>NC_083344.1:67672109-67982524 GCF_019175385.1 Lycium barbarum
GTTCACCGCGTCCCTCGGCGTACGGGCCGGGATCTGTATGTCTGTATGCTCTGTGTATGGGGATGGCGGCCAGGATGGCATATGATCCGATTTGATTCTGTCTGTCCACCGCGTCCCGTACTAAGAGGGCCGGGTTCTGTTACCGCGCCCCCAGACAGGGCCGGGATCTGTATGAATATATGCGTGTGCCATCTGTATTTATAAAGCACACGCCTTTGTATGATTTTGTATGATTCTGTGCTACTCTGCATGCATAATTCTGTCCGTCATACTACTGTCTGTCCGTCTGTGTTACGACTATTTCTGTATGTCCGTATGGCTTCTGCTTCTGTATGTCCGTATGGATTCAGATTCTGCTCGTCTGTCCGTATTATAATTCCGTCTGTCTGTCCGAACTATAATTCTGTTCATTTGTGTAAAACGATTCTATATGTCTGTCTGGATCTTAATTCTGACCGTTAGTTTGACTTATGATTTTGCCCGTTATATTTCTGTGACTCTAGTTCGGACTATGTTTATATCTGTTACGTTTCTGCTTTACATACTCGGTACATTTCCGTACTGACCCCCGTTCTTCGGGGGCTGCGCTACATGCCCGCAGGTACAGACGCACCAGGTGATACGCCGCCCGCGTAGGTTTCCGACTCTGCTTTTTGAAGAGCTCCTTTGACCCGGAGCATATCTTTTGGTATATATTTTCTGTCTTCTGTGCACTCCGTATGTGTGTATATTCTGGGTACGGCGGGGCCCTGTCCCGTCATATGATTCTGTATGTCTGTAGAGGCCTGTGGATGGATATGTGGGTTACGGGTTTCGTCTGTATGTTAGCCTCATCGGCTTGTCTGTAAATGTCTGTATGTTCAGGTATATATGTATATATACGTATGGTTGTGCGCGTGCCGTTTTTGTATCGGCCTATTTCCGTACTTCTGTTTTGAAACGAAAAAAAAAAAATATAAAATTTGTATGATTCGAATTCGATCAGATAGGTACGTATGGGTATCCAGTTAGGGTACCAGTCGCGGCCCACGGGGTTTGGGTCGTGACAATTGCGTAGGTTGTTTGAAATGTTTTTGAATTATGATTGAATGATCTTGAGCTAGTGAATGAATATGTAAGCCTTGGTATCGGCTTGAATGTACGAAGTTGAATTGAATGTTGATGAATTATGTAGAGAAGAAAGTTATTAATATTAGAATGCGCTTTAAATTGATTCTTGATGTTATTAGTATGGTTGTTGGTATTGTTGGTATGGTTGTTGATGAATTTGGCCGAGTTGAAGTCTCGGGGATGTTGAATTTATAGGGGAGATGCTGCCCAAATTTCTGTAGACAAATGTTAACTCAAGATTAAATTCCTAAGTGCCTATAGCTAATATTGGTATCCATGGACATATTGTAGATTTTGGAAAATCCGGAACTTGAGTTTGGAGCAGCTTAAGAAGTGAATAAGGTATGTAAAACTCCACCTTTCCTTCTTTTGGCATGTCTTAGTCATAATAGGTTATGATATAAGCCTCGGGGGAAACTCTATTCCTAAAGATCCGAGTGTAGTTATGACCCTCATTCATTTCAATGTAATTGAATTATGAACCTTATGCTTTGGTATGCTTGTTTGAAGAATAGCTTAAACATTTTTTTCTACTCCTAAAAGAGCCTTGCACCATAAAACGTCCGTAACTTTCACAAATAGAACCAGATTACCTTGAAACGATCGTAGATGACTCCATAAGGCCTAATGTCCATAATTCACGTACGCCACCTCGACTTGACCGAGGTGGGCCCACAATTCTCGAGACCTTTTCATATTGCCCTATTTGACTTGTCTTCGAGCGATATTCGAGGGAAACTTTTGATTATCGTTCCGACTACTAAAAGAAAGTGTTTCACCTATTCCACTGAGTCCAATGACATGTTTCGATATGTACAAACGAACCCGGAAGTTTTGTTTTGACACAATCCTCCGCGACATCCGAAAGGTATGTACTATGACTATCGTCCGATTCCCTTCTAAATGATCTGTCGTTTGGATTGTTCTTTCGAGTCATTGTAAACATGTTATATTTCATATTGCATTTAGTTTCTCACTACTCTACTCGTGGATGCCTCAATACTTCCTTCACTGAGCCCGGGCCAGGATATGTTATCACGCGTAATCCACTGCATTCTTCGCCGTGCCTCGATGTGAGGGGGCAGGTATGACATGTACATGGGTTCTGGAGTATGATGTGCCATGTGCATATATTCTGATATGATGTGCCATGTGCATATATTCTGATATTTGATGATGTGATATGATATGGCCATCTGATATGTTATGATATGTTATGGAGCCATTCTCTATTCTGGAGTATGATGTGTTATGGCGCCAGTGACGGGGTGGCGACCATGTTCTGTTCACCGAGTCCCATATTGGGGCCGGATTTGGCATATGTTTTGGCATGCATTATTTATGTTTTGTAAATATGCATTTTGATATTCTGGACATTGCACTCATTTTCTGTACTTTCTGTTCCGGTCATGATTTTGTCTGTTGTACTTCACGCTTTACATATTCAGTACATATTCCGTACTGACCCCCTTTCTTCGGGGGCTGCGTTTCATGCCCGCAGGTACAGACGCTCGATTTGCTGATCCACCCGCTTAGGACATCTGCTCTGCTGTCTTGGAGTGCTCCTTTGTCCGGAGCCCACATTTTGGTACAGACTTTTCTGTTGTATATGTATATGTTTATTCAGGGGTATGACGGGGCCCTGTCCCGTCTTATGATTCTGTTGTTACTCGTAGAGGTATGTAGACATACATGTGGGTTGTGTATATGTTCTGGGATTATGTATTTTGTGACAGCCTTATCGGCTTTCGTGCGCTACATCCAGGCATATGCGACAGTTAGAAACGCCATTTGCCCCTTATATCTGTATAACTTGTTTATATATGCTGGTTTGGGTTATTGGGTGCGTACGGGTGTCCAGCTCGGACACTAGTCGCGGCTTACGGGGTTGGGTCGTGACATATCTGCGCCAAACACGAGCTGCAGTCATTCATGGATTGTTTCGCCGGGTACCATCAGATACTCATGAGCGAAGAAGATACAGAAAAAATAGCTTTCATCACCCTTTGGGGAGTCTACCATTACACGGTAATGCCGTTCGGCCTCAAGAATGCTGGCGCTACATACATGAGAGCTATGACTACCCTGTTCCACAATATGATGCATCGAGAGATTGAAGTCTATGTGGATGATGTCATTATAAAATCAAGGGAAAGCTCAGAACATACCATGCACTTGCGCAAGTTCTTTGACAGACTTCACAAGTTCAATCTGAGGTTTAACCCTGCAAAGTGCGCATTTGGAGTGCTTGCAGGTAAATTGCTAGGATTCGTAGTCAGCCGCAGGGGTATTGAACTGGATCCTACCAAAATCAAAGAAATTCGAGAGTTGCCGCCTCCAAAGACAAAGAAAGAAGTCATGAGCTTCTTCGGAAGGTTAAACTACGTT
Source organism: Lycium barbarum (assembly GCF_019175385.1). Lineage (NCBI taxonomy): Eukaryota > Viridiplantae > Streptophyta > Magnoliopsida > Solanales > Solanaceae > Lycium > Lycium barbarum. Next base: position 67,675,608 of record NC_083344.1, read on the forward strand.
GGGCTATTCATAGCCCACTCAACTGTGATTGTGGAGCCAATCCTTAAATTGACCAAGAAAGATGCTCCCACAAATTGGACGGAAGAATGACAAGAGGCATTTGACAAAATCAAGAGATATCTTTCCAATCCTCTCGTCTTAGTGCCACCCAGGTGAGGGAGTCCTCTGTTACTGTACCTGTCAGTATCAGAAAACACTTTCGGGTGCATGCTCACCCAGCATGATGAAGAGGGCAAAAAGGAACATGCCATCTACTATCTAAGTAAGAAGTTCACATCCTGTGAGGCACGGTATACGCTCGTAGAGAAAACCTGTTGTGCTCTGACCTGGATTGCTCAAATGTTAAGGCACTACCTATTGGTGTTCACCACTCACCTCATATCCATAATGGATCCATTAAGATATATTTTTTGTCAACCGATGCCCATAGAAAAATTGGCTAAATGGCAGATGCTACTGAGTGAATTCGATATCTTATACGTAGCAAAAAAGGCAATCAAAGGACAAGACTTAGCTGACTTATTGGCAGAAAGTAAACTTGAACCATTACGGACTTTGTTCCCAGATGAGGAAGTAATGGCTATGGAAGAAGAGGTGGCAGAACCATACTCAGGTTGGAGACTGTTTTTTGATAAAGCAGTCAATTACAAAGGACTAGGCATTAGGGCAGTGTTAATATCAGAAACTGGACAACACTATCCGATGGCCGCAAAGCTCAACTTCAGATGTACCAACAACATGGCGGAATATGAAGCGTGTATCCTTAGCCTCAAGATGGCATTGGGAATGAACATACAAGAGTTGTTTGTAATCGGGGACTCCGATTTGCTCATAAATTAAGTGAAAGGAAATTGGGAAACCAAAAATGATAAAATACTCCCATATGTGAATCTGGTACAGAGATTGTGCTGGAGATTCAAGAGTATCGACTTTAGGCACACTCCAAGGGCTCAAAATGAGTTTGCAGACGCATTGGCTATGATAGCCTCCATAATCCAGCACCCCGAGAGTGCTTACATTGATCTACTAGAGATTACACTGAGAGAAGGACAGGCTCACTGTGCCCATGTCGAGGCCGAGCCGGATGGCCAACCATGGTATGCCGACATCAAGGCATACCTGGAGAAAGGAGAGTACCGAAAAGAGTTCTGTGAATCAGAAGAATACCATCAGGAGGTAGGATAATGGATTCTTCTTGAACAAAGAAATGTTGTACAAATGAACCCCTGACCTTGGGTTACTCAGGTACGTGGACGCCGAAGAGGCTACAAAACTGCGGCAAGAGGTGCACAAGGGGCATGCGGACCCCACATAAATGGATTCATCCTGGCTAAGAAATTCTGAGGATAGGATACTAATGGATGACCATGGAGCATGACTCGTATAAATTCATGCAAAAGTGCCATCAGTGTCAGATACACAGAGGTCTGAGCAAGGTTCCCCCAACAGAGTTAGGTATGATGAGCTCGCCATGGCCATTCCTGGCATGGGGAATGGACGTCATAGGACCCATCTAGCCTCCAGCCTCTACTGGACATCGCTTCACCTTAGTCGCCATCGACTACTTCAACAAATGGGTAGAAGAAACTTCACACATATCAGTGACCAAGAAAGTTGTGGCTGACTTCGTCAAAAACAATCTGATATGTCGATTTGGTGTACCAGAATCCATCATCATAGACAATGGTGCCAATCTGAACAGCCATTTGATGAAGGACATCTGTGGATAATTCAAGATTATCCACAGAAACTGTACCGCTAACCGGCCACAGATGAATGGAGCCGTAGAGGCTGCCAACAAGAACATCAAGAGAATCTTGAGAAAAATGATCGACAACTACAAAAATTGGCACGAGCAGTTGCCTTATGCTTTGTTGGGATATAGAACGACAACGCAAACTTCCATCGGGGAAACCCCATACCTCATTGTCTACGGTACAGAAGCGTTCATACTCGCGGAAGTGGAGATCCCTTTAATCAGGATCATCCAAGAGGCAGAGCTAAATGATGCAGAATGGGGTCAGAAATCGCTACGAGTAACCAGCCATGATAGATGAAAAGAGAATAGTGGCGGTATGCCACAGAGAACTGTACAGACAAAGAATGTCTCGAGCCTTCAACAAACGGGTCAGAGCCCGACTCTTCCAAATTGGGCAACTCGTGGTCAAGCGAGTCTTCCCCCGCCAAGAAGAATACAGAGGAAAATTTGTGCCAAACTGGCAAGGGCTGTACATAGTCAGGAAAGTATTCTCAGGAGGAGCCGTAGTCCTAGCCGAGATGGACGGACAAGAGTGGCCCAAAGCTATCAATGCAGACACACTCAAGAGATACTATGTTTAGTATTCTATTTGCTTATAACTGCATTATCGTTTCCTTGTAATCATACTTTTGTAATAGAATAGGAAAAAACAATTCAACTATGTACTGAACTACGCAATGACCTCACTTCCCCACAATGGGATACGTAGGCAGTCCATATAGGAACCAGTCATATTATTAATAAAAACCAAAAACTCAGTTACTTTATTTTGAACTACATTCGACCTGAATTCCTGCTGCGACAGGATACGTAGGCGCTTTTGAGCTCCATCGTCATAAAAGAAAAACCCAAGAAACCCTTAAGAAACCCCAGAGACAATAAAGCAGAAGCAAAAGCAAGATCAACCTATAAGGGTCGGCACAAGAATCCGCCAGCATTAGCCCTACACTGGGGCAGAATATTTGAGGAAACCTCAAAAATTCCTATCAGAAATCAACAAAGAAGAGGGCAGGGCAAAGCCATACACTGGGGCAGAATCGCGTGACAAGACAATGCAAGAGCCGATCAGAACAAAACCCGAAACTAGGGACAAAATTTTTAAGAAAAATATCAAAATTTCTACTAATTCAGAACTCAACAATCACATCTCCGGGAAGAATTGAAAGACCTCATTCGAAGAAAACGCACGTCGCAACACAAAATGAAATAAAACATTTCGAAAAAGGAAAACAATGCGCATCTTTACAAACTTTACTTTAAATTTTGAAATTAGTATAAGTACATCCCAAAACATCTCTCGAAATACCTAGCCCAAGAGGGTTCAAAGGAGCATCAAGAGGAGACACCTAACGGGAGGACGACAACGCTAATTTCCCTCTTAGGAAACTCACAATTTTTCTGTGGATGTAGATTTTTAGCAGGATACAGGTACATCATGAATCAGCTTACTCATAGCAAGGACGAAGAGCAAACTCAGTTGAGAGGCATAGTACTGGGAGATCACAACAAATAATGAGTGACAAACATATACTCGACCGCGAGGGTCACAAAGAACAAAAAGATAAAGGCAAATCCAGCAAAAAGGGCCATGACAAGGAAAAGAAGGCATATCTGACCAAAAGGGTCACGCAAAAGCTAATGACAAAGATATATCAGACCAAGAGGGTAACAATGGATGAGCATAAAGATACATCCGACCAAAAGGATCATGACAAGGGCGAAGGGCATATCCGACCATGAGGGTCAACAACCAATACAACGGACGAAAGAAAGATCATCAAGCCACAAGGGCCATATCTGTCATCTGCATGCCGAGAGGGCCATTCATTTATTTAATTGCTGAGAGGGCCATTCATATCAAACTGTCGAGAGGGCCATTCATATAAATTGCCGAGAGGGCAATTTATACAAACTGCCGAGAGGGCATTCATACAAATTGTCGAGAGGGCCATTCATACAAACTGCCGAGAGGTCCATTCATATCAAACTGTCGAGAGGGCCATTCATACAAACTGCCGAGAGGGCCATTCATGCAAACTGCCAAGAGGGCCATTCATGCAAACAACCGAGAGGACCATTCACCTAAAATTCCATGAAGAATATCTGCAATATTGTCAAGTGCAGGAAACAGGCACACAGCCACCAGAAAGGAGCTGGCTTGCTGAACCAGATCCAGACAAATTGTGAAGCAAACATGAAACTTTTTCTTACGCAGCCGGTCAAGATAGGGTGCCCATGAGATTCAAGCTCTCCAGCCAGGATTTGGAAGCCATCCGATCTCAGACTATGCCACAATTTTGTCTTGTTTTATTTTTTTCACTAAAAAAATCGCGACCGGTCAGATACACACCGGGAAGTCTGCAGGTATTCCCGCATAAAGGATATACTCTTCTCTAGCGAGTCGAACTACATGTGAACTGATTCCTAGAAATCAGGGATATGTAGGCGGACTCAAGACCAGAGAGTCGGTCATATTCTAACAGCCGTCTGGAGAAACCCCAGTCACAACACTGGGGATCTTAGGACTTTCCTTCCAAATCACTTAAAAGTCCTTAGTTGAGTCGAACTACAGGTGGCCTAAATTCTCATATAACCTGAGTATGTAGGAAACCCAGAAACCAGAGTCCGACCACATGTGTGAAAATTACATAATAATGAGAGGTAGAACTTGTCGGGTCAGTCGAAAATTAGGGGTAGTCAAATTTCATTGCTCAGGGATGGTTTCGACATCCCGAACACCGAAGGGGAAATTATTGACACCTAATTTTGACCTCCCGTAATTTATTTTAATTACCTAGAGTCCTTAGATGACAAGCACAATGAATCATGCATTTTTAAGGATCAAAATAATTTTTTAAAATTGCTTAGGTCAATATTTTTACTCCTTTAAATTGATAAAATAATTTCTAGGATATTATTATAAGTCATTTAGGAATTAATTGGTACATTTTGTGACATTTATGAGGTATTTGTTAAATTTAATCAAAGAAAAACAATTCTAAAATAATCATTTATTCGAATGTTTAAATTGTCAAAAATAAAACTAGAAAATACATTATTCCCTTTAATCCAAGGAGTTTGAGTAATTAAAATAATTGACCATTTTTATCCCTTAATCTTTAATTTTGTGTAATTGTATAATTTGTTAAAATTATTCATAATTGTCTATAAATGTTTTAATTAGGCTAGTAATCAAATAGAGAAGCATTAATGCAAAATTAATTTTTAATCATTTAATTATTTGCATTATGACCACAATGGAATTAGCCAATTCATGGTTAAGGCAATAGAGGTCATTTTTGCAAAATTAGCCGTCTAGTGGTTTTAATTGAAAATGGCCAAATTTGTTTGGCTGAAATTAATTGAGGTCATTAGTGTAATTTCACTTTAAATAGCTCGTTAAGTCAAAAAAGGGTTATAATTAGAATGGTCAATTAGATTTTAATTCAATTAAGGCTATATTTGTGAAATTGAGTTTGTTTACACAATAGGCATATTTTAAATTAATTAAGTAGGTTAATTACGTCCTGATTTGCTAATAATTAATTTATTATGGTCAATAATTGATACCTCAATTTTATCCATTTGTTAAAAATACCCATACTATCCTTCATACGTACATATACATCAAATATATGTATATTATATACACAATATAAATATACGCATATACATGAAAGGGGGGGGGGGGGACATATCCAATTTTTCTGCACCGAGTCCAGCCCAAACGGGCGTGACTCGGCCCAACCTTTTCTCTGATAAGGGGGCAATGCCCCTTTCATGTTTTATTTTCATACCAAACGCCTCCTTATCTCCCCTCTCTCCTCTCTTTCCTCTTCCATGTAAACCCTAGCACCGCACCTCGATTCTTTTCCTTTCTCTTTGCCAAAAATGGAAAAAACACAAATGTTACAAAGAGACTATAGCTTTTGCATGTTTATTATGGTGAAGCAATTAATGGTTCCACCTGATTTCGCGAAAATAACTCCAAACGCTGTATTAATCCTTTCCTTTTTACTTTTTCATCAATTTTCAAGTCAAACAATACGAATTTCTGTGTCTTTGTTGTTGTATTGTGAATGTACAAACTCAATTTTCATTGGTTCACAAGGTTTGGCTCGGATCGACCTAGAACAGGTCGAGACACACGTTTTTTTCTGTAGATCTGTTACATCTCGGAAATCTCGGATTGTTGCCTTGTGAGTAGACTAATGCAAGCTTAAGGGGAATAAGAACTCCTTATGAGATTAAGGAAAGTATTAGATAGTTTAAAGTGCATACCATAAGACTTTGAAGGCATATGAATATGCGAAATTAAGTTGTTGAAGGAAGTGAAATGTAAGTCATGTTTGGAAAGGTTTTCGCAATAGTTGAGTTGATGCGTATTTAGTAATGTCTTGAGGAGCTACTATAGGGCCTCTTAGATGGTTGATGAAGTGTTATGTAAGTGTTAATAAGGTTCCACAAGGATTTGAGATCAAGCAAATCAATGAAAACAATTTTGGAAAAGGTGAGTTATACGACCACTTATACGGTCCATATAACTTTATACTATCCGTATAAGGATCCGTATAACAGTTACAGTGAAGGGTCATCACTGGTGGTATTATACAGTCACTTATACGGACCGTATAAGTGTCCGTATAATCACGTCGGGCAGCTTGATTTTCTTGTTATAAATAGATGACCCAAGTTCCTATTTTTCATTTCCCATCTTCTCCACAACTCTTGAGAGCTCTAGAATATTCCATACACCATATCTACACAATTTCAAGAGAAATTAAAGATCAAGAGGCAAGAATCAAGATATTCATGTGTTGGAAGACTTGCTAGGGTTAGTAGACTTCAAGAATTTCTTGGGTATTGAAGTTAGGGTTTTCATACAAGGTGGTAACTTGCTCCAAAGCTCATTCTTATGAGATAAAAGGTTATTTTTCATGATTATTTCATGTTATTAAGAATGCTTAGTGGTTGAATAACTTGGGTGAAAGGAGAAAGTAGAAGATGAGGCGCGAATGTAGATTTCATGATCTTTTTGAGTAGTAAACTAAGTTGAGTCATGATTCTTAGTGTGCTATGGATATAATCTTGTTATGAAGGGTATTAATGGTGACAAGGAAGTGTTGTATAAAATTGTGCAAAGGGTTGGTGTGAAGTTGTTGACATAAGTTGAATATGAGAGTGAATTTTGAGACTTAATGGAATACGACTACTTGATTGTGATATTGTGGATGTTATTATGGTTGTTTGGGAATTGTTTTGCGATATGGTGGAAGTCGATGAAATAGGGGAAATGCTGCCCAATTTTTTTTAGCTCATGAGTTGTTCTAGTTTGAATTCAAGAATGTCTTTAAGACTTAACCATGGTATGAATCCTTTTAAATGTAGATTTCTCAAGCCTTGGTGGTGAACGTTAGGTAGTTAAAGAATACAAAGAGATATGTAAGGCTAACCCTTCTTTCCTTAAGGCATGATTCCATTGTGTATACCTTTATGTGAATTCCATAATGTCTTCTATGATGACTTCGATTCCTAGAATCACCAAAGCTCATAGTTCTTGATGTTCTCATGGTACTATTGGTTCTATCCCATGATAGCCAATCCTCTAAGGAATGATATAGCAATAGTAACATTGTTATATATATATATATATATATATATATATATATATATAACTATGTATGACTATTAAGTGACACCGAGCTTATATAGTCGGGTATGATATCTATTGCGCACACACCACTGCAGTTGGGTACGGATGACACTGAGCCTTGGTAGGGCCAGGTATGTATAACACCGAGCCTTGTCATGGCCGGGTATGTGAGACACCGAACCTCGTACAAATGTATGAAATGGAAGGTTCCCATTAGAAAAAGGGTAAGTAAATATGATGAACGTTGCTAGAGGTATAAATGGATCTATCATCCCATGAATCTTCTTTATTATGTTATCGTTCATGCTTCTATTATGTTATTGATTATTCCTTACATACTCAGTACATTATCCGTACTGACGTCCTTTTATTTGTGGACGCTGCGTCATGCCTGCAGGTGGATAGGGAGATAGACTTTATCCTTAGGCTGCATATCCAGTGATTGCTTAGAGGAGCACCATTTGATCCGGAGCTGCAGCTGTTGGTACTATTCTTTTGTGTATATACATATGGGCATGGCGGGGCCCTGTCCTGTCCTTATGATGATGTCTCATACTCTTCTTAGAGGCTCGTAGATAGTCATGTATAGTAGATGTCTTTTGCCTTGTCAGCTCATATTTTTGATATATTATTTTTTTAGCCTCGTCGGCTTGTGTTTATGTATATGGGGGTAGTTATTGACGCTGATATAAAAGTGTTTTAGCCGTTGGAAATGGTATTATTGAGGCATAGAGTTTGTTGATAAGCCATGTGGCTCACCGAGATGTGAATGTGAATGTATGACGAGAGGTGCCCGGGTGGGTTAGCTCCGGGTGCCCGTCATGGTCCTCCGGTTGGGTAATGACAAAAGTGGTATCAGAACAGTTCCGTCCTAGGGTGTGTCTACGAGCCGTGTCTAGTAGATTTTTGTTTATAGGTGTGGTGCGCGCCATACTTATAAACAGGAGGCTGCGGGCATTTAGGAATGAATGACCTTTTTTCTTCATAGATCTATGATATAAGGATTTATCTTTCCTTAACCGTGTGCTATGTATTTTAGAAATGCCTGTAAAGAGGAAAGATACAGAAGCCCAAAAGGGCAAGATAGTGACAAAAAGGTAGGCTGAAAGAGCACCGCCAATGAATTTAAAGGAGGGTGAGTCCCATAATGTGGTTCAATCTTAGCCCTCTCACTCGTTGCCTATTTTTGAGGAGCATGAGGGAGTCTCAGCCCCAGCCCCAGCTCCAGCACCCCCAGCTCCTCCACCAGAGGTTTCGGGCCAAGAGATGAAAGAGGCCATTCAATTGTTGACTCAATTGGTTGCCGCGCAGGCCCAGCGACAGGGTATAGGTCATGATGATAGGGCGGTTAGTGCAAAAACCCGAGATTTTATAAGCCTAAACCCTCCGGAGTTCTTCGGGTCAAAACCGGATGAGGACCTTCAAAACTTTATTGATGGAATGTTGAGGACACTTCGGCTAATGCATGCTTCAGACGTTGAATCGGTAGAGTTAGCATCATATAGATTGTGGGATGTTGCGGTTCATTGGTATACGGTATGGTTGTCTTCTAGGGGAGTCAATACACCTCCCCCGGTATGGCAAGAATATGTTGATGCCTTCCTTCGACATTACATGCCCCTAGAAGTTCGGCGGGCTAGAGCCGACAAGTTCTTGAATCTTAGGCAAGGAAGTATGAGTGCCTTAGAGTATAGTCTCCGCTTCAATTCTTTGGCTAGGTATGCTCCGACCATGGTAGCGAATATGGGTGATCGAGTGCACCGATTTGTGGGTGGCTTAGCGCCACATTTGATGGATAAGTGCTTGACTGCGTCCCTTCAGGACAATATGGATATTTCTCGCATTCAATCCCTTTCCCAGAATTTGGAGGAAAGCCAACAACCGCAAAGAGGCGAGCGTGAACTTGACAGAGGCTATAACAAGAGGGCTAGATCTTCGGGTATGACTAGTGAGTTTAGAAGAGGGCAAAGACAGCAGTTTTCTGGGCATTCAGGCCATTCTTTGACTAGTGCGCCTCCACGGTTTACGGGCTAGAGATTTGATAGATCTACTCACTCCGGCTAAGTCATAGTTTTAGAGCTTCAGGTTCTCATTACAGAGGCGACTCGGGTCAAGTGAGGCCACCCATTCCACGATGTTCCCAATGTGGGAAGTTACATTGGGGCTAGTGCCGATTAGGTTCAGATGTTTGCTATGCATGCGGTCGTCCAAGCCATATCATGCGTGACTGCCCCTCGATTAGTGGTAGGGGTAGGATCCAGCCTTTAGGGTCGGCAACCGGGTCTTCATCATCCATACGCCTTCTGGGGCAAGGTTCACAGGCGCCGTTCAGCCGTGGTAGAGGTAGAGGAGGAGCTCCCAATTCTAATGGTCCTTAGCACCGTATCTATGCTTTGGCTGGACGGCAGAATCTTGAGTCCTCCCCTGACGTTTTTACAGGTATATTATCGGTATTTTCTCTTGATGTATATGCATTGATAGATCCGGGCTCCACATTGTCATGTGTTACTCCATATATTGCAGGTTGATTTAGGGTTAAACCGGAGTCAATCAAACCTTTCGAGGTATCGACACCCGTTGGTGAACCGGTAATAGCTAGTCGAGTATATAGAAATTGTGTAGTTGTGATTTGTGATTATCGTACTATGGTTGATTTACATGAGTTGAAAATAGTGGAATTTGATGTTATTATGGGCATGGATTGGTTAGCTTCTTTCTATGCTAATGTCGATTGCAGAACAAAAATGGGTCGCTTCCAGTTTCCGGGAGAACCAATTTTGGAATGGAAAGGAAATACAGCGTCTCCAAGAGGTAGTTTTATTTCCTATCTCAAGGCTAGGAAAATGATTGCTAAAGGCTGTATTTATCATTTAGTCCGGGGTCAAGATATAGAAGTCGAATCGCCAACTCTTCAGTCTGTCCCCGTGGTGAATGAGTTTCCGAATGTATTCCCGGATGAGCTTCCAGGCCTCCCTCCAGAGCGGGAGATTGATTTTTCTATCGATGTGCTACCGGATACTAAACCCATATCTATTCATCCTTATAGAATGGCTCCCGCAGAGTTGAAAGAGTTGAGAGAGTTGAAGGAGCAATTGAAGGAATTGCTTGAGAAAGGCTTCATAAGGCCTAGTTCAAGGCTTCATAAGGCCTAGTTCATCCCCGTGGGGAGCACCCGTGTTGTTTGTGAGGAAGAAAGATGGCTCCTTGCGAATGTGCATCGACTATCGGCAACTGAATAAGGTGACGATCAAGAATAAATATCCGCTCCCAAGGATTGATGATTTATTTGATCAATTGTAGGGTGCCAAATGGTTTTCATAAATAGATTTGAGATCCGGGTATCATCAAGTGAGAGTTAGGGAGGAAGATATTCCCAAGGCGGCCTTCAGAATAAGGTATGCTCATTTTGAGTTTCGGGTTATTCATTTGGGCTAACTAATGCGCCGGTAGTATTCATGAATTTGATGAACAAGGTGTTTAGGCCTTTCCTAGATTTATTTATGAACGTGTTCATTGATGATATCCTGGTATATTCTCGGTCCGAGGCAGAACATGCGGATCATTTACGTACGGTCCTTAGAGTTCTCCAAACTCAAGAGCTATTTGAAAATTTTTCCAAGTGCGAGTTTTGGTGAATTCAGTGACCTTTTTGGGGCACATTATTTCAGCCGATGGTATTCAGGTAGATCCCCAAAAGATTGAGGTTGTGAACACTTGGCCAAGGCCTATAACACCTACGGAGGTTCATAGTTTTTCTAGGCTTAGTAGGTTACTACAGAAGATTTGTAGAGGGCTTTTCTTTGATTTCTGCATCATTGACAAAGCTAACTCAGAAATCAGCTAAATTTCAATAGACGGATGCTTATGAACGTAGTTTTCAAGAGTTAAAGAATAGATTAACTTTGGCCCCGGTCCTGACACTTCCAGAGGGATCAGAAGGCTATGTTGTCTATTGCAATGCTTCAGGCGTTGGGTTAGGATGTGTTTTGATGTAGCATGGTAAGGTGATTTCTTATGCTTCGAGGAAGTTGCGAAGACATGAGAAAAAATATCCAACCCATGATCTTTAGTTAGCTGCGGTGATTCATGCTTTGAAGATGTGGAGACATTATTTGTATGGTGTCCATGTGAATATCTATATGGATCACAAGAGCCTTTAGTATATTTTCAAGCAGAAAGAATTAAATTTACGACAACGGTGATGGTTGGAGTTGTTGAAAGATTATGATGTTTACATCCTATACCATCCCGGGAAGGCGAACGTTGTGGCTGATACTCTTAGCCGAAGATCTATGGGAAGTTTATGTGATGTCCAGCCAGAAAAAGAGAGTTAGCTCGTGAGCTCCAGCAGTTATCTAGCTTAGGAGTCCAGGTAATGGACTCGGGCGATATAGGAGCTATCATTCAGAATTCAGTTGTCTCGTCACTAGTGAAAGAGCACCACTACGAGGATCCCATGCTAGTTCATTACAGAAATACACTCCCTTAGAAGAAGAAGTCATCATTTGAGATATCTAGAGATGGAGTTCTCTGATGTCGAGGCAGGTTGTGTGATCCTGCTGTTGTGGGATTACGCCATCAAATATTGAAAGAAGCCCATTGTTCCCGTTATTCTGTTCATCCCGGAGCAACAAAAATGTATCATGATCTTAAATCTATATATTGGTGGAATGGAATGAAGAAAGATATAGTGGAGTTCGTGGCTCAATGTCCCAATTGTTAGCAAGTGAAAATTGAACATCAAAAGCCTGGTGGATTGTTGCAAGCTATGGAAATTCCAAATTGGAAATAGGAAGTGGTTAATATGGATTCCATCGCAGGATTACCTCATTCTAAGCATAAATATGATTCTATATGGGTAATTGTGGATAGACTTACGAAGTCAGCTCATTTCCTACCAATCAGAACTACATATGCAGCCGAAGATTATGCAAAGCTTTATGCCAAAGAGATAGTACGGCTCCATGGTGTTCCAGTATCTATTATTTCTGATAGAGGGACACATTTTATATCCAATTTATGGAAATCTTTTCAAGAAGGCTTGGGGACTCAGGTGAGTCTTAGTACAACATTTCATCCACAGACTGATGGACAAGCTGAATGTACCATCCAGACTCTTGAGGATATGATACAGGCATGCGTATTAGATTTTAGAGGTAGCTGGGATGATCACTTACCGCTTATCAAATTTGCTTATAACAAAGTTATCATTCTAGCATCCAAATGGCCCCATATGAGGCTTTATATGGGCGCAAGTGCAGATCGCCAATTGGGTGGTTCGAAGTGGGAGAGACTAAATTGATAGGGCCAGACTTGGTCCAGCAAGCTATAGAAAAGGTCAAGCTTATACAGGATCGATTATTAACAGCTCAGAGTCGTCAAAAATCCTATGCCGCTAATCGTCGAAGGGACTTAGAGTTTCAAGTGAAAGATTTGGTGTTCTTGAAGGTGTCGCCAATGAAGGGCGTCATAAGATTTGGCAAAAATGGAAAGCTTAGTCCTCGGTATATTGTGCCTTATGAGATTGTACGTAAGGTAGGCTATGTGGCTTATGAATTAGATCTACCTTCAAATTTGGAGTCAGTCCATCCGGTTTTCCATGTATCGATGCTTCGTAAGTGCATTAGAGATCCTTTTAGAATTTTACCAGTAGATGATGTTCAAGTCACTGAGCAATTATCCTATGAAGAAGTTCCCATTGCCATTCTAGATAGGCAAGTACGGAGACTCAGAACCAAAGATGTAGCTTCAGTTAAAGTCTTATGGAGAAATAATAATAGAGAGGAAATGACTTGGGAAGCAGAAGAAGACATGAACTTCAGGTACCCGCATTTATTTCCACCTCCAGAGGAGACTCCAGTAGAGACGCCATTGTCCTCAGGTATGTAATTCTTTCCTTGATGCTTTCTTGGTCGTGTGTGGCCATGGTTGTTGATGTTGTTGTTGTAGCCCTGTGAGGCTATATATTTTGGGCTGCTGTGATAGGATGGTAGTGCCAGATTACAGGAGAAACTGTGGCAAAATTTTTATGGAATCCCCAAGAGTCTAACATTCGAGGACGAATGTTTCTAAGGGGGGGGGGGGGGGGGGGAGAGGGGGCGAAGAATGTTACATCTCGGAAGTCTCGGATTGTTACCTTGTGAGTAGACTAATGCGGGCTTAAGGTGAATAAGAAGGCCTTACGAGATAAAGGAAAGTATTAGATAGCTTAAAGTGCATACCATAAGATTTTGAAGTCATACGAATATGTGCAATTAAGTTTTTGAAGGAAGTGAAATGTAAGTTATGTTTGGAAAGGTTTCGCAATAGTTGAGTTGATGCGTATTTAGTAATGTCTTGAGGAGCTACTATAGGGCCTCTTAGATGGTTGACGAAGTTTTATATAAGTGTTAATAAGGTTCCACAAGAATTTGAGATCAAGCGAATAAATGAAAACAATTTTGGAAAAGGTGAGTTCTACGACCAGTTATACGGTCCGTATAACTTTACACGTTTCGTATAAGGGTCCGTATAACTTTATACGGTCCGTATAAGGGTCCGTATAACAGTTACAGTGAAGGGTCATCACTGGTGGTATTATACTATCACTTATACGGACCGTATAAGTGTCCATATAATCACGTCGGGCAGCTTTATTTTCTTGTTATAGATAGATGACCCAAGTTCCAATTTTTCATTTCCCATCTTCTCCACAACTATTAAGAGCTCTAGAATATTCCACATACCTTATAAACACAAATCCAAGATAAATTAAAGATCAAGAGACAAGAATCAAGATATCCATGTGTTGGAAGACTTGGTAGGGTTAGTAAACTTCAAGAATTTCTTGGGTATTGAAGTTAGGGGTTTCATACAAGTTGGTAACTTGCTCCAAAGCTCATTCTTATGAGATAAAAGGTTAGTTTTCATGATTATTTCATGTTATTAAGGATGCTTAGTTGTTGAATAACTTGGGTGAAAGGAGAAAGTAGAAGATGAGGCCCAAATGTAGATTTCATGATGTTTTTGAGTAGTAAACTAACTTGAGTCATAATTCTTAGTATGCTATGGATATAATCTTGTTATGAAGGGTATTAATGGTGATAAGGAAATGTTGTATAAAATTGTGCAAAGGGTTGGTGTGAAGTTGTTGACATAAGTTTAATATGACAGTGAATTTTGAGACTTAATGGAATATGACTACTTGATTGTGATATTGTGGATGTTATTATGGTTGTATGGGAATTGTTTTGCGATATGGTGGAAGTCGATGAAATAGGGGAAATGCTGCCCAATTTTTGTTAGCTCATGAGTTGTTCTAGTTTGAATTCAAGAATGTCTTTAAGACTTAACCATGGTATGAATCCTTTTAAATGTAGATTTCTCAAGCCTTGGCAGTGAACGTTAGGTAGTTAAAGAATACAAAGAGGTATGTAAGGCTAACCCTTCTTTCCTTAAGGCATGATTCCATTGTGTATACCTTCACGTGAATTCCATAATGTCTTCTATGATGACTTCGATTCCTAGAATCACCAAAGCTCATAGTTCTTGATGTTCTCATGGTACTATTGGTTCTATCCCATGATAGCCGATCCTCTAAGTAATGATATAGCAATAGTGAGGATGATGATGATGATGTCGATGATACTTATGCATTCTTATATATATATATATATATATATATATATATATATATATATATATATGACTATTAAGTGACACCTAGCTTATATGGCCGGGTATGATATCTATTGCGCACACAGCACTGCAGTTGGGTACGGTTGACACTGAGCCTTGGTAGGGCCAGGTATGTATAACACCGAGCCTTGTCATGGCCCGGTATGTGAGACACCGAACCTCTATGGTCGGGTATGATACTACTATATGTACAAATGTATGAAATGGAAGGTTCCCATTAGAAAAAGGGTAAGTAAATATGATGAACGTCGCTAGAGGTATAAATGGCTCTATCATCCCATGTCTCTTCTTTCTTATGTTATCGTTCATGCTTCTATTATGTTATTGATTATTCCTTACATACTCAGTACATTATCCGTACTGACGTCCTTTTATTTGTGGACGCTGCGTCATGCCCGCAGGTGGACAGGGAGATAGACTTGATCCTTAGGCTTTATATCCATTGATTGCTTAGAGGAGCTCCATTTGATCCGGAGCTGCAGCTGTTGGTACTATTCTTTTGTGTATATACATATGGGCATGGTGGGCCCTGTCCCATCCTTATGATGATGTCTCATACTCTTCTTAGAGGCTCGTAGACAGTCATTTATAGTAGATGTCTTTTTCCTTGTCGGCTCATAGTTTTGGTATATTATTTTTTCAGCCTCGTCGGCTTGTGTATATGTATATGGGGGTAGTTGTTGACGTTGATATGAAAGTGTTTTAGCCGTTAGAAATGTTATTATTGAGGCGCAGAGTTTGTTCATAAGCCATTTGGCTCACCTAGATGTGAATGTGAATGTGAATGTATGGCGAGAGCTGCCCGGGTGGGTTAGCTTCGGGTACCCCTCATGGCCCTCCGGTTGGGTTATGACAAGATCCTAGCCATTAAATTCATAGATAAAGGTTTTTGCATCTGAAATCTACTTTGTACCACATCGTTTTTCAAAGTCTTTGAATGAACTTTGGGGTTCTATTTACCCTCAGCATTTCAAAAAAAAAAAATTGACAACCAAAAAGCTTGAATTTGAGTATAAAAGCTCGAGACTTAGTCTTCTCTTTAGAATTTTAAGACTTTTTAATGTTTTTTAAAGTTCGAGTCTTTTTAGTTCTAAAAAATTGCATTTTTTTTCCTTTTTGTGGCTGAGTCTGGGATTTGGGAGCACACAGGCTTCAATTCATTCTTGTACACCGCTGCGCATAAAAATGGTAATCATTAATCTTGTTATTACTTTCAATTTAATGTTGCGTAATTTAAATCATAATTAGTGACATTCTGCTTATTTTTAAGTATTATGATAAGTGATATGTTGTTTTAGGTTTAGGTGTTTGTTATGGGAGACTAGTTGGAAGGAAAGGATTCATGTGGTATTTATACTATTTTGGCTGTCTTGTGTAAAATGACTGGATTCCATATGTTTATTGTGTTATTCTCATTTCATGACATACTTCTCTTATCCATGATATATCTGTCTTGAACTTGATATTGGGAGACGGTGATGACGGACGTAAGTATGATTCATATGACATTACTATATTTTCGTAGCCATCTCTATGCTGTGTGATATGGAGTGGCTAGCGAGGAGTTGGATGGGTCATTCTAGGCTGTGTGATACGGAATGATGGTACATGGACTTAGCGGTTCCCCATGGATCATGACTGTCGAGAGGTGTACATCATCACCCCAGAGCATGTGTGTATCATTGCATGGATGGATGAGTCATTCTAGGCTGTGTGATACGGAATGGCGGTACGTGGACTTAGCGGTTCCCCATGGGTCATGACTATCAAGAGGTGGACATCATCCCCCCGAAGCATGTGTGTATCATTGCATTGAATTGCATTCATGTTTCATTCAATTATACATCTGATTCTTGGTTGTGGTTATCTATTGCCTTGTACGGTGTTCATGAATATTAACTTCCTAATTGGTTGCTTGATTTTGGGTTGTTGCCTTTTTGTGATTTATTGGTTTGTTGCCACGAGTGCGATATTAGATTTGATGCTTAGTCGTTTTATCATGATGGACATATGGCTATCGCTCACTTATTGGAATCATCTTAGATAGAGGAAAGAACTTGACTTGTTATTATATCGAGAGATGTGTCCATATGTGGCACGATTGATTAGACATGTTGTCATCATTCATTGATATTATGCATTGTACTCATTCTCATCATTCATGATACTCTGATGTGAATACTTAGTGACTTATTAGTGCTATGTTCGGATTTGTGGAATATTTGAGACATTGTTGGTAATTGATTGTACTACTTGGACTTGTTGACTTGTATCTTTCTGTGAGGTCACGTCGAAGTCCAGCTTAACTTTTCATGACCGAAAACAAAATCCGCTCTCATACCAATTGCAACCTTATCCTAACAAGCACGGCAGATGCCAATTTTTCTCTTCCTAAAAACTGATTAGTCTATCCAAATCCTCTTCCTTATGCCTCCGTCCCATTAACACAAAAAGTACTCATATCAATATACCCTAAGAAATCTTACTTCACTACACATTCCCCATAAAAGTCGTCTTTCATGTCCTTATTCTCAACTTCTCTTCTTTATTACACACTGTCACTAAACTTTTGACAAATCTGATGATCCTTACAAAACTTATACTCGTCCTTGCATATCGACATCTAATACCATACTACTGATGAAGCGTTGACCTGTCATTGGTACACCTGTGTCACACAAACCATCATAATACCATGACAATGTTGAAACTTTTACAAAAACCAATCATATCATCGAAAAAATCACTCTTGTTAAGCCATAGATGCACTTTTATGACTTCCGAGCTGTTCACCTCACACTTTCAGAGCAGGAGCATGCCACGTACTTCACCGTATTAATGGAGTATCGGAGACGTCCCATGAAGTTTTGGAAGGTACAAGCCATGGGAAGTACGCAATAATGAAGTAAAGGATGAATTACTATCTCATAAATCGTAACCGGGAAGGACAACCTTGGAACTAAAGGACATGACCATTATTGTCACGACCCGGCTAGGGGGCCGCGACGAGCACCCGGTGCTACCCCACCCGGGCACCCCCTTATCGTACATAACATAACATCTAGGTGAACCATAAGTCGATTCGTGCTTTTCTTATCGTTAATCATATTGATCCCATTAGACGACCATCATCATTTAACATATCATAGGCATCTATGCCACATCATAAGTACAAGGCCGACGAGGCCAACAAAAGATATACAAAACATGGGCCGACATGGCTGAACATCTCTACCCACATACACATGACTACGAGCCTCTAAGAGTATGACATATCACATTAGCGGGACAGGACCCCGCTATGCCTATAATTATATACACAAAAGAATGAGTACGCAAAAGCTGCGGCTCCGAAAGAAATGGAGCTCTGCTATGCAATCTCTGGATAAGCAGCTATGGATCAAGTCTGTCTCCCTGTGCACCTGCGGGCATGACGCAGCGTCCACAAACAAAAGGACGTCAGTACGAAGAATGTACTGAGTATGTAAAGCATGATTAACATCAATATAGAAGCATCATAGACAATATATGAAGTGGCACAGGAGGGAAGACAATAATATCATCATCATGGCACTTACCTGCCTTTCATAGGAACTTTCCATTTCTCATGCGTATTTCATAATAGTGGTCGTATTCGTATACATGCCCCTATTCGCATTCATATACATAGTCTTTTCACATTCATATTATATACATAGCCATACACTTATATACATACATAGCGTGCCCGACCATAAGGTTCGGTGTTTCATACGTACTTAGCCAACCAAGGCTCAATATTATTTCTACTTGGCCCTACCAAGGCTTCAGGGTTATCCGTACCATCTGCAGAGGTGTGCGCGCGTTACGTAATCGTATACATACTTTATACATAATCATATACATATATCCTACCCGGCGTTATAAGCTCGGGGTATCATTATAGCCCTTCATAGGCACACATAAGTATAATAGCCCGTAGGCACCTTTGACATCAGTATTATTATTATCGTCATCACTATCATCGTCATTATTGCTACATCCATATCTTAGGCTTACTCGTCATATGAGGGCGTAGTACAATCGTAGTACATGTTAGGATAGTGAGCTTATGAGCTCGGAGTGTCAATCACTTGAATACAACATACCCATATAGAGGAATTAGAAATTTGGCCAAGAACCAAGCCTTATGAAAGAAGGGTTAGCCTTACATACCTTTTCATCGGACTATTCTACACTTGCACGTTTCCTTCCAATGCTAGCGTCTATACCTTCATCATTAATATCATAACAATGGCCATTTGTCATTCACATTATCCACATTACCTAGATTTCTCAATTTGCTTCTAATTCTCCCATATTTATGGCCA
The DNA here is from genome assembly GCF_019175385.1 of Lycium barbarum. Taxonomy (NCBI): domain Eukaryota; kingdom Viridiplantae; phylum Streptophyta; class Magnoliopsida; order Solanales; family Solanaceae; genus Lycium; species Lycium barbarum. The sequence goes on from NC_083344.1 coordinate 67,695,046, forward strand.
TGACCTCCAACTTCGTCCATTCGTCTAAAGTGTCGAGTTCATGATCTTAGTACCATTTATAATACATTCATATCGTAACACAACAACATTCATAATTCAATTCAAACTATTCTTCAAAATGTCACTATTCACCATTCATGACCTAGTTGACCACATTTTCCACCATCCATGTATTTTAATTCTCCAATACCTCAAACATCTTGTAAAAATCATAAATCTTACCTTAGAAGTTGTAGGAACAAGCTTTGGTTGATAATACCCCACTTTGAGCCAAACCCTAGTTTATCTCCATTTGCATTTCTTAACTTGAATGGTATTTAATGGCTTGCTTACACTTGCTTCACTTGTTTATGTTGTTGGTGGCTTATAGTCCTTGAAAACTTATGAAATAAATGTAGAGAGATGATTCTAGAGAGAAGTGGTGTAATGTGGAAATGAAATAAGACAAGTCTTGATCCTCATATTTAATGAATTGACAAATCTGTGCTGGGTGAACAGTGGTCGTCCATGGAGGTTTACGGCCCGTATTCCACTATACGGCTCGTCCTCCATGGGCGTAATTAACCATTTCCAGAACCAGAAGCTGGGCTGCCTTCATGGTGGTTTACGACCATGGTTTACGGGCCGTAAATCACTTTACGGTCCGTCCACCTGGTCGTATTTTGCCATTTCTTGACTGGGCAGAAAGTTGAAACCTTGCATGGCAGTTTACGACTGCCAGTTTACGGACCGTATAGCAATTTACGGTCCGTATTTTGCAATACGACCACTGGGCAGTTGCAATTCTGCAACTTCCCATATTTCTTAGACTTCTCATTTTAATCACCCCCGTCCATACACATGCATTGCTCACCTTGTATCTCATCTTAACTTAGCCAACTTCCTCGTCTCACATCGGATACTTTCGAAATCTCGCCTAAGGTCATCAAACGTCATTTCTTGCTCATGGACATCATGCACTCATATTCATCGCTAGTTCATCCACTTGAGTACCAACGGAAAATTTTTCGAGGTGTAACAATTATCAAGCATGATTAATGATAAATATCATTAATGGAGAGTTTCGGAAGATTCCGGAACCAAGCAAATCGAAGAAAATAAGTTTGTCAAAATTTGGAAAAACGTTGGCCGAATTTTGGACAGAATTTTGGGTCAATTTTAGAGGGGTATATCTCCGGGGATATCAGGAGTTTTATAGTGTTTCAAAGCTTAAAATGAAGTTCGTCGAGTCTAGTTTCCAACGCAATGAAGTTCGTCGAGTCTAGCATTGGAAGGGAACGTGCAAGTGTAGAATAGTTCGACGGAAAGGTATGTGAGTCTAACTATTCTTTCATAAGGCATGATTCTTTGGCCATATTCCTAATTCCTCTAAATGAGTATGTTGTCTCCAAATGATTGATATTCCGAGCTCATAAGCTCACGACCCTTGATACGTGCTACGAATGTACTACGCACCCCATTGACGAGTAAGCATAAGATAGAGATGTAGCGAAAACGATGATGATAGTGATGACAATGATAATAATAATGATGCTAAAGGTTCCTACGGGCTATTATATTCACATGTGCCTATGAAGGGCTATAATGACACCCCGAGCTTATAATGCCGGGTAGAATATATGTATATGGATGTATATATGTATGTATGTATGTATATGATTACGTAACGCGCGCACACGTCTGCAGATGGTACGGATAACCCTGAAGCCTTGGTAGGGCCAGGTAGAAATAACATTGAGCCTTGGTTGGCCAAGTACGTACGAAACACCGAGCCTTATGGTCGGGTACGCTATGTATGTATATAAGTGTCGGTTCATTTTATTCATTTTTCTACAACTCCACAACTCTCTAGAAATCTCCTAATATCTCCACACCCCTCTAGAATCTCCCACACTTCTTTCTCCATTATAGGAGTGCTCTTGAAGGTTCTCCACCATTCCAAAATATTCTATACCATCACAAAAGAGGATCAAACTCCAAAACCCCAAGCTAATTCATGGAGAAGGATTGTTCTTATCTCTACTTAATGTTGTGATGAATTTGGTCTTGGAAGAAGTTGAGTGGGGTGAAGTTCTTCTAGTGTAAGGTATGTTCTCCATCCTATTTCTCATGATTAAGTTGATTTGAAAGTTTAGCAAGCCTTATGAAAGAAGAGAATCATAGTAGAGAAGTTGTAAAGTATTAAAGTTAAGATGATGACTATGGAATGAATTTGAAAGGAGATTTTGGATTAATTTGAGATTAAATTGAATATAATTCTTTGATTATGGTATTGTGGATATTGTTATGGTTGGTTGAGAAATTGGGAAAAACATCGTGTGGGATGTTTTATGGAGTATATTTGTGTTGATCATGCTGTTGATATTGGTATTGCTATTGTTGTTGTTTTGTTGGTATTGTGATTTTGGGCTAGGGATATATACAGGGGAGATGCTGCCCGATTTTCGGCAGATTTTAAAAGGAATTAATTTGAGGGCTTAAGACAAGCATATGACGATAAGCCTAATAATAGTATAAATTTTCTTGAATGTAGGTTTACGAGCTTGGAAGGATAAACGTTAAGTGGTAGGAGACCGCAAAGGTATGTTAAGGCTAGTCCCTTTCTTTCTAAAGGCATGATTCCTTTCTTGTGAACCTATACATATTTCCTAAAATGTCCTTATTCTCAAAAGCTAGAGATTCATGATTTTGAAAGTTTCTCATGACGCCAAAGATGGGTATGATTTTATGGTGATAATGATGATGTTGATGATCCTATTCCTGGAAATTCCAAAGGTTACGATTTTAATGCTATTATGAGATTATGGAGTTGTCTCATGAGTTCTTGACTTTATCCATTGTTGTTGATCTCACCTCAAAATACTTGTTCCTTCGAGGTGAGGCATAGCGACGATGATAATTCCATTTCTAATGCTATCCAAGTTCACCATTCTTGTTACTCTCATGACACTATTGATCTCATCTTACGATAATTGATTCTCTAAGGAAAGATGTGGTGATAATGATAACGAAGATGATGATGTGCTTTTATTTATGTCCTCTTATATATGTATATATGTAGTCATGTGTGACACCGAGTCCCAAAGGGGCCGGGTATGGATATGACCGAGTTCCGAAAGGGCCGGGTACGAATATGATCGAGTCCTGAAAGGGCCGGGTACGGATACACCAAGTCCCAAAGGGTCGGGTACGGATACTACCGAGCCTATATGGTCCGGTACGGATACTACCGAGCCGTACTATGGCCGGGTACGGGTATTACCAAACTTTACTATGATCTGGTACGGATAATACCGAGTCTATATGGCTAGGTACTGTATTTTGTTGTATTGTATGGTATTGTATGAGTACGTATGTGGATTTATGAAATGTTTCTTCTAGAAAAGGTTAGGTAGGCATGATGAATGTCTTAAAAGGTATCATGAGGCATAAACAGTTCTTTTATCATACGATATTCTTCCTACTTTATCATGTTACTATTCATGCCTTAAATACTCAGTACATTGATCGTACTGACTTCCCTTCTTGTGGACACCGCGTTCATGGCCGCAGGTAGACAGGTAGACGGATCTGACCCATAGGAGCTTCATTAGCAGATTCTGAGGAGCACTCCACTTACTTCAAAGCTGCAGTCTATTGGTGTTAGTCTTTATGGTCACTTGTATTCTATGTAGAGGCTCATAGACATGTGTGTATAGTTAGACATTTCATAACCCTACCGGCTCGTATCGTTGTATAACATCTTAGTAGCTTTGCTGGCTGGTGAAGATGGACATAATTGTTGAAGATTATATAGAGATATGCCGTTATGTTATGATATATGTCCTTACCGATTATGATATCCATGAGCTACCTTTATGGTACACCCATAAACGATTATAAGATGTATGTTTAGAGGTACTCGGTGTGTTAGCTCCGGGTGCCCGTCATGACCCTCTAGTTGGGTCGTGACAAAAGTGGTATCAGAGAAACTCGTCCTAGGGAGTGTCTACGAGCAGTGTTCAGTAGAGTCTTGTTTATGGGTGTGAAGCGCGCCACACTTATAAACAGGAGGCTGCAGGGCATTTCAGAACCATTGACCATTCCTTCTCATCTTAGATCGTGTCGTAGAGCTAAATTATAGGATGTGATGTCCCTGATTCTAATCCTAAATGCTTTGATTATGGATAAGCAGTTGGTTATGCCGCTATGAATTAATTGATGAGAATTGAAGTTGTTACTCCGAAAGGTATGTTTGCTACCTTATTGATATTGATAGACTTTGATATAAGAACTGGAGTGAGATGTTACAGGTATTTGTGATAGCCCTGTGAGGCATTAGATGTGTTTTCTGGGCTGTGTGCAGGAATGAGGCAGTAAGAAGTATAGAGGAAACTCTGCTGAAATTTTTTCACAAATTAAATTATTTGAATGTCTATGCTATGATGAAAGAATGAAGGGAAAATATGACAATCGGATATTTGGTAAGTCATGATTGAATGAACCATTATGAGATGCTTTCAAAGAGAAGTTTTACAATTATTTTAATTTAAGGGAAGAACCCTGGAGGGGAAAAAATGATTAGTAATTAAAGGAGTTGGAATCAGTGCACTCGAGATTTCGTAGAATTTAGATTTATTGAAGATATAGGGAAAGTTGGCACTAAGAATTCAAATACAGTAGTACGATTTATAGATTGGTGAGTAAGAGATAACGAAGAGATATTGATAAGGGAAGGGAAGTTAACGAGTAGGGGAAAGCTTTACTCTAGAAGTTTATATATATATATATATATATATATATACACATAAGATCAGGACGGGTTGATGACAGGCACACAGACTCGTTTTATCAGACTTTCCTATATGATGTGGGTTTACATTGGGATTTAAAAGTCACCATTCATTCAACTTTAAGGGGATTCTGAGTATTTGATAGTTCTTACTATTCTGAGAATCATTATGGCCAAGTTACTTCAGGTGTTAATGACGACCTTGAACTCAAGAATGAGAAATGGTTAAGTAAGTTGGATTGTAATTATGATTGTTTTTTGGATTGTTTATATAACTTCTAACTGTGATGTTCCTTGGCCGACGAAGGATGTAGAGATTGTATCAACCTTAGGAATATGTGGTGTATTTCTAGCTAATCCTTATAGGAAGGCTTTACCTCAAATTTTTTCGGACGAGTGTTGTGAAGGTTATTGACGATAGAGAAATTAGGTGCGATGTCGGTTTATGTGTAAGGAGAGAAGAGAGTAGGTGTACAAGTGAACATAAAATATCGCAAGGATCGATTCAGTTGCTACACGAAAGTAAATGATGTGAGGTTGATTATTTTAGACAAAGAGATAGGGTACAAGTACGAGTAAAGATTTTTAAGTAAAGTTATATCACCGGGATTCACTTTTAGGACATAGAAAGATATGCTAGGAAGACCTACAGATTTAGACATATGAAAAAAAACTTGAGACACCAGAATAGCCCGAGGGAAATTAGAAGAATATGAGCTTTACAATTAGAATTCTCTGGCTAGCTTGGCAAAAAGAGAGGGGAGATGTATTAAAGCCACAGATTCAGGACAAAATCAAATGGCAACGGGATATCTCGCAAGAAAAGGTGTTGAAAAGCAATAAAAAGATACGTCACGAGTGGTTACATTGAGTATTATGTATACCCTTATGATTGATGTTACGACATGTTAAAAATATTGATTGTGCCGTATGTCAAAATTGAGGTAGCAAGAGCTACAGAAAGAATCAGGATTGGGTATTCTCGGGAATTAAAGTCAGATAGCGGTAACACGACTAAATATGTAAGTACGAGCATTAGGAAAAAGAAGGTTATGATATTACGAAGGGGAGAGAAACTTGGACAAGGAAAATGTATACCCATTGAGGATCAGGTAATATATATTTGAGGAAAAGGTTAGGATGAAAGCAGGAAAGCAGACGATAGGATCAAATTTAAATAAATCAACGGGAGATAGAGTAATGTTGTACGTGACAAAGGATGAACGCGAGGACCCCGGAACTTACCTATACGTTTTCATAACTAGAACCAAGAAGGTTGTAAATAATGGACAAAGGTGCATCCTTGAGAAGAAATAAACAGGTCTTATGAGAGCGACGAGGAAATTTTAAACTCCTGAGATTTAACCAGGAGGATGGATGTGAACCCATGATTGGTACACCTATATTAGAGGAGAAAGTACCCCAAGAAGAGATTTCCAGCGACAAAAGGGATTCACACTCATAACGAAACACTCCAAAGTTTCCTAACCTAAGAGTAAAGGATGACCAATGGAAACAGGCATTTTATAAGTAAAAGAAACTATGAGGACTAAAGGAAGGAGAAGGTATTAACGAAATGGTTAAAGGGAATTATGTTGCCGCCGAAAACAAGAAGAAGGTTAATAAGTCAGTAGGCTTGCCCAAAGGAAAACAAATTGAAATTATAAGACAATGGTTGTGTGAAAGATGCGATCACGAAGAAAACTGAAAAAATTCGAGATATATATATATAAGGACTATGATGCAAAGCTATGATGCAAACAGGTAGTTAAGAAGAATTACGAGAAAAAATGAGCTAAGCCAATAAAAGGATAAGTCGTGGGGAATGGATGTAGTGGAATATCAACTCGGAATTGGGAACCTAGAGTAAGGACAATTTCAAGGATATTAAGAAGATAGTCGTGGAGAAAGATTAGGACTAAAGGAGCGTGGTATAGTTGGATACTCCATAAGGGGCGTAATGATTTCCGATGTCCCCATTAATTCATTAGCCTAGAAGGATTACTAGTTATGAAGTGTAGGAGTGAAAAGACAACAAAGAAGGCATCTGAATTGTATCTGATATGTATAAGCATTTTGATTTGATACAAGAACTCAACTAGAAAAAAGGAAAATAAGTTAAACCATGTGATGAAAAGAACTCTGGCATTATAAGGAATAGAGAAGTTGAAGGATCGCTAAGGTCGGCCAGATGACTATCAAAGACGGGTAACACTCAAAGGTTACGGGTATATGAGAACATCCTTTAAAAGGGTTGAAGAACAAATTCAGTTCTAAGTTGAACTACAATATTCCCAAGTTCAAAAGAGGGAAATGTACTGGCTTAAAGGAGCCAAAATTCGAGACGAACCAATATATCAAGAATGCACTAAAGAAAAGTTAGAATGGACTAAAGAAAAGTTAGAATGGACTAAACGCAAGTGTATTATAAGACAAATGTTAAAAAGGAGTCATGACAAGATGATGAAGGTTTAGCGAATCAAAGAGAATAAGTTTCGCCAATGCGATACGTTGTATTACGGATTATGATTAGAATCACTCGCACCGAAGAAATTTTAGATACATTTAGATATGCAGTAAAGTAATCCAAGGGGTAACAGAAGGAGTAAGAAAGGCCGCATGTGACCAGGGATAAGTATAAAGGACAATCTGACATAAAATAATCACTGAGAATAATAAGTCACTAGCAAGTAAATGCTATTGCAAATCATCTGGGCACTACCATAGGTGGAACTATGATGATATTGTAAGGAATTAAAGAGTCCGACCAAGGAATTAAAAGGAGATGATATGGTATGTATACAAGGTCGACTAGTACAAAAAGGGATGATATAAAATAGCACCAAAGAAGCAAGTAAGGAAAGGTGCCATATCTGAACAAGAGATTTTTTCTACTAGTAGAGAAATAAGGATCAAGGCAAAAGAGTACAACAACTAAGAGTGCTCACAGATCGGCGGGGATCCGTAGCAATCACGAGTTAAGACCATCTTAATGGCAATATGTTACACCTCGGAAAATTTCCCGTTGGTACGCAAGTAAATGAACTAATGATGTGTGCGAGGAGTACGAGTGTATAATGTTTCATGGGAAATGTATGTAAAGGGGTGTGGATGATTAGAATGAAAAGTCGAGAAATGAGAAAAAAATTGAAAGTTGGCAAAACTGCCCAGTGGTCGTATATTGCAAAATACGGACCGTAAAGTACAATACGGTCCGTAAACTGGCAGACGTAAACTACCATGCAAAGGCTTCAGCTGTCTACCAGTGGTCGTAAAGTGCAAATACGGACCGTAAACTGGTATACGGTCCGTAAACTGCCAGGTCATAAACTGGCATGCCAAACTTCAACTTTCTGCCAGCTGAGGAAAAGGTATAATACGACCTGGTGGTCGTAAATCACCATGCAGGCAGGCCAAAGTCTCTGGTCCTGCTTAAGCTTAAAGACGACCACGAGGGACGGTCCGTAAACTGGAATACGGACCATAAACCTCCATGGAAGACCACTGTTCACCCAGCACAGATTTTCCAATTCATTAAATATGAGGATCAAGACTTATTTTATTTCATTACAACATTACACCACTTCTCTCTAAAACTTCTCTCTACATTTATTATATGAGTTTCCAAGGATTATAAGTCATCCATAACATTAAGACAAGTGAATCAAGGATAAGGGAATCATCAAGGATCATCCAAGTCAAGAAATCCAAATGGAGAAAAACTAGTGTTTTGCTTAAAGAAGAGTATTATCAACCAAAGCTTGTTCTACAACTTCTAAGGTAAGATTCATGATTTTTACAAGATGTTTAAGGTATTGGAGAATTAAAATACATGGATTGTAGAAAATGTGGTCAACTAGGTCATGAATGATGAATAGTGACATTTTGAGAAATAGTTTGAATTGAGTTATGAATGTTGTTGTGTTGTGATATGAATGTGTTATAAATGGTATTGAGATCATGAACTAAACACTTTAGACGAATGGACGAAGATGGGTGTTATGACCATGAATATGGGTGAATTAGAGGCAAATTGAGGAATCTAGATAATGTGGATAATGTGAATGACTAATGGCCATTGTTATGATATTAATGAAGGTATAAAAGCTAGCATTGGAAGGGAACGTGCAAGTGTAGAATAGTTCGACGGAAAGGTATGTGAGTCTAACTATTCTTTCATAAGGCATGATTCTTTGGCCATATTCCTAATTCCTCTAAATGAGTATGTTGTCTCCAAATGATTGATATTCCGAGCTCATAAGCTCACGACCCTTGATACGTGCTACGAATGTACTACGCACCCCATTGACGAGTAAGCATAAGATAGAGATGTAGCGAAAACGATGATGATAGTGATGACAATGATAATAATAATGATGCTAAAGGTGCCTACGGGCTATTATATTCACATGTGCCTATGAAGGGCTATAATGACACCCCGAGCTTATAATGCCGGGTAGAATATATGTATATGGATGTATATATGTATGTATGTATGTATGTATATGATTACGTAACGCGCGCATACGTCTGCAGATGGTACGGATAACCCTGAAGCCTTGGTAGGGCCAGGTAGAAATAACATTGAGCCTTGGTTGGCCAAGTACGTACGAAACACCGAGCCTTATGGTCGGGTACGCTATGTATGTATATAAGTGTCGGTTCATTTTATTCATTTTTCTACAACTCCACAACTCTCTAGAAATCTCCTAATATCTCCACACCCCTCTAGAATCTCCCACACTTCTTTCTCCATTATAGGAGTGCTCTTGAAGGTTCTCCACCATTCCAAAATATTCTATACCATCACAAAAGAGGATCAAACTCCAAAACCCCAAGCTAATTCATGGAGAAGGATTGTTCTTATCTCTACTTAATGTTGTGATGAATTTGGTCTTGGAAGAAGTTGAGTGGGGTGAAGTTCTTCTAGTGTAAGGTATGTTCTCCATCCTATTTCTCATGATTAAGTTGATTTGAAGGTTTAACAAGCCTTATGAAAGAAGAGAATCATAGTAGAGAAGTTGTAAAGTATTAAAGTTAAGATGATGACTATGGAATGAATTTGAAAGGAGATTTTGGATTAATTTGAGATTAAATTGAATATAATTCTTTGATTATGGTATTGTGGATATTGTTATGGTTGGTTGAGAAATTGGGAAAAACATCGTGTGGGATGTTTTATGGAGTATATTTGTGTTGATCATGCTGTTGATATTGGTATTGCTATTGTTGTTGTTTTGTTGGTATTGTGATTTTGGGCTAGGGATATAAACAGGGGAGATGCTGCCCGATTTTCGGCAGATTTTAAAAGGAATTAATTTGAGGGCTTAAGACAAGCATATGACGATAAGCCTAATAATAGTATAAATTTTCTTGAATGTAGGTTTACGAGCTTGGAAGGATAAACGTTAAGTGGTAGGAGACCGCAAAGGTATGTTAAGGCTAGTCCCTTTCTTTCTAAAGGCATGATTCCTTTCTTGTGAACCTATACATATTTCCTAAAATGTCCTTATTCTCAAAAGCTAGAGATTCATGATTTTGAAAGTTTCTCATGACGCCAAAGATGGGTATGATTTTATGGTGATAATGATGATGTTGATGATCCTATTCCTGGAAATTCCAAAGGTTACGATTTTAATGCTATTATGAGATTATGGAGTTGTCTCATGAGTTCTTGACTTTATCCATTGTTGTTGATCTCACCTCAAAATACTTGTTCCTTCGAGGTGAGGCATAGCGACGATGATAATTCCATTTCTAATGCTATCCAAGTTCACCATTCTTGTTACTCTCATGACACTATTGATCTCATCTTACGATAGTTGATCCTCTAAGGAAAGATGTGGTGATAATGATAACGAAGATGATGATGTTCTTTTATTTGTGTACTCTTATATATGTAGTCATGTGTGACACCGAGTCCCAAATGGGACGGGTACAGATATGATCGAGTCCCAAAAGGGCCGGGTACGAATATGATTGAGTCCCGAAAGGGCCGGGTACGGATATACCGAGTCCCAAAAGGGCCGGGTATGGATACTACTGAGCCTATATGGCCGGGTACCTATACTACCGAGCCTATATGGCCAGGTACGGAAACTACCGAGCCTATATTACCGGGTACGGATACTATTGAGCCTATATGGCTGGGTACGGATACTACTGAGCCGTGCTATGGCCGGGTACGGATATTACCGAACCTTGCTATGGTCGGGTACGGATAATACCGAGTCTATATGGCTGGGTACGATATTGTATGAGTACGTGTGTGGATATATGAAATGTTTCTTCTAGAAAAAGGTTAGGTAGGCATGATGAATGTCTTAAAAGGTATCATGAGGTGTAAACGATTCTTTTATCTTACGCTATTCTTCTTACTTTATCATGTTACTATTCATGCCATACATACTCAGTACATTACTCGTACTGACGTCCCTTCTTGTGGACGTTGCGTTCATGCCCGCCGGTAGACAGGTAGACGGATCTGACCCATAGGAGCTTCATCAGCTGATTCTGAGGAGCACTCCACTTACTTCGGAGCTGTAGTCTATTCGTGTTGGTCTTTATGGTCACTTGTATTCTATGTAGAGGCTCGTAGACATGTGTGTATAGTTAGACATTTCATAACCCTACCGGCTCATATTGTTGTATAACATTTTAATGGCCTTGTCAGCTGGTGATGATGGACATAATTGCTGAAGATTATATAGAGATGTGCCGTTATGTTGTGATATATGTCCTTACCGATTATGATATCCATGAGCTATCTTTATGGTCCACCCAGAAATGATTATAAGATGTATGTTTAGAAGTGCTCGGTGTGTTAGCTCTGGGTGCCTGTCATGGCCCTCTAGTTGGGTCGTGACACGAGCTACCCAGGAAACCCCCCACAATAAACGAGTCTCATTTCACCCTCTGTACCAACTCTCCCATTTCTCAAGAAAACCCCCCACAATAAACGAGTCATAATCACGATCCTGCACAACTGAATCCTCAAGCCATAGCTAGAAACTGAACTTAGTCATTTGTCCGAATCAGGATGACACGTCTCGTACCATACCAAGCCATTTCATAACAAAACTGCTCGCTTAAGATTTCCCACAATGTTTGGGAGAATAAGACAAGGAAATTCAGATACCAATTGGAATCGACTAGATACCAATTTGAACGAAGTAGCACGAAAGAATGAAAGAATTGGAAGTTTCCTAAATGTCCTATAGCCTTTTGCAGATAAGTGTGGAGCTCATCGTACCGATTCGCAAGACTCTACTAGACATGCTCTAGTGGTGAGCGAGTGTGAAGTTCTAGTATTCAAGGAGCTATCGGGTATTGCATGTAGTATTTGATTGGGGTTGAGAGCTTTGTACCTATTGTGTTAGTTTCGGCTAGTTCCTGCTATGACTGGTATTGTTATCCGGTTGAGTTGATCGGATGAAATGGTTAACCGCTTGAATGGTTAAAGGTGTTCTTGTTAGACAATTGGGACAGCGAAGTGGTAAATCAATGGTGAGGTTCGGATAAATTCGAGTTATAGAGAACATTTCGGATTTAGAGATGATTCGGTTTTAGAGTTGAATGCGTTAAAGGAACTCTAGTGTGTAGAGTGTGTTGTATGCTTCTATCTCCAGGATTGACTCGGCTAGTTTTCAAGACTTATGATTATGCGGTATTCTATTGAGTGGGTTCAAGAAATGGTTACGGTAACGATGATTGTGGTTTGATTAGAAATTGACGAATCGAAAAGTTAAGGTAAGGTATAGTTGATCGAGAATCGGCAAGAATGATGTACATCTTCGGGATCACTTAAGTTAGTACGGATTGTGGCGATAGTTTCTTACATATTTTAGATAGGGTGTGATTGTTGAGTATGCTTAAAGAAAGAAGTCTACTGAAATGGACTAAGTGATATGACAGGGTTCCGTGAGGTTTCGTGATTAGTGACTAGTGAGAAAAGAATTTCAAGTAACCAATATGATAAGGTTTGTAGGAAACGGCTTGTGTGGTACACCGTTGGATAGTTTTGTAACACCCTTCAGTGGACGAGTTAGTGTGCTTTGAAGAATATAAAAAAAAAACATATGGATTCCAGTCAAATCATATAAGTACAACCATCATAGTACAAGTATCACATGAATTTGTTCTTTCCAACCAATCTTCCATAATACATAGAACCACCAATTCTCATAAGAAAATTCAAGCATAACCTACGGATTCTACAGGCCAAGTGCCCGAACACACAAATCACACAACAGTACCAACCTAAGAATTCCATCCCAAACTTCATACCCGAAGGTTCACATGATGTCTCCAACAATTCCCAAGTACTACATATAAGTCGCTAACCGAAGTCTAACCAAAAGGTAAGCCATAACCTACCTTGAAGCCGAGCGGGTGCTACGAACATCCATTCACTTCATCTCCCATCCTCGTAGAAAACTTAGATCCGACTTGGTCTAGGAATGACAACCGAAATTGAGTAAGCAAGAGTTGAAGGCTCGATTTTTAAATCCATAAAGTCCAAGGTTTCGGTTTAAAGCTAGGATGTTCAAGGGTAGAACCGAAGTTCTTTAAGTAATACTCCTAAATAACAAATTATTGCTAATTAACCCCTTTACTATAGAAATCATAATTAATATTAGCCTAGAGAAATTGGTTAATAAACTAACCTTGAACTAATTAATCCTTTCCTCCCCAAAACTTAAAATTTTGGGGTTTCATTCTCGAATGAACTTTTTATTATCAAACCTTGATTTGTTGATGGAATAAGCTTATATTAGTATGGAATTGATGGGAAATAGTTTTATAAAGATGAATCTTCCATTATTAGTAATCAATTATGGATTTAAGAGTTAGGATTTATACCCAAAATTAGGGGTTTCACTTTAAATACGAATTTGGCTTAATATTGAGTTACTTTGGGAATTGATTAGTGGGTTTTGATCACTTAGACTTGAATTGCATGTTTCACTTTCGAATTTCCCGTTTTGCCCTTGTGGGCCCGTTTCCCCAAATTCCATAGGCTTAAGTCGACCAAATTAGAAGCCTAGCAATATGGGCATTGTTCTTCATGATTCTAATCTAGATTAAATTATACATAGACTTTGAGTACTTGGAGATGCTACGAAAGGGCAAGGAAAAGTGATACGATTTGAATTGGGGAATAACACCAATTCAACACTAAAACGCGGAATTAAAGGATAACAAGAAATTGGGATGAGAATTGAAGAAAAGGGGATGAGAAATAGAGGATAAAAGCAAGACCCAATGAATAATGAACCTATGAGCAAACCTAGGTATATGAAACCTAGACCCTCTCAATTTGATTCAATTTAAAGAACCTATACTATTTGAAATCAAGGCAAGGGAAATTCAATTGAATTCACAAATGAGCAACCCTTCATGAAATCAATGGAAATCGGTGCAAAACCAACAAATGGAATCAACCATTAACTATTACTAATCTAAAGCTAATCCTAGCTAAACAATCTATCTCTCCAAAGGAGTATTATTAATTCATTATAATCTAAGTAAATGAAATGTCTAAGTCTAGTATTTATACTCCTAGACTAAAGAAGACTGAGTTATTACAAAAATGGCATTAATAAGGCAAGGACCTTGTTTGGCTAGTTGGAATGTTGACTTGGAATTCAAAATGTTTCTTCCTTGCACAAATAGCCAACTCACGATCTTATCCAAGTTTGCAAGTGTAGCCAATTTGCAGAAATGCCCCTGTTTGCACATTTGGCCACTTTGCGTTTATACCCTTCTTGCACTTCTAGCCACTTGTACATTTGGTCCCCTTTCTAGTAGCTTCTTCTTCAATCAACTCCCTAGCCACCTTTCACACATCATAAGCCATCTTATGTGGGTTGTAAGTGCCTCCAAAGGCCTTAAATGTTATCCTTATCATCCATGCCGCTTGTAGAGCTTGAAGTGATACAATTTGAATTGAGGAATAACACCAATTCAACACTAAAACGCGAAATTTACAGATACGAGGAAAAGGGGATGCGAATTGAAGAAAAGGGATGAGAAAAGAGGATAAAAGCAAGACCCAATTAGGGTGAATTTATGGGCAACCTTGGATATATCAATTCCAACACCTCCCAATCTAATTCAATCCTAAAAGAACCCATACTATTTGAAATCAAGGCAACAGTGATTCAAACGAATCCAAAAATGAACAACTCTTCATGAAATCAATGGAATTAAAGGTTTCAAAGACAAACAATGGAATCCACCATTATAATAACTAACCCAAAAGCTACTAAGCTAAACAATCTATCTCCAAAGGAGTTTCTCAATTCATCATTCAACATAATCTAGTGAAGAAAATGTCTAAGTCTAGTATTTATACTCCTAGACTAAAGAAGACTAAATTATTACAAAAATGCCATTAATGAGGCAAGGGCCTTGTTTGGCTAGCTGGATGTTGGCTTGGAATCCGAAATGTCTCTCTCTTGCACAAATAGCCATCATTCCATCCTCAAAGCTTGCAATCGCGACCATTTTCATGTATGTCCTGCCCTTGCATGTTTGGCCAGTTTTGCATTTCTATCTTTTTTGCGCTTCTAGCCACTTTGAGTGTCGGCCTTCTTTCTTGTCGCCTTATCTTCAAGCCTCGCCCAAGCCACCTCCCACACATCATAGGCCTCATTGTGGGGGCTTGTATGGGCCTCCAAAGGCCTTGAACGCCATCCTTATCATCCATGCTAGTTGTAGAGCTTGAAGTTCCATATCTTGGCCTTGGATGTAAGTCTTGAAATGAGGTGTGCCAAGTAGGATCATATTAGGAAGTTCCATAACTTGGCTTTGGGTGTAAGTATTTAGATGAAGTGTGCCATGTAGGATCATATCATCCTCCCCTTCATCAAAAGGATTCGTCCTGAAATCCAAACCTAGCAAAACCCAAGAGAAGACACATAAAAACATACTCCTCAAGGATTGGGGATTAGCACACAAAAGCATAATCACATATTCATGCCAAAGGTGAACAAATTTGTGGTATAACCATGTATCAATGACAAGCATGATTAACATTTGCACACATGAGGTATCAAGAAGTTGATCCCTCCAAGGTTTATGATATAAAGATAGAGTAATAAAACCAATGGATTCAAAATACGAAGTATGCAACTCGACATTGGTTCTATTTGATATGTAGCACAATGTCCTAACAAGGACACTATCATCTTTCAAACAAGGTGTACCTAAATAAACCAAGGGAACACCCAGGTCGAATGGGAAGTATAACCACCTATTAGGGTCAACATCACAACCAACTACCCCATAAGTACCCTCCTTAGCATAAGATGCACACCCAACATACACATGAGAGTCATCATAAGAAAACAAGTAGTAGAGAAGGGTATCACGTAAAATAACTTCCTCATCAATATCACTCTCTAATGTAACCTCACCATACGGTTCAAGGACAAGATTATCCAATGGCCTACTATGAAGTTGAACATGAAAGGAAGAATTAGCAAATTCTAGACAAGAATCACCTTTCTTTGCAACACTTTCCTTCCCCACAAATGGATCACAATTCCTCAAAGGAAGATCTCCATCATGGGAAAGAGTGTCATCATTCCATAGTGGGTTACATATCACATTATAGTCTCCAAAGGAAACCAAATGCTCAACATTACCAAACACCCCACCAGGTTCATCATTCCCGATAGTCATGTCAATATCAAATAACGCATTATCTATAAAGAGAGAAGAATCAATGAAAAATGAAGGATCAAAGCATGCAATCTCACTCTAAAAAAGACAAAGGTCATTCTTCAAAGCATTTTTAATCTCATGACTATCTACTTGACACATAACACCTTTAGAATCTTGAGTGTCAACAAATGACAACAAAACAACCTCTCCTTTTTCCTCTCTAGAGTTGTCACTTTTCACTCCCTTACTCCTATCAATTTTTCTCTCTCAATTTCATTGGAGTTGGGACAAGTGGCAAGCATTCTTTGGGAAGGGTTTATTTGGTGGTGAACTAGGTTAGGCTCTTGACGTGAGCCTTGTGGGTTCCCAACAAGACTCAGACTCTTATTTAGCCCCCTTCTAGTCTCCATACTCCTTAGTCTCTCCTCCATCCCACCTAATATTTTATCCATCTTTGCTATCTCCCCCGATATCCTCTCAATGATCAATTTTGCGTCCTCTACGAACAAGCTCTCCTTCTTTTGAATCCGACTTCCTTGATTAGTTGTTACAACCTTCGGACTAGGATAAGACGTCGGACTTGAGTAGTCGCCACAAGAACTTCCATAACCAACAAGTTGGTCACCTCCCGTCAATACTTCTCTCCTCCTGCCCTCCACACCATAACCATATTGAGAACATGGCACCTCCGGAATAGGATAAGAATCATAGTTTATTGTGTTTCTTGGGCTAGGAAATGTATAATCTTTTCTCCTCCTCGGACTACTCCTACTCGGACCAATCCATACACTTATACCATTTTGCTTGGAATAGGATGTTTTACAAGGTGATGCACGTGAATATCTACTACAAGACCCCTCATAAGAACCATATGCAATCTCATTATCTTCACAAGCATACTCATCATGAAGTGCATAGCCACTAGGCTCATCATCACCACCACATTCTTCCCATTCTTGCAAATTCTCACCTAATGGTTCATATCGAAAGTGTGAGAAAGGAATATACCTCAAGGTGTGTAGGATGAGAATCGTCATAGCCTTCATCTTCACCAAGGATTCTTCATAGAACTCTTCTACTCCTTCGTCATTTTCATAAGCCCTATAAGATCCACTCGTCTCATATTCACCCCCGTATTAGTAAGGCTCACCATCATATGGGTCATGATCAAATTGACCATTGTCGTCTCAATAATTCCCATGCTCATCATAGTCATATGTTGAACCGTCTTCCCCATAGCCTTCTTCACAATCAAAGCCATATCCTCCATTACTAGAGGCCTACTCTTCCATGTCATCACCACAACATTCCGAAGCTATGGATGACATCCTTATATCTCCTTCTCCTTTTGACCTCTCTCCTTGTACCTACAAAACGAGCAAACAAGATTAGTAGTAAAGTTCCTCATGTCACTCGAATTTGCACTAAAGCTTACCTCTCAACCTAAAGCTTCTTCCAAAGTTAGCAATGAACCGCTAATCCCAAATTAATTCACAAGGTTATTAATCTTTGTGGAAGAATAGATTCTTGTTTAGGTGAAAGAAGGACGACTCAAAGCGAACAGACAAGAGCCAATAAAGTTTCAACGAAATAAAACAGAAAAGCTTGGAAGAAATTGGCACGAAATGAAATTCGAACTCAAGAACTAGTTAACAACCAAGTAAGGATCAATTACTAGTTGTTAATTAGCTAGGAGAATCAAAGAAATGAGAATAAGAAGTGAACAAACCTTGGCCAAACACTTAGACAAATTTGGGAAGTTTTTGGCCAACACTTAGAAAATTCGGAGCTGCTTGCCACATGTTTTTAAAATGTAAATAATTCTTTCTACATAGCTCCGATTGATGAATGGGTTGTTGATTTGGAAAGTAGACTCGATGAACTTCAATTTAGATTGGTTATGGCTTTCGTAACTCCTTATACACAAAGATATGCCCCTCTCAAGTTGGACAAAAATATTCCAACACTTAGAAAAATTTGAGACTTTTTGAAAAATCTGGTCTCTGAATCTATGGGCCACGTGCCTGCAGAAGTGCGTCAAGCTGCTGACGTGGCATTTTTTTTTTTGAAAAATCAGAAAATTGGACTTAATATTTCTGATTTTTTTGGGATACTTACTTGGGCCCACAAACACCTTTTGGCCTCTTCACTTGAAGAATTGTGAATCAAACACTCTTTTGGGTCATCTTCTTCACTATGTAGACATGAAGATGCTTATGAACTTGAAGAACATTCAAATTCCAAATCACCTTCAAATCAACTTGTTTTTGCACCAAAATTCGGATCTAAGCTCCCCTCAACTAGGAGAACAAATCCCAACATCAATTGAAGCTAGTTTCACCTTCAATCACTAAGACCCACTTTTAACTTACAAACCTTCAAGCTTCAACAATGGTAGAATCTTCAAAACACCTCCAAATGCCACGAAATTTGAAACCTAGGGATTTTTAATATGAAGGGACTCAAATTCGATCTCAAATCCACCAAAAAACAACAAATTTTCATATTTGTTTTGGGAAATTTTGAATTTTCATTTTTTTTCTCAAGTATAAAGAACTTAGGATTGAGGATTGTAGAAACAATACTCTAACCTAAGCTCTGATACCAAATGATATGATTTGAATTAGGGAATAACACAAATTCAACAGTAAAATGTGGAATTAAAGGATAGAAAGAAATTGGGATGAGAATTGAAGAAAAGGGGATGAGAAAGAGAGGATAAAAGCAAAACCCAATGAATAATGAACCTATGGGCAAACCTAAGTATATGAAACCTAGACCCTCTCCAATTCAAAGAACCTATACTATTTGAAATTAAGGCAAGGAAAATTAAATTGAATCCACAAATGAACAACCCTTCATGAAATCAATGGAAATTGGTTCAAAACCAACAATGGAATACACCATTAACTATTACTAATCTAAAGCTAATCCTAGTTAAACAATCTATCTGTCCAAAGGAGTATTCTCAATTCATCATAATCTAAGTAAATGAAATGTCTAAGTCTAGTATTTATACTCCTAGACTAAAGAAGACTAAGCTATTACAAAAATGCCATTAGTGAGGCAAGGGCCTTGTTTGGCTAGTTGAAATGTTGACTTGGAATTCGAAATGTTTCTTCCTTGCACAAATAGCAAACTCCCAATCTTATCCAAGTTTGCAAGTGTAGCAAATTTGCAGAAATGCCACTGTTTGCACGTTTGGCCATTTTGCGTTTATACCCTTCTTGCACTTCTAGCCACTTGTGCATTTGGTCCCCTTTCTAGTAGCTTCTTCTTCAATCAAATCCCAAGCCACCTTCCACACATCATAAGCCATATTGTGTGGCTTGTAGGAGCCTTTAAAGGCCTTCAATGCTATCCTTATCATCCATGCCGCTTGTAGAGCTTGAAGTTCCATAACTTGGCTTTGTATGTAAGTCTTTAGATGACGTTTGCCATGTAGGATCATATCACAAAGGTGTGGTTGTTCGTGGCTCCGATTCGGCATTCCAAGTAGGTTACGACTTACCTTTTGGTTAGACTCCAGTTAGCGGCTCGTATGTGGTACTAGGGATTTGTTGGAGACATCATGTGAACCTTTGGGTATGAAGTTTGGGATGGAACTCTTAGGTTGGTATTGTTGTTGTTACACCTTGAAAATTTTCGCGTTGTTTGCATTGTAGGAAAACTAATGTGCTAGGAGAGGTCATGGAGCCCTTATAAGGTTAAGGAATACTCTTAACAAGTGTTAAGCAAGTGTCTAAAGGTTCCGGAATCAAGCAAATCGAAAAAAATAAGTTTGCCAAAAATTTGAAAAAAGTTGGCAGAATTTTGGATAGAAATTTTAGGTCAACTTTAGAGGGATATATCTCCTAGTATATCAGGAGTTTTAAAGTAAAACAAAAGCCTAAATTGAAGTTAAGGAAGTCTAGTTTCCAACACAACAAGCTGTTTGTCAAAACGACATTGGAGCAGGGAGTTATGGGCGTTTTAAGACAGACTGCCTTAACCTACGGATCTATGTGAATTCTCTAAAAACTCACTTAAGGCCCTCTAATTCGGCCCAATGGAGCCTAACCCGACCCACACACCTATAAATACCCCTCTAACTCATCAGTTTTCATCAATTTTTCACTATCTCTCACCTCCACACCTCTCTAGAATTTTCCACAACATTCATCCAATATCCAAACCTCTCAAAACATATCTCAAATCCTCTAGAACATTCTTCTAACTTCTAAAACATGAACATATATTGCTACAAGCCTATATGACAATTTTGGTCATTTGTATTTTATTTTTAGCATAGCCCCAAGTCCTAGGAAGTCCTAGAAACTTCTCCAAACATATTTCCAAGCCTAAAACAAGGATCAAAGTGAAGATTAAAGTTGTTAAGGGTTTCCAAGTGTGATGCAAGCCGAATTGCCTCAAGGATATTTAGAGGATCGTCCCGAGGAGTCAAAGTGTGTATGATAGCATGGGAGGATGAATTGGAGATGGAAGAGCATTAAAGTGGCCAAACGAGTAAAGGAAGGCTATAATTGCAAAAGTGGCCACTTTTCTAATTCCAAGACTTTCATCCCTACAAGGCTAGCCAAACAAGGCCCTTGCCTCATTAATGGCATTTATGTAATAAAGTAGTGTCTTCTTTATTTCATTAGTATAAATAGCTAGTCTTTTATTTCATTAGGGAGCTTTTGATGAATTGATGAAAATGTTAGTATATTTGTGTTTCTCTAGAGAGAGAAACAATTGAGAGTCTTATGGATTTAAGCTTTTGTTGATTTGAGATTTGTTGAGAGATTGGTTGCAAGGGAATCTAATTCCCTTGAGGTTTTCCTAAGAGTTTGGCGCTTGTTAATGATTAATTAATTGAGGTCTTTAGGTTTAATTTACCTTTAGGTTGCTTTTAATTCCATTTTCTTGTGTCAGTCTATCTATCCTTTACTTTCCTTGTTATTTTATTGCTTCCGCGTATCCGTTATTGTATCAATTGGTATCAGAGCCACTAATAGATTTGCCCTGGCAAATCTATTCTTGGGTTTTGATTCTACCAAAAATAAATTATCCAAAATTTTCGAAAATTTCAAAATCTATGTCAAATCCTTGCTTTGTTGTTGATTCTAGTGTTGGATTCGAATTCCTTAGAGTTTTAGGGTTTCAGATTTGAAATTTGAGTCAATTTGGAGTTGGGGTTTGTGTTCCACCATTGTTGAGCTTCAAAGCTTCAAAGCTTCAAGAACAAGGTTGGTGGGTTTGAAGAAGAAGGAAAATTGAGGGTTCAAGGTGATTGGGGTTTGTTCTCTAGTTGATAAGGACTCTAAATCTGAAATTTGGATGTATTTGGCCAAGGATTGAAGGATCTACTATTTTTGCAATTTGAAGCTTTGAAAACTTCAAGAACTTGAAAGTGGGTCTTGTTGAAGAAGGTGTAATTACATCAAAGAGAACTTAGATCCGAAATTTGAGCTAATTTGGAGTTAATTTGAGGGAATTTGAATTTTGAATTGTTCTTGAAGACCTTCAAATCTTCATAAGGAAGAAGACGAGCCATTTGATCCAAAAGTTGTCAAACAAAGTTGTTAAAAAGTGTTTGTGGACCCAAGAAAGTATCACACACAAAAAAAAACAAAAAATCAGAAATACTTAGTCCTATTTTCTGATTTTTGCAAAAAAAAAAAATGCCACTCCAGTAGTACTCAGACCAGATTCAGAGTATTGTTCACTCTGCTACCATAAGGGAGATTTGGAAGAAATTGGAAAGAACCTTGAAGGCACACCAAGGAAGTAAGCCGCATGATGAACCTCAAACTTCACAAGTACTTGCGGTAGTTGAGAGCTTCCTAAAGGAGCAAATAGAATCCACACTTGAAAACCATGGTAAAGAGAATGATGTGTGTGTGCCGCAAGGTAAAATAGCTAACCTCAACTCTCCAATAAATGTTAATGAGCATGTTGTTAAATCGGGTTTGAGTCATAGCTTGTCTTTATGTGAACTTAACGAATCTTTACCATGTGATGGGCTTAACGCTTTGGTGTCAAGTGACATTGTAGTTGATTTGGGTGATCCAATGCTAGTTGATCCTATTGATGAACATCTTGACTCTTCTTGTGAGTTCAATTTGTGTCCACCTAGTGTTGATCCTCTTGAATTGCATGTTGATACGTTGTCACCTGATTTGTTAGTGTACCCACTAGTTGATCTTAGCGATGCTTGAATTGACTCTTCTAGTAAGGTCGATTTGTGTCCAACTAGTGTGGATGACTGTATTTGATACAAGAATGGATACACGGAAGCAATAAAATAATAAGAAAACTAAAGGATAGATAGATTGACACAAGAAAATGGAATTAAAAGCAACCTAAAGGTATATTAAACCTAAATACCTCAATTAATTAACATTAACAAGCACCAAACCCTTAGGAAGACCTCAAGGGAATTAGATTCCATTGCAACCAACCTCTCAACAAATCTCAAATCCATAAGACTCACAATTGTTTCTCTCTCTCTAGAGACAACACAAACATACTAACATTTCTATCAATTCATCAAAAGCTCCCTAATGAAATAAAAGACTAGCTATTTATACTAAATAAATAATAGAAGACCCTATTATTACATAAATGCCATTAATGAGGCAAAGGCCTTGTTTCGCTAGTCTTGTGGAGATGAAAATCTTGAATTTGCGAATGTGGCCTCTTGCAAACATAGCCTTCCTTGCTCGTTTGGCCACTTTAATGCTCTTCCATCTCCCATCCGTCCTCTCCATACTATCATAAAAACTTTGGCTCCACGGGATGGTCCTTGAAATGTCCTTGAGGCAACTCGGCTTGCATCATTCTCCCCTTCTTGAAAAGGATTCGTCCTCGAATCTATACCTTGCAAAACCATAAAGGAGACAAACAAAAACCAAGTCCTCAAAGGATGAGGGTTAGTGTTAGGGGGCACCAACCTACCACCATGCCAAGTAAGCACAAATTTGTGATATAGCCAAGTATCAACCATTTTCAAGCAAAATAAGATCTCAAGTGGAGCATTATGGGCTTGGCTATCCCAAAGATCAAGAAATGAGGATATGCTAAAGGGACCAATGGTTTCAAGAAACCAAGTTGGCACAACACACAAACGATCCTCAACGGCAACATGATACCATTCACACAAAGTCAAGGTTTCCCCGGGGTCAAAAGGAAAAGATACCCACGTATTATGCTCAAGGGAACAACTAAGTACCCCAAGAGGACCCCGCCCAACATCAAATGAACTTCCAACAATTACATAAATGTCATCATATGCAAAAAGATAGTAATGAAAGGTGTCACGCAAAACAACTTCATCTAGGGTGTCCTCAAATATAGTTTCACTATTAAACTGAAGAGCATGGTCAATCATACTACTACTATTCAGAACACCTAAGGAAGAATTAGCAATTTGCAGACAAGTTTCACCTTCCTTTTGAACACATCCCCTCCCCATAAGTAGATCACAATTCCTCAAGGGAGGATTTCCATCATAGGGAAGAGTGTTATCATCCCATATTGGATTTTCAAATATCATGTAGTCACCAAAAGTGGCCACACTTTCAACATTACAAAACATCCCACTAGGTACTTCACTCTCAATAGTCATGTCATCCTTAAATAAAACATTATGCTCTACAAAAGAGTAATCCATGAACATTGAGGAGTCAAAGCATGTGTCACTCTCAAAAGAACCAATGTCATCTTTCAATGAATTTTCGCTCACATGACTATCTACATGACACACATCACCACCACAAATTGGAGTCTTATCACATGACTATCTACATGACACACATCACCACCACAAATTGGAGTCTTATCACATGACACTAAAGTACGATCAAGAGACTCATTTTGACATGAAACAAACAAGGGTGAGATGTCACATTCTTTCAATTGACCAACTATATCAACATCATCACTAACTAGAGGTACATTAAACACATCACAAGGATCCTCAAGTAGTGAATTATCATTAGAATCAAGTTCATCAACACAAGTTTCAAAACTAGTTGGTAGTATGTCAAACTCACAATAATTACTAACATGATGACCACATGACATTGTACTACTATTCAATTCACAAGCGTCAACACTAGGTGGACATAAATCGATCTTCCAAGAAGAATCAATTTGGTCATCTTAAGGATCAACTAGTGTTTGAGCACGTTTATTCGGTAATGCACTATCATTCAACGCACAAGTGTCAACACTAGGTGGACACAAATAGACCTTACAAGAAGGATTAATTCGGTCATCAATAGGATCAACTAGTGTGGGGACACTTTCAACATTGACATTACCAATACATGGCAAAGAAGCAATAGGCTTAACGCAAGCTAAACTAACTTTCATACTCGACTTGACATTAAAATCACACAAAGATGTAGGAGTATAAGGATAAGTGATCTTACCTTGGTGTTCATGTAAGCTCCTTTGACCAATGGAAGGAAGGGTTGTGGCTGCCGTCCTTGCCTTCAAGCATAGAGTTCTCTCAAAAGAGGTACCCCTGAAAGATTCATTTCTTCTCACATGTGGCTTGGGATAATGGCCTCGCAATATCCTTTTCATGTCCTCCCAAGTCTTGATTGGACTCCTTACTTGTCTCCCACAATATTTCACATACTCCCAATATTTGAAAAGCCTTGAGTCAAAAGTTTGAACAGCTAAGTCCATCTTTATTTCTTGTGAATAGTTGTAGCTAGCGAAGATTTCATCTATTATGAACTCCCATTTCTCATATTCTTCTCCACTAGCTTCCCTAGCCAAGGTAGGCCACTTCACATGGGTATCTCGCACTTTGGCACTTGGACTCCTCCTAGGAAGTATGCACGGAAAGAGAAATTTTCCTTTCTTGTCCACTACATATCGATGCCAATCTTGTTCATGTGGAATTCCATGCTTTTGGAACCAAGGGGCTCCTAAACATACGTGACAATTATCCATTGGAAGCACATTACACCAAACCTCCTCTTGGTACTCGCCAAGTGAAATGGATACCATCACCCTCCTATCAACCCAATATCCTCCCTCATCATAATAAGGATTTCGCCGGATCACACAAGGTAACCTTAACTCTCCAACCACACGAGGGGTGATGAAATTTGTGTAACAATCGTCATCAAGCATAAGAAATCCCTCACTACTACCAATGTTCACCTTGGTCTCCATGAATCGCCTCTTTGGGACCACCTTCTTTTGTATAGGATGACCCCAACTCGTACTCACATTCCCACTAATGCCACTTTGCTTCGGATAGAAAGTACTACCAGAAGAAGCATATGCATGCCCACTAGAAGTATTTCCATAATCAACATTAGCACTTCCACTACCTCCATAGACATACCCTCCATAAGTCCTATTTGTATAAGGGTTTTCCCCATAAGACATGTGTAAAAGAGAGTCATACCTCGAGTCATCTTCATCATCATGATGTATAGCACAAGATACTTCACCTTCAGTATCTTCATCATACAAAGCATAACAAGGTTCTTCTTCATCCTCATCTTCCTGATGAGTTACATGAGTACCACCCTTTTCATATTCGCCCTCAAAATAGGAACTCTCGCCCCCAAATTGTTCTTGATCATGATTTCCCATATAGCCCTCATATCCCCTATCGTCACATCCTTGATAGCTCCCATAGTCCTCCCCTTCGTAACTATAACCATCATCGTCATAACAATCATAATCGCTACCACATGAATCGGCATCCATGGAGAAGTATCGACAAAGAACACTTTGCAAAAACGTTAGTAGTATAGAAACCTCACCACACTCGTGTTTACACTCGTTTGTGCTCGGCTAGCACCACTCAAATGAACTCACGCACTCTTGCCTTTTACCACTCAAATGGATTGATCGATGTTGATTCTCGATTGGATTCGGTTGCGTGAAAAGTGCACAATTACGACTCGAGATCGGAATGGATTCTTGTAGACTCAAGAAGAACGGACGACTCAATTAAATCAAACGGACTTTGAATCAAGAATCAACGATGAAGTTGTAAAATGAGAAAAGAATGAAAAGAATTGGCTTGAAAGAAAGGACTCAAGAACTAGTTAACAACCAAGTAAGGATCAATTACTAGTTGTTAATTAGTTAGAAGAATCAAAGAAATGAAGTTAGGAAGGAATCAAACCATTTTTGGATCCTTAGAAAAACTGTCTGATGGTTATGTGGTGACTGTGCGTCGCACAAAACACCCCTTTCTGAATCTAACACTTAGAATTTTTTTTGGGATTTTCAGAGTCGTGCGATGGTCATGCGTCGCATAAAGATCGTAAAAAATACCCCTCTCTAAATCTATGCAACACACGTTCTGCAGAGAATCAAAATTTTTGAAATTTGTTTTGGACCCGTGCGATTGTCGTGCGTCGCACGTGCAGCACACGCCCGTGCTGTGTATTTTTTTTTTCAAATCCTTTAAATTTATGGGTTAGATTTTTCAGATTTTGGTGAGGTGGCTTAGGCTCACACAACCTAGTATTTTCCTTTTTTTCTTTTGGCTCAATAAACACCTTTCTACACTTGACCTAAAATATTTTGGATCAAACAAGCTTTTTGGTCATCTTCTTCCTATGAAGATATGATTGTCTTTAAGAACTTCAAGAACATTTAAAAATTCAACCACACTTAATTCACCTCCTAATCACTCCAAATTCTGGATCTGGGGTCTTCTTGTTGTAGAGAACAAAACCCAATAACCCTTAACCTTCAATTTTCACCTAATCAACAAGACCTATCAACTTGTTCTTCAAGTTTTTCAAGCTCCAAAATTCAAAAATGGTGGACCCTTCAATGCTCGGCCAAATAGCTCCAAATTTCAGATTTAGAGTCCTTATCAACTAGAGAACAAACCCCAATCAACTTGGACCCTCAATTCTTCTACTTCTTCAAACCCACCAACCTTGTTCTTGAAGCTTTGAAGCTCAACAATGGTGGAATACAAACCCAACTCCAAATTGACTTGAAATTGAAGATTTAGACTCTAGAAACACTAAGAAACTCTAATCTAACACTAGATTAAACAAAATCAACAAGAAATTCGCAGATCTTTTTTGTTGAATCAAATCCCAAGCTAGATTTGTTGAAATAAACCTAATCTAGGCTCTGATACCAATTGATACAAGAACGGATACGCGAAAGCAATAAAATAATAAGGAAAGTAAAGGATAGATAGATTGACACAAGAAAATGGAATTAAATGCAACCTAAAGGTATGTTAAACCTAAACACCTCAATTAATTAACATTAACAAGCACCAAACTCTTTGGAAGACCTCAAGGGAATTAGATTCCCTTGCAACCAACCTCTCAACAAATCTCAAATCAACAAGAGCTTAAATCCATAAGACTCTCAATTGTTTCTCTCTCTAAAGACAACACAAACATAGTAACATTTTCATCAATTCATCAAAAGCTCCCTGATGAAATAAAAGACTAGCTATTTATACTAACTAAATAATAAAATACCCTATTATTACATAAATGCCATTAATGAGGCAAGGGCCTTATTTGGATAGTCTTGTGGAGATGGAAATCTTGAACTTGCTAATGTGGCCTCTTGCAAACATAGCCTTCCTTGCTCGTTTGGCCACTTTAATGCTCTTCCATCTCCCATCCGTCCTCTCCATTCTATCATCCAAACTTTGGCTCCACGTGACAGTCCTTGAAGTGTCCTTGAGGCAACTCGGCTTGCATCAATATTGGTCAACTTGCTTGTATTGATGGACCACTAATTGAGAATTGTTGTGATGTGTTCTAGGAATCTCATTTTAGTGATGAAGTTAGCCTAGTTGATAATGGTAGAGAATGTGAATATGACACACCACTATTGTTTGATACCTATGGAGATAAGCCTCATGAACTTATTTTGTTGAAATTAAATAAGACTCAAGATGTTGAAGGTGTCGTGTGTTATGAGGATAGTCAAGAAAGTGAAAATGCTTTAAAAGATGACATTGGTTCTTTTGGGAGTGAGATGACATGCTTTGAATCCTCAATGTTCATGGATTACTCTCTTGTAAAGGATAATGTCTTATTTGAGGATGACATTACTATTGAAAGTGAAGTGCCTAGTGGAATGTTTTGTAATGTTGAAGGTGTAGCCACTTTTGGGGACTACATGGTGTTTGAAATCCACTATGGAATGATGATGCTCTTCCCTATGATGTAGATCTTACCTTGGGGAATGATGATACATTTATGGGGAAGGTGTGTCTGAAAAAGGAAGGTGGTACTTGTTTGCAAATTGCTAATTCTTCTTTGAGTGTTCCGAATCTTAGTAGATTACTAGATCTTGCTCTTGAACCTAATAGTGAGGCTGCATTTGAGGACGCCATAGATGAAGTTGTTTTGCGTGACACCTTTCTTTACTATCTATTTGCATATGATGACATTCATGTTATTGTTGGGAGTGCATTTGATGTTGGGCGGGGTCCTATTGGGGTACTTAGTTGTTGCCCTGTCCGTGATATATTGGTATCTTTTCCTTTTGACCCTGGTGAAATCTTAACTTTGAGTGAATGGTATCATTTTGCAATTGAGGATCATTTGTGTGTTGTGCCAACTTGGTTTCATGAAATCATTGGTTCTTTTAGAATATCCTAATTTCTTGATCTTTGGGATAGCCAAGTTCATAGTGCTCTACTTGAGAGCTTATTTTGCTTGGAAATGGTTGATACTTGGCTATATCACAAATTTGTGCTTACTTGGCATGGTGGTAGGTTGGTCCACCCTAAAACTAACCCTCATCCTTTGAGGACTTGGTTTTTGTTTGTCGCCTTTATGGTTTTGCAAGGTTTAGATTCGAGGAAGTATCCTTTTCAAGAAGGGGAGAATGATGCAAGTCGAATTGCCTTGAGGACATTTCGAGGACCGTCCCGAGGAGTAAAAGTGTGGATGATAGCATGGGAGTACGGATTGGTGATGGAAGAGCATTAAAGTGTCCAAACGAGTAAAGGAAGGCTACATTTGCAAAAGAGGCCACTTTTCTAATTCCAAGACTTTCATCCCCACAAGGCTAGCCAAACAAGGCCCTTACCTCATTAATGGCATTTATGTAATAAAGTAGTATCTTCTTTATTTCATTAGTATAAATAGTTAGTCTTTTATTTCAATAGGGAGCTTTTGATGAATTGATGAAAATGTTAGTATGTTTGTGTTGTCTCTAGAGAGAGAAACAATTGAGAGTCTTATGGATTTAAGCTCTTGTTGATTTGAGATTTGTTGAGAGGTTGGTTGCAAGGGAATCTAATTCCCTTGAGGTCTTCCTAAGAGCTTAGTGGTTGTTAATGATTAATTAATTGAGGTCTTTAGGTTTAATATACCTTTCTTTAGGTTGCTTTTAATTCCATTTTCTTGGGTCAGTCTATCTATCCTTTACTTTCCTTATTATTTTATTGCTTTCGTGTATCCGTTCTTGTATCAATTGCTCTGCAATTGATACAAGAACGGATACACGAAAGCAATAAAATGATAAGGAAAGTAAAGGATAGATAGACTTGGTATTAGGAAAGTGGCCTCTTTTGCAAATATAGCCTTCCTTTACTCATTTGGACATTTTAATGCTCTTCCATCTCCAATCCTTCCTCCCACGCTATCATCCACACTTTGACTCCTCGGGATGGTCCTCGAAATGTCCTTGAGGCAATTCGGCTTGCATCAAAGTGAGGTCTACACTTGTCTCCTCTTCTTGAAGATGTTGGGTGAGTATTGTTAAGGTGGAGAAACCATGGAATTGAAGTGTTCTTGAATTTTTAGGTAAGATTTCTTCTTAATTTCATGTTTATGAATTTGTTTGGTAATTGTGTTAAGATTTGAGGAGAAGAAAATTGGAGGTAAAGTTAGAATATGTATTTGATGATATCTTGAGTTGTGAATTGACTTGATTTATAATGTTTAGTCTATTTTGAGCACAATCTTGTTATAAGGGATAATAATAATAATGTTAAGGAATTGTCATATACGAGTGTATAAGGGGTTGTATGAAGTTGTTGTTATGGATTGATTATGAAAAGAAGTTTTGGGATTGAATTGAGTATAGTTTGAATGTAATATTTTTATTATGGAATTGTTGGTGTTTTATTGTGCTTTGGGAGTTATTTGAAAATTGGAGGGAGTAGAAGATATAGGGGAGATGCTACCCGAATTTCGACAGATTCTAAAGTGGTTTAATTTGAAGGCTTAAGATAAGCATATGGCGATAAGCCTAACAATAGTATGAATTTTCTTGAATGTAGATTTACGAGCTTGGGAGGACAAATGTTGAGTAGTTAAAGTTAAGGCGACCAAAAAGGTATGTTAAGGCTATCCTTTCTCTCATTTTGGCATGATCCTTATCTTATGAACGAATAGAGTAAGCAAGCGAGTTCCAAATACTCTACTCCTAGATGGTATATGATTTAGTATATCCTTGACCTCTTAAGTCCCGAAGGGGCATCCACAAGTTGTATGTTTCCATAATGGTGTCTAAATCCCGAAGGGGACATTCATAAGACTTCTTTATTCATATGCATTTCATATTTGATTTTTAAGTCTCGAAGGAGGCAAATGAAAAAGGGGAAGAAGTTCCCATTTTGAACTAAAAGTTGCTCTGAAGGGAGTCTTTTGATGTTTTACATATGTATGACATGATTTTATAGGGAAGGGGAAAGGGCTATGGCGTTATACACGCAACCCACCTGATCAGCTGGTATATGATGGTTGAGATGCTCGATGGGGCCATTATGATATGATGCCCGACGGGGCGAAGCTCGAAGGAGCAAATGGGAAAAGATGCATATACATATATACATGTTTTCAAAAGTACATTATACATATTCATGCTCCTTAGCGATAGTCACTGGTACAGGTTGACTCGTAAGTTCTTCTTATCCTTTGAAGCTTGATAGGTTGTTTCATTTCTGCCTTACATACTCGGTACATTATTCGTACTGACGTCCCTTTGCCTGAGGGCGCTATGTTTCATTCCACACAGGTGCAGACAGATGAGTAGAGGACACTCACTATAGTATGTTCCCGGGCTATTAGCTGGTTTGGTGAATTCCATTTCTATTCGGAGTGTTGCCGAGTCGGAGTACATATGTATATATATGTGTCATATGCATTATGGGTACGTCGGGGCCTTGTCCTGACCTATGTTATAGTATCTTGGTTTATGTTAGAGACTTTGCAGACAGTGTCCTGTGGATGTGTGTCGAGATGTCGATAGTTGTGTAAGGCGGTCACATAGGTCGATGTGTTCATATGCATTGATTTAAAGATTTTATTGTGGCTAAAGGTTTTCTTTGACTAAATGATAAGGGAGAAGTCCCTGACATGATAAAAGAGTTCTATATAAAGTTTTCATGTTTTATTTGACGGAAGCATCATTTCATAATTCAAAAGGTTCATAAAAAGGTGTGACTTATGAATAGAAGGGTAGTATGGCACTCAGCCGAGTAGGGTCTTGGGTGTCAGTCGCGGCCCTCCGGTTTGGGTCGTGACAAAAGTGATTTCAGAGCAATTCATCCTAGGGGTGTTTGCAAAGTCGTGTCTAGTAGAGTCTTATTTATGATGTGTTGCGCGCCACATTTATAAACAGGAGGCTGTAGGACATTTAGGGTGGTTACTCTTCTTTCTTATCCTAGATCGTGCCGTAGAGCTAAGTTATAAGATATGAAATCCTTGAGTTTAACCCGAATGTTTTTGTTATTGATGAGTAGTTGATTGCTTAAGTTTTGGAATGAGTGGCAAGAATTGATGTTTGTCGATCAGGAAGGTATGTTTCCTATCTTGTCAATATTCGTATATGAGGTAAATTTTATGTGGGTGAGTTATGTATCATATGAACTTCTATGGTTGCCCTGTGAGGCATTGGATGTATTTTATGGGTTGTGTGTAGGTTTGTGATAGTAAGAATTACAGAGGAGACTCTGCTAACATTTTCCGAAGTTAAGTTACTTGAATATGTAGGCGCTGAGGAAGAAGATTAAAAGGAAATGTGGCAACAAGATTATAAGTTGAATATGTTGAGTTGTTAGTTGTGAGTTGTTTTCAAAGGAATCTTAAAATGGTTTTAGCTTAATTCTAAAGGATGATTTCTACGGAGAGGATGACTAGTGGTTCGAGGGATTCAAGAATGACTTACATCTGAGGTTTTACAGAAACAAACCCCATGGGAGATTTAGGGAGAAACCGATGGGACAGGTAGGGTGCTATGCATTGAGTGAAAGAAGGAGGCTTATTATGATTAACATGAAGGTAATGGTTTATAGGAAAGAATCTGGAATCGGTTAGAGAATAATGTGTCGACTTAGGGTCAATTGAAAAATAGAGGGAAGTGTGTGACAAGGTAGGCTAAAGAAACGACAAAGAAGTAAATGATAGTCATATAAAAGGGGACGATATGGTATGTATACAAGGTTGGCTGGTATAAAAAGGGATAATCTAAAATAGCACCAAAGAAGCAAGCAAGGAAAGGTGCCATATCTGAACAAGAGAATTTGTCTACTAGCAGAGAAATAAGGAGCAAGGCAAAGGAGTACAACAATTAAGAGTGCTCACAGATCGGCAGGGAGCCGTAGCAATCATGAGTTAAGACCATCTTAATGGCAACAGGTCCCAGGACGGTAGCTAGTTATCAGTTGACCACTCGGTATATACATAAGAACATGAGGATATGGAACTAATGAATGAGTTCGACAAAGAATTGGGAGAATATGAAAGAAGACTAATGAGCCTATAATATAAGAGCATCGAGATCAGGAGCTGAAGGAGGACAACCATTTCAAGAAATTTATGATAGCATTGTAAGCTTGCAAGCTACAACATTCGAGGATGAATGTTTCTAAGGGGGGAAGAATGTTACACCTCAAAAAATTTTCATGTCGTTTGCGTTGTAGGTAAACTAACGTAAGCTAGGAGAGGTCATGGAACCCTTACAAGGTTAAGGAATACTCTTAACAAGTGTTAAGCAAGTGTCTAAAGGTTCCGGGATCAAGAAAATTGAAGAAAATAAGTTTGCCAAAAATTTGGAAAAAGTTGGCAGAATTTTGGACAGAAATTTTGGGTCAAATTTCGAGGGGTATATCTCCTAGTATATCAGGAGTTTTGAAGTGAAACAAAAGCCTAAATCGAAGTTCAGGAAGTCTAGTAAGGCAACAAATCGTTCATCAAAACGATATCGGAGTAGGGAGTTATGGGCTTTTTAAGATGGACTGCCAGAAACCTGCGAATCTACGCGGATTCTCTAGGAACATACTTAAGGCCCACTAATTCGGACCAATGGAGCCTAACTCGACCCACACACCTATAAACACCCCTCTAACTCATCATTTTTCATCAATTTTTCTCCATCTCTCACCTCCACACATCTCTAGAATTTTCCACAACATTCATCCAATATCCAAACCTCTCTAAACATATCCCAAATCCCCTAGAACATTCTTCCAACTTCTACAACATGCACATATATTCCTACAAGTCTATATGACATTATTGGTCATTTTTAGCATAGCCCCAAATCCTAGGAAGTCCTAGAAACTTCTCCAAACATATTCCAACATATTTCCGAGCCTAAACCAAGAATCAAAGTGAAGATTAAAGTGGTTAAGGATTTCAATGTGAATTCTACAGTCTCCTCTTCTTGAAGATGTTGGGTGAGTATTTTTAAGGTGGATAAACCATGGAATTGAAGTGTTCTTGAATTTTGAGGTAAGATTTCATAGTAGTTTCATGTTTATGAATTGTTTTGGTAATTATATTAAGCTTTGAGGAGAAGAAAATTAGAGGAAAAGTTCAAATATGCATTTGATGATATCTTGAGTTATGAATTGACTTGAGTTATAATTCTTAGTATGTTTTGAGCATAATCTTGTTATGGGGGATAATAATAATGTTAAGGAATTGTCGTATACGTGTGTATAAGGGGTTGTATGAAGTTGTTGTTATGGATTGATTAGGAAAAGAAGTTTTGGGATTGAATTGAGTATAGTTTGAATGTAATCTTTTGATTATCGAATTGTTGGTGTTTTATTGTGCTTTGGGAGTTGTTTTGAAGATTGGAGGGAGTAGAAGATATAGGGGAGATGCTGTCCGAATTTCGGCAGATTCTAAAGGGGTTTAATTTGAAGGCTTAAGATAAGCATATGGCGATAAGCCTAACAATAGTATGAATTCTCTTGAATGTAGATTTACGAGCTTGGGAGGAAAAATGTTGAGTAGTTAAAGTTAAGGCGACCAAAAAGGTATGTTAAGGCTATCCTTTCTTTCATTTTGGCATGATCCTTATCTTATGAACGAACAGAGTAAGCGAGCGAGTTCCAAATACTCTACTCCTAGATGGTATATGATTTAGCGTATCCTTGACCTCTTAAGTCCCGAAGGGGCATCCACAAGTTGTATGTTTCCATAATGGTGTCTAAATCCCGAAGGGGACATTCATAAGGCATCTTTATTCATATGCATTTCATATTTGATTTTTAAGTCTCGAAGGAGGCAAATGAAAAAGGGGAAGAAGTTCCCATTTTGAGCTAAAAGTTGTTCCGAAGGGAGTCTTTTGATGTTTTACATATGTATGACATGATTTTATGGGGAAGGGGAAAGGGCTATGGCGTTACATACGCAACCCACCTGATCAGCTAGTATATGATGATTGAGATGCCCGAAGGGGCTGCCCGATGGGGCCATTTTGATATGATGCCCGACGGGGGCGAAGCTCGAAGGAGCGAATGGGAGAAGGTGCATATACATACATACATGTTTTCAAAAGTACATTATGCATATTCAAGGTCCTTAGCGACAGTCATAGGTACAGGTTGACTCCTACGTTCTTCTTATCCTTTGAATCTTGATAGGTTGTTTCATTTCTACCTTACATACTCGGTACATTATTCGTACTGACGTCCCTTTTCCTGGGGGCGCTGTGTTTCATGCCACACAGGTGCAGACAGATAAGTAGAGGACACCCGCTATAGGATGTTCCCAGGCTATCAGCTGGTTTAGTGAACTCCATTTCTATTCTGAGTATTGCCGAGTCGGAGTACACATGTATATATATGTGTCGTATGCATTATGGGTACGTCAGGGCCCTGTCTCGACCTATGTTATAGTATCTTGGTTCATGTTAGAGACTTTGTAGACAGTGTCCTGTGGATAGTGCGTCGAGATGCCGACAGTTGTGTAAGGCGGCCACGTAGGTCGATGTGTTCATATGCATTGATTTAAAGATTTTATTGTGACTAATGGGTTTCATTGACTAAATGATAAGGGAGAAGTCCCTGATATGATGAAACAGTTCTATTAAAAAAGTTTTCATGTTTTACTTGACGGAAGCGTCATTTCATAATTTAACGGTTCATAAAAAGTTGTGACTTCTGAATAGAATAGTCGTATGGCACTCAACCGAGTAGGGTCTTGGGTGTCAGTCGCGGCCCTTCGGTTTGGGTCGTGACAGTTGTGTGACTTATGTGTTCGGGCTCATGGCCTGTTAGAATCTTTAGGTTATGCCTGGCTTCATGTAAATTGGTGGTTCTATGTATAATGGGGGACTAGATGGACGGAAAGGATTCATATGTTATTTATACTATGTTGGCTATCTTGTGTGAAATGACTGGATTCCATATGTTTATTGTGATATTCTCATTGCATGACATACTTCTCTTATCCATGATATATCTGTCTTGATCTTGATATTGAGAGATGGTGATGACGGAGGTAAGTTTGATTCATGTGACATTACTATATTTTCGTAGCCATCTCTATGCTATGTGATACGAAGTAGCTAGCGAGGAGTTGGATGCGTCACTCTAGGCTGTGTGAAACTGAATGACGGTACATGGACTTAGCGGTTCCCCATGGGTCATGACTGTCTAGAGGTGGACATTGTCCCCCCAGAGCATGTATGTATCATTGCATAGATGGATGAGTCATTCTAGGCTGTGTGATACGGAATGGCGGTACATGGTCTTAGCGGTACCCATGACCCTTGGCCACTAACTTCATTGCATGGACATAGGAAATGATCCTCTTCGGAGTAGGAGTCGAAGTACCCCTCCACTCTAATCTTGGAATCCGAGGCATGGCTAAAGTGACTATCTTGGAGTGACAGTCCAAGATCGCATGATACGGTGATAACCAGGTCATACCCAAGATAATATAAAAATCTACCATATCTAAATTCATAAAGTCTACCCACGTATCATACCCCATGCAAGTAAGTAAACAAGACCGAAAGACTCGATCAACTATAACAGAAACTCCGACCGGAGTAGATACACGAATAGGCACACCTATACGATCACAACATAAATCCCAATAAACAGCATGATAGACAGAGACATAGGAGTGACCCTGGATCAAACAGTACCGAAGCAGGTCGATGTCGAACAGAAATATTACCTGAGATCACAGCATCAGAGGCCTCCGCCTCAGGCCTACCGGGGAAGGAATGACAAAGACCGCCACCACTGCCACCTTAGAAGCCCGCGGACCACCTTTACCTGACTGGTGTCCACCTCTGGTCTGATGAGAGCCACCACAGCCTGACTGAGCACCGCCTCTAACTGATGAGCCACCTCTTCCACTAGAAGGTACTGGGGCCCTAGGAGTCTGAAACCTGGAACCCTTTTGGGACCCACTGTCACGACTCCACCAGAGGCCGTGACGGGTACCCGATAATACTATACCGGGCACCTCTTATCTCGCATTCTATTCTTACTACTGAGTGGGCCATATGAACGACACAGTCATATTTTACTCAACATAGTCATCAATAGCATACTTGTAAATGAATGTCAATAAGCTTTACCAAAATATTATACAACAACAAGGACGAACAAGGTAATGAAACATCTGACTACACACGTATGTCTACGAGCCTCTAAATAAGATACATATATCCACAAGGAGGGGCCGGATTCCACCGTGCCCAAATATGTACACAAGAGTAGTACCAATAAACTGAAGCTCCGGAACAACTGGAGCGCTCTCAATGTGCTGCTGGTGGAGCTCTTAAGGATCAGACGCGTCTACCTGTTTACCTGCGGGCATGAACGCAGCGTCCATGAGAAGGGACATCGGTACGAGCAATGTACTGAGTATGTAAGGCATGAGTAATAACACATTAAAGGATACAAAGCATAAATAGTAACAGGATGGAAATATAGAGCATATCATGAGATAAAAGAGTAACCTATACATCTGAATGCCTTTTAGGCGGGTACCATGCATGCTTAGAACTGCGGAACGTGCAGCCTGATCCACATATATACATATATCCATAGTAATGCTTTCTTTTAAAAGATTTCTTATACGTGTATACATAAAATAGAACATATCATATTGCCGAGGAACGTCGGCTCCGATCCATTTAGCCACATATGTCCCGCGTCCGGGCATCTCGCGTCTGGGATGATATCATATCATATTATACCAACTGATTAGGTGGCCATGCGTCTATAGCGCCTCGCCATTTTTCCCATATTCTCTATATACATATACATATACATATATAATGTTCATATATCATATAAACAGCATGCAGGAGCCAAAAGAAAAACTATGTCTCTATCGGAGTGACGTAAGGTCGGTAACCTCTGATTACATTATGGAATAATCATGATCGTCATGTCTCACCTTGAAGGAACAATTATTATAAGGTGGGACAATCAATGAAAAATAACCTCAACATAAAACATAGAATAAGGTTATAAATCTCATAAGGCGTCAATTCATATACTACTTTGAAGTCTTTAGAAAATAGAGTCATTATCAAGGAATAAAATCGAGGATCAAGAAATAGCTCAATATTCTCATATTCATATTGAATCCACAACTTGAGAATTTCAAACATGAAACCATTCTCATCATAATCATCATAGACATATTCTCATCTATGACATCATCGTTGTCATTACAAAAACATGTTCGTCCTTGTAGTCATAAAAGCTTACAAAATCATAAACCTTTGTTTTGGGAAAAGTACGGACATTTTGGGAAACATTTACGGGTTATCAGGAAGGGAATCATGCCTTTGAATCATAGACTTTTAACTTTTGATAACAAGGAAGATATGGAAACATTTATGAAATCATAACATATGAATCATGCCTTTGAAAGAAAGGGACGAGCCTTAACATACCTGTTCAACCTCTAATTATCTACACTTATTCGTCCAAGCTCGCAAGTCTACATTTAAGAGGATTCACACAATCGTTAGACTCATCGTAGTATATCTGTGCTAAGCTCTCAAGTCAAACTATTTTATATCCTACTGAAAATCGGGCAGCTCTCCTCTATTTATATGCCTAGTCCGGAGTCTCAATTCAGCAACCAACAACAACAACAATACCAACATCAATAATATCATTTCCAACACCAATATGTACCATAAAACAGCCCACACACTATTTTCCAACTTCTAGAACTAACCAACTTACATTACAATTATTTAACGACTATATCTCCGTAAATAAGCCTTAAATAATACCAAAAGAGAAAGATTCATACCTTTTTCCTTGTTAAGACAGTAATATCCTCAATATCCACGCTAAAATCCACCGCAAAACAATACTAGAATCACAACCATGCGTTACCCGGACCTAAATTACTACTCCGCCACTTGAAAATTGCTCACTTTTTGTTTCCCTCTCTCTCTCTCTTTAATTTCTGGAAATTTCTGGGCTAAAATCTGGTGATAAAATTTCTGGATTCATACCTTTTTCCTTGTTATTACCCTTTTTATAAGGGTCAAATTCGGGTCGCGTTCACTGTAGCAGTACTATAGCACGCGTTTCTGCTCTGTCAGCTGAACTTGTAACGTCCATAATTCTCTACTCCGATGTCCTATTGATGAGCGGTTTGTTGCGTTGGAAACTAGACTCGACGAACTTCATTTTAGGATTTTTTGTCACCTTAAAACACTTTATATGATAAGAGATATTCGTCCCCCAAGTTGGACCAAAATGTTCACACAAAACATTACCCATCCTTTCTCCAAAGTCGTAGTACTCCATTTCTTCCACTCATTTCTATATAAAACCTTCCGGTATACCTTATATACACCCTTCACTCATTAAATGTACTTGATAATGCTTGCCTATATTTCAAAGTGGTTTTACTTAACCATAACTCAACGTACTCATGTTTCAAATTTGATAAGTGCTTTTGCTTTTTTTTTTTTTTGAAGATATGGGGTGTAACACCCACTCTGCCCTGACCTGGGACAATCTCTCATAAATTGACTGGGGTCACCAAACATATAGAATGCTCTAGGAGCTGGAGGTCGATGCACTGAAGCTGATGAACTGGAGGGACTGGCACGATCCACTATACGGGAGTAAGATCCACCATAAGACTGCCCAGCTCCATAGCCACTGGGTCTAGTAGGACCACCTAAAGAAGCCTGTAGGGCTACTGGACAGGGCGGGTGGGGGCTGACTGATTGGTCCTGGATGACTGTCCCCCACTCCTGTAACTGGATCCACCTTAGAAATCCCTAATTCATGCTAGAATCCTCCATTAAACATAAAGATTAAAGAGGGATTTTGTGGTTTCATTCATGAATGAACTTTTGATTATCAAAGCTTGATTTGTTGATGGAATAAGCTTATATTAGTATGGAATTGGTGGGAAATAGTTTTATAAACATGAATCTTCCATTAGTAGCAATCAATTTGTGGATTTAAGAGTTAGAGTTTATACCCAAAATTAGGGATTTCACTTTAAATACGAATTTCACTTAATATTGAGTTAATTTGGGAATTGATTAGCGGGTTTTTATCATTTAGACTTGAATTGCATGTTTCACTTTCGAATTTCCCGTTTTAACCTTGTGGGCCCATTTCCCTAAATTTCATAAGCTTAAGTTGACCAAATTAGAAGCCTAGCAATATGGGTATTATTCTTCATGATTCTAATATAGATTATGTTATACTCAGACTTTGAGTATTTGGAGACGCTACGAAAGGCAAGGCAAATGTGTGGTTGTTCGTGGCTCTTATTCGGCATTCTAGGTAGGTTACAGCTTACCTTTTGGTTAGAATCCGGTTAGCGACTCGTATGTGGTACTAGGGAGTTTTTGGATACATCATGTGAACCTTCGGGTATGAAGTTTGGGATGAAACTCTTAGGTTGGTACTGTTGTCTGACTTGTGTGTTCGGGGTTCGTGGCCTGTTAGAATCTCTAGGTATTGGTTGGCTTCTCGTATGTAAATTGGTGGTTCTATGTATTATGGGAGACTAGTTGGAAGGAAATGATTCATGTGATATTTAAACTATGTTGGCTGTCTTGTGTAAAATGACTGGATTCCATATGTTTAGTGTAATATTCTCATTGTATGATATACTTCTCATATCCATAATATATCTGTCTTTGTCTTGATATTGGGAGATGGTGATAACAGAGGTAAGTATGATTTATGAGACATTACTATATTTTCATAGCCATCTCTATACTATGTGATACGGAGTTGCTAGCAAGGAGTTGGATGGGTCATTCTAGGCTGTGTGATACGGAATGACAATACATGGACTTAGCGATTCCCTATGGGTCATGACTGTCGAGAGGTGGACATCGTCCGCCCGGAGCATGTGTGTATCATTGTATGGATGGAGGAGTCATTTTAGGCTATGTGATATGGAATGGCGGTGCATAACTTAGCGGTTCCCCATAGGTCATGACTATCGAGAGGTGGACATCGTCCCCCCGGAGCATGTGTGTATCATTGTATTGCATTCATATTTCATTCAATTATATATCTGATTCTTGGTTGTGGTTATCTATTGCGTTGTACGGTGTTCGTGAATATTGACTTCGTGATTGGTTGCTTGATTCTGGGTTGTTGCCTTTTTGTGATTTATTGGTTTGTTGCCGCAAGTGTGATATTAGATTTTATGCTTAGTCATTTTATCATGATGGAAATATGGCTATCCCTCACTTATTGGTATTATCTTGGATAGAGGAAAGAATTTGACTTGTTATTAAATCGAGAGATGTGTCCATGTGTGGCACGATTGATCAGATATGTTGTCATCATTCATTGATATTATGCATTGTACTCATTATCATCATTCATGATACTCTTATGTGAATACTTAGTGACTTATTATGGTTTTCGGACTTGTGGAATATTTGAGATATTTTGGGTAATTGACTGTACTACTTGGACTTGTTGACTTAGATCTTTTTGTGAGCATGATTATCTTTTCGTTTCCTTATTTGCATGTGTGATCTAATTATTGTCGGCCTATGATGCTTACTCGGTACCTGTCATTTGTACTGATGCTACCTTGCTACACTTCTTTTTCGGGGTGTAGACTTTGAGACAGGTTCTGCTCCTACTTCTCGAGGCTGAGTTTTCGAGGCTTGGCTTGCGAGTATCCAGGGTGAGAATCTGACGAGTCACTGCTCGGAGGTTATCCATCATGTCTTTATATTCTATCATTCAGACATCTTTTATTTGACTTTAAGACTTGTGTATTGAAATTCTTGTAATTTCTCTTGT
The DNA here is from genome assembly GCF_019175385.1 of Lycium barbarum. NCBI lineage: Eukaryota > Viridiplantae > Streptophyta > Magnoliopsida > Solanales > Solanaceae > Lycium > Lycium barbarum. Next base: position 67,736,976 of record NC_083344.1, read on the forward strand.
GAGTCAGACCAGTTCCTTAGGGATTTTAATGTTTTTCCGCACTTATTCTCTTTTGAGATTTATTGTTATTTACATTGTTCTTCTGCATTTATAGTTGTGCTAGTTAAGGAAAGGGTTCGTCTACCGAGGTGGAGAAATGCTAGGTGCCCGCACGACTTAGTGAAATTGGGTCGTGACAAGTTGGTATCAAGTCACGCCCCAACTCGAAAAACGTGCGGGCACCTACTATTTCCTACCTCAGTAGGCGAACCCGTCCTTTATGCATCAAATCATCAGTAAATAATAAATGAATAAAAACCCAAGAATAATATGATAAGTCTCACATAATATATAAATACTAAGTGCAGAAGATAAACCAATCCCAAATCGTGGTGTGATCAGTACAAGATCTACTAAATACTACTACAATTCTGAATAGTCAAATACATCACCTGAAATACATATTGTCTTGAAATAGAAATGGGACAATAGAGAAGATAGAGTCCGGGCTGCAAGGATCATCAGTAGCTCACCCTCAGCCTCGGCATCAGTCGCGAGGTGTGGAAGTCTCCCCAACAAACGAACACTGCACTCATAAAAAAGAGTACACCCAGGTAGCATCAGTACAAAACACAATACTGAGTTATAGGCCGACAACAGTTGGATCACAGATGAAAACAAAGAAACGGAAAGATGATCATGCTCACAGACAGATAGAAGTCAATAAGTACAAATAGTGTAATCAATTACCAAACCATGTCTCAAATATTTCACAAGTCCAAACATAACCAAATAATAAACCAATAACTCAAATAGCACCGAAGATCAATATCAATCCAAATGACAATAAAAACATATACTATGAATGCATATGGAATGTAATGCAATGATACGTACATGCTCCGGGGGGACGATGTCCACCTCTTAACAGTCATGACCCATGGGGGACCTCTATGTCCATGTACCGTCATTTAGTATCACATAGCCTAGAATGACTTCTCCATCCAAATCGTTGCTAACCACTCTGTATCACATATCCTAGAGATGGCTCAGCAAATATAGCAATGTCGCATGAATCATACTTACCTCCGTCATCACCATTTTCCAATATCAAGGCTAAGACAGATATATTATGGATATGAGAAAGTATGTTATGCAATGAGATTATCATAAATGACATATGGATTCCAGTCAATTCATATAAATACAACCATCATATTACAAGTATCACATGAATCTGTTCCTTCCAACCAGTCTTCTATAATATATAGAACCACCAATTCTCATAAGAAAGCCAAGCATAAACCTAAGGATTCTACACGCCACGTGCCCTGACACACAAGTCACACAACCGTACCAACCTCAAAATTCCATCCCAAACTTCATACCCGATGGTTCACATAATGTCTCCAACAATTCCCAAGTACTACATACGAGTCGCTAATTGAATTCTAACCAAAAAGTTAAGCCATAACCTAGAAACTGAACTTGGTCACGCATCTGAACCAGGATGACATATCTCGTACCATACCGCAACATGTCATAACAAAACCGATCGCATAAGAATTTAAGAACGAGTCTCCATCCTTCTTGGGTTATTAAGAATAGGACATTCAGATACCAATTGGAATCGGCTAGATACCAATTAGATCGAAGTAGCATGAAGGAATGAAAGAAGGGAATTTTCCTAAAGTCCTATAGCCTCTGGCAGATAAGTACGGAGCTCTTCGTACCGATCCGCAAGACTCTACTATACTTGCCTTTGTACTTATAGACCGGGTAACTTAGGGCTCTGATACCAACTTGTCACGACCAATTTCACTATGTCGCGCGAGCACCTACCATTTTAGAATAAGATTATATTAGTATGGAATTGATGTGTAATAGCTTTATAAACATGTTTCCTTCTTTCTTAGTAACCAATTCATAAATTTTAGAATAAGGGTTTTGATAGTTCCAAATGCATTCGTGTTTTGATGATTGCCAAACTGTTTCAGAACCAGATAAGAGACCTAATCTGTAATTTGCTCTCTGTGGACCTTGCACTGTCAGTCGAGACACCTGTAAAGCCAAGCCACTTGCTTCACGTAAGTATAGCTGTGAGTTTTCCTATGCTTTAGGTCAAGATTAATGAGTGGTCTCTTTTCACCCCACATGCTCGAACTATATATAAAACATGATGGCAACATATTTGGTGGACTAGAAGACCTAATAACAATCGACCGAACCATTGCTTGTTATATCCTGCATTTTCGAACGTCGAATTAATTGTAAGCTGAGGTGGAGCCCACACGTCAAGATTTTTTTTGGGACATGTGACAAGTTATATGAGTCGCATATGTAAAGTTAAACACAACTCGTGAAGGGCCCTGGGGCCAAATCAAAATGGAAGCCCTCCAAACGAATATTTTTAAGAAAACGTTTTCGGATGACCTGACTTGGAGGGGCAAAAACGGCATTATAAGTTTGGAATTTGGGAAAACGCCCAGAAATAAAAGTTGTAGATAATTGAAATAGCTTTCCAACCATAGGTCGTGGGCTCCCAGGCTACGTCGGTACAAGGAGATATGGACGTTTTAAGGTCGAAAGGTCAGTGGGCTAGGCCCAACTCGTGACCAACCGGGTTGGCCCAAAAAAAAAACAATTATTACAAATTAGAGGCCCAATTGGGGTTGCCGGTCAACTAAAGGCCCAAGCCCATAAATTGGTCATGTGATTTATCATGTGATCAAGAATTATAATAAGGGGCTAAGGTTCAAGAAAGTTCAAGAAACAAACAAAAAAAAGAAGAAGAGAATTGAGAGCAAAAGGGCCAAGGGTTTCGGCCAAGAGAGAAAAAATTGTGTTCATCAATCTTTGGTCCAAAAATCTTGTTCTTCTTGTATTTATAGTAAGCTCAAGACGCTCTCCGACGTGATATAATTGGTTTAGCGAGAGAGCGGCATTTGCGGAATTTTGAAGTTGGAAGAAAGGTAAGAATTTTTCTCTTGTTATATTGGAAGAATTCTACATATATGTTGTAGCATGTGAAAATGAACAAAAGTATGAAATTTTGTGTGTTGGGGATATGTGTGTGTTGGCCGTATGCCTCTAGTTGGAGGGAGGAATATGAATTAAATTATTTAGTACGTTAATCGAGTTGTTGAAGTCTGGTGATGAAAATGGAAGGTTAATGGTTCTTGTTGTTATGGAAAATATGTTGTAAGGTTGATGTAGGAAAATATGTAACCTTGTAGTAGGTTATGTAATTATAAGAATTGAAGTTGTAGGGTGCAAATAGTGATGGTTGTAAGTGAAATGATAACACAAAAATGTGTTGTGAACATTTATGTTGAAAGTTGGAGGTTTTGAGTGAATTATGATTTTGAAGGAAAGCTTGTATATTTTGTGTATCTTGTGTATATTGTGTAAAATGATAAGAAATGCCTCCAAATCGTATTGTAATGGTCGTGATTAGTAAGGAATGTGAAATTAATAAGATTAGTTTGGAGGTATGAAGTTTGGGTAGAAGTTGTCGCTTTATGTAGAAAAGAAGACTATTTATACTATGTTGTATTTTGTGGTGATTGTCATTTGTTGTTGGTATTGTTGTTGGGTTGGTTGTTGATGTTTGGAGCCGAGTTAAATCTCGGGGATGTCGTATATATAGGGGAGATGCTGCCCAAATTTTTGTAGAAAAGTATGAGTTAATGTTCAAGTTCTAAAGGCTTGAAGTTTCTAATTGGTAAACATGACCATTTGTAGATTTTGGGCGAAACGGGAATCGAGTTTGAGCGAGCGTAGGACACAACCAAGGTATGTAAAGTCTTTCCCTTCTTTCTTAGGCATGTTCTAAATATAATAGGCTCAGATGCGAGCCTTAGAAACGACCCTGTTCCTCGGAATTCGAGATTGAAATTGGCTCCAAATCATTCAGTAAGATTGAACCAGTTTCTTCTAAATTGACCTATAAGTAGGCAACTTTTACAAATGGAGCCGGAATGCCTTAAGACTCTCATGAATGACTCCATATTACCTATGATCCATAATTTCATGTACGTCCACTCGGCTCGGCCCAAGGTGGGCCCACGTAATTCTGATATTTTCTGTAAGGCTCTAATTAACCCATTTCAGTCCGAACTCACAGGTAACTTTTGGTTATTATTCTGTCTGCTATATGACAAGCGTTATGACCATAGTTAAGAGTATCATAATATATTCTGACGTCTGGAGCGGTTCTAGACATTTTATTCTGACATAATCTGTCGTGCCATCCCAAATGACGTTTATGCGTATCTACTATGAATTTTGTCCGATTATTCGATTTGATCTATCATCTAGACTATTTCAGTTTCATTGAGTCTGTATGCATATGGTTTCTCATTAATCTGTTCGTGGATGCCTCAATGCTTCCTTCACTGCGCCCGGGCCAAGTTTTGTTACTCGTGCACATTCCACTGCATTGTTCACCGCGCCCCTCGGTGTGCGGGCCGGGTTCTGTTTACATCTGTATATGATTTGATGATGTGTTTGTATGGGGATGGCGGCCAGGATGGCATATGATCTGGTCTGTCTGTCCACCGCGTCCCGTACTAAGAGGGCCAAGATCTGTTACCGCGTCCCTTACTAAAGGGCCGGGATCTGATATGTATGTATATGCTATCTGCATCTGTATATGCTTATGACTCTGCATGCATGATTCTGTCTGTTACAGCTCTGTATGTCTGATCTGGAATATGATTCTGTCTGTCACACTGCTGGAAATCTGATATGGATCATGACTCTGTCTGTTGCACTTCTGTACGTCTGATTTGAATTATGGGTCGGTCTGACATATTTTTGTACCTCTGACTCAGATTACGATTTTGTCAGCCACACTTTGTACCCCTGATCTAGATTATGATTATTGTTGTTACATTTCCGCTTTACATCCTCGGTACATTTTCCGTACTGACCCCCTGTTCTTTGGGGGCTGCGCTACATGGCCGCAGGTACAGACGCACAGCGTGATACGCCACTAGTATAGGATCTCTATTCTGCGATTTGGAGTGCTCCCTCTTGATCCGGAGCTCATACTTTTGGTATACACTTTTTGCTGTTGTATATTCTGTACATGTGCTTATTTGGGGTACGACGGGGCCCTGTCCCGTCATCTGATTCTGTTATGTCTGTTAGAGGCCGGTAGACATGTTTGTGGGTTGTGGGTTGTCACTGTTCTGACGGGTATGTGTGAGATTGCGACATAAGGGACCCTGCTTGCTGTGATAGCCTTAACGGCTTATGTCTAAGTCTATGTATATATATTTTGTGCAATGTATTCTATATCCGTATGAATCTGTGTATGTCTAATTTGATTAGTTGGTTAGTACGCTAACTCCGTCCGGTAGGTACGTATGGGTGTCCAGTTAGGACACCAGTCGCGGCCCACGGGGTTGGGTCGTGACAGAAGTGGTATCAGAGCTGTTTGTCCTCGGAATGTCTACAGGCCGTGTCTAGTAGAGTCTTGTTTATCGGTGTGTCGTGCACCACATCTATAAACAGGAGGCTACAGGACATTCAGGATGTTACCCTTTCTTTGGATCTTAGATCGTGCGTTAGAGCTGTACTATCAGGATGTTTTCTTTTCTGATAAAATGTCATGTTTTCAGCGATGCCTCCGAGGAAGGCAATGGCCGCCCAGAAGGGCAAAGCAGTGCCAGAGACAGGGGAGACTAGCCGGGCCCAGAGGGTTACTAGAGCCCACCCCCAGACCATGCCCGATGTGTTGCCCCAGTCAGAAGGTTCTACTGTACCATTACCGAGGGGCCGGAAGCAGCCCCACCCTTAGCCCCGGATGCCCTAGCTCCCCAGCCAGAGACTGAGAACAGGACTTTGAGGGAGGCCGTGCAGCTGCTGACGACGATAGTGGCCGGACAGGCTCGCGGACGCGGGCGGAGAGGTGATGATGACGATGACAGGCGCGATAGCCTGAGAGTCCGTGATTTTCTGACGTGCGGCCCCCCAGAGTATTTCGGGTCCAAGCCCGAGGAGGACCCCCATGACTTCATTAGGGGGATGAGGCGCTCATTAAGACTGGTCAGGGCTACGGAGACCGAGTCCGTGGAGCTAGCCTCATAGAGATTACGTGATGTGGCGGCTAATAGGTATGTGTCCTGGGAGCTGTCCAGGGGTGAGGGTGCTCCCCCAGCTACCTGGGATGAATTTATGGCCGCTTTCCTTCGCCACTTTCTCCCTCCGGAGCTGCGACGGGTGAGAGTTGACAGGTTTTTGCAGCTAAAGCAAAGAGGAAGGAGTATCCGGGAGTATAATCTAGAGTTTGATTCCCTAGCCCGATATGCCCCTACTATCGTGGCCGATATGGAGGACAGAATGCACCGGTATGTGATGGGGCTGGATCATTACCTAGTTGATGCCTGTATGGCGATGGCGGCGCAGACAGATATGGATATCGCTCGATTGCAGGCTTATGCCCAAGGGATGGAGGACCGCCATCGAGCAGATCAGCCCAGCAGAGATCGCGAGAGGAGGCCGCCCAAGAGGGCCAGATCCGCGGGATATTTCGGAGATTTCCGAGGCGGATGGTCTCAGCAGCCGTCCGGTAGGTCTCTTCCTCCGTCAGGCCGGGGTACGCAGTTCGCCGGCAGACGTTTTGATGGCGCAGGTTCGTCTGGGGCCGGCCAGAGTTCCAGAGCATCCGGTCCGCAGGTGAGTAGAGGTTCTGGTCAGTCTAGGCCACCGATGCCCCGGTGTACTTATTGTGGGAAGCCTCACCCGGGGGAGTGTTATCGCGCTACGGGCGCCTGCTATTTTTGTGGCAATCCAGATCATATGGTGAGGGAGTGCCCGTACAAGGGGGGTTTAGGTTCAGCCCAACCTACTGGGTCAGTTGCCGGCTCATCTTCTCCTTAAGTAGCTATGCGCCCCACGGGGCGAGATATGCCGGCACCAGCGAGTCGTGGCAGAGGTCGTGGAGGAGCTTCCAGTTCCGGCGGTCCCTTGAACCGCGAGTATGCTTTGACCGGCCGGCAGGACCCAGGAGCGTCCCCGAGTGCAGACCCAGGTATACTGTTAATCTTTTTCTTGAGAAATATGTGTATTGATAGATCTGTACTCTGTTGTATTACGTGATTTTCTCCTTCTGGGTGTTGGCAAAAGTAAGATAAAATCCAAACCAATAGAACCGTCTAAGATGGTTATACGTACAGATGAAAATGAATATTAAGAATTTAGAAGGACGATATGGTCATTGCGCGAGTTAAACAGGGGTGGGACCCGCTACGGAAATTTTTCGAAAATTTATTAAGACTCCGATCTGCTCTAAACTACGTGACAAAGGTCGTGTGGAGTAGTCGACGCAATTATATTAGCAATAACGCACCAAAACATGTGAAAGTTTCGAAGTTAAGCGTGCTGGAACCAGAGCAATTCTGGGATGGGTGACCCCCCTGGGAAGTATACCCAATTTTCGTAAATGTTGCTATAAAAGATAAATGGGAACTTTGGGGGTAACCCAACGGAAGAGAGAGTAGGTGGAATAGCCAGTACCCTTATAGGGGTCGCGCAGAGCGAAGCAGACCTATGGGTGAAACGCAATATCGCTTGGGAATCAGAGCGAGTTTGAATAACGGTTGGAAACGTTTGCAAGTAGGATAGTAGTAAACATATATGTATGTGTATGATTTTTATCTGGTGACCATATTAATTAAGAAGTGGGTTCCAGTAACAAATGTTGTAATACATGGAAGGCATTAATGAAGGTGATTTAACTCTGACCATTATTCTGTATGCCATACTTCTACGCCTCTGATTTTGTTGAAGCTCTGTCTGTTATGCCTCTGTACTTCTGGATCTGATTATGTTTCCGTCTGATACGCCTCTGTACGTCTGACTCTGATTATGCCTCTGTACGTCCGAATCTGATCACAAATCTGTCTGATACATCTCTGTATGTCTGACTCTGACCACGGATCTGTCTGATATACTTCCATACGTCTAACTCTGACCACGGATCTGTCTGACATAATTCCATACGTCTGACTCTAACTACGAATCTATCCGCCATAGTTCCGTACATCTGACTCTGATTATGGATCTGCCCGATATGCTTCTGTACGTCTGGCTCTAGTTATGAATTTGTTTGATATGACGTAGGAATACGATAACGTTGTAAGTAACCGAGAGGTATGACAAGAGGTGAAAGATGTTGATGGCAATTGTAACATTGTAAAGAATTTTGAAGGAAAGAAAGGAACCTCCCCGAAGTGTCACAAGACCCCCTAAGGTCAATCGAACATTCGAGGACGAATGTTCTAAAGGGGGGGAGAATGTTATATCCTGCATTTTCGAACGTCGAATTAATTGTAAGCTGAGGTGGGGCCCACACGTCAAGATTTTTTTTGGGACATGTGACAAGTTATATGAGTCGCATATGTAAAGTTAAACACAACTCGTGAAGGGCCCTGGGGCCAAATCAAAATGGAAGCCCTCCAAACGAATATTTTTAAGAAAACGTTTTCGGATGAACTGACTTGGAGGGGCGAAAACGGCATTATAAGTTTGGAATTTGGGAAAACGCCCAGAAATAAAAGTTGTAGATAATTGAAATAGCTTTCCAACCATATGTCGTGTGCTCCCAGGATACGTCGGTACAAGGAGATATGGACGTTTTAAGGTCGAAAGGTCAGTGGGCTAGGCCCAACTCGTGACCAACCGGGTTGGCCCAAAAAAAAAAACAATTATTACAAATTAGAGGCCCAATTGGGGTGGCCGGCCAACTAAAGGCCCAAGCCCATAAATTGGTCATGTGATTTATCATGTGATCAAGAATTATAATAAGGGGGTAAGGTTCAAGAAAGTTCAAGAAACAAATAAAAAAAAGAAGAAGAGAATTGAGAGCAAAAGGGCCAAGGGTTTCGGCCAAGAGAGAAAAAATTGTGTTCATCAATCTTTGGTCCAAAAATCTTGTTCTTCTTGTATTTATAGTAAGCTCAAGACGCTCTCCGACGTGATATAATTGGTTTAGCGAGAGAGCGGCATTTGCGGAAGATTGAAGTTGGAAGAAAGGTAAGAATTTTTCTCTTGTTATATTGGAAGAATTCTACATATATGTTGTAGCATGTGAAAATGAACAAAAGTATGAAATTTTGTGTGTTGGGGATATGTGTGTGTTGGCCGTATGCCTCTAGTTGGAGGGAGGAATATGAATTAAATTATTTAGTATGTTAATCGAGTTGTTGAAGTCTTGTGATGAAAATGGAAGGTTAATGGTTCTTGTTGTTATGGAAAATATGTTGTAAGGTTGATGTAGGAAAATATGTAACCTTGTAGTAGGTTATGTAATTATAAGAATTGAAGTTGTAGGGTGCAAATAGTGATGGTTGTAAGTGAAATGATAACATAAAAATGTGTTGTGAACATTTATGTTGAAAGTTGGAGGTTTTGAGTGAATTATGATTTTGAAGGAAAACTTGTATATTTTGTGTATCTTGTGTATATTGTGTAAAATGATAAGAAATGCCTCCAAATCGTATTGTAATGGTCGTGATTAGTAAGGAATGTGAAATTAATAAGATTAGTTTGGAGGTATGAAGTTTGGGTAGAAGTTGTCGCTTTATGTAGAAAAGAAGACTATTTATACTATGTTGTATTTTGTGGTGATTGTCATTTGTTGTTGGTATTGTTGTTGGGTTGGTTGTTGATGTTTGGAGCCGAGTTAAATCTCGGGGATGTCGTATATATAGGGGAGATGCTGCCCAAATTTTTGTAGAAAAGTATGAGTTAATGTTCAAGTTCTAAAGGCTTGAAGTTTCTAATTGGTAAACATGACCATTTGTAGATTTTGGGCGAAACGGGAATCGAGTTTGAGCGAGCGTAGGACGCAACCAAGGTATGTAAAGTCTTTCCCTTCTTTCTTAGGCATGTTCTAAATATAATAGGCTCAGATGCGAGCCCTAGAAACGACCCTGTTCCTCGGAATTCGAGATTGAAATTGGCTCCAAATCATTCAGTAAGATTGAACCAGTTTCTACTAAATTGACCTATAAGTAGGCAACTTTTACAAATGGAGCCGGAATGCCTTAAGACTCTCATGAATGACTCCATATTACCTATGATCCATAATTTCATGTACGTCCACTCGGCTTGGCCCAAGGTGGGCCCACGTAATTCTGATATTTTCTGTAAGGCTCTAATTAACCCATTTCTGTCCGAACTCACAGGTAACTTTTGGTTATTATTCTGTCTGCTATATGACAAGCGTTATGACCATAGTTAAGAGTCTCATAATATATTCTGACGTCTGGAGCGGTTCTAGACATTTTATTCTGACATAATCTGTCGTGCCATCCCAAATGACGTTTATGCGTATCTACTATGAATTTTGTCCGATTATTCGATTTGATCTATCATCTAGACTATTTCAGTTTCATTGAGTCTGTATGCATATGGTTTCTCATTAATGTGTTCGTGGATGCCTCAATGCTTCCTTCACTGCGCCCGGGCCAGGTTCTGTTACTCGTGCACATTCCACTGCATTGTTCACCGCGCCCCTCGGTGTGCGGGCCGGGTTCTGTTTACATCTGTATATGATTTGATGATGTGTTTGTATGGGGATGGCGGCCAGGATGGCATATGATCTGGTCTGTCTGTCCACCGCGTCCCGTACTAAGAGGGCCAAGATCTGTTACCGCGTCCCTTACTAAAGGGCCGGGATCTGATATGTATGTATATGCTATCTGCATCTGTATATGCTTATGACTCTGCATGAATGATTCTGTCTGTTACAGCTCTGTATGTCTGATCTCGAATATGATTCTGTCTGTCACACTTCTGGAAATCTGATCTGGATCATGACTCTGTCTGTTGCACTTCTGTACGTCTGATTTGAATTATGGGTCGGTCTGACATATTTTTGTACCTCTGACTCAGATTACGATTTTGTCAGCCACACTTTGTACCCCTGATCTAGATTATGATTATTGTTGTTACATTTCCGCTTTACATACTCGGTACATTTTCCGTACTGACCCCCTGTTCTTCGGGGGCTGCGCTACATGCCCGCAGGTACAGACGCACAGCGTGATACGCCACCAGTATAGGATCTCTATTCTGCGATTTGGAGTGCTCCCTCTTGATCCGGAGCTCATACTTTTGGTATACACTTTTTGCTGTTGTATATTCTGTACATGTGCTTATTTGAGGTACGACGGGGCCCTGTCCCGTCATCTGATTCTGTTATGTCTGTTAGAGGCCTGTAGACATGTTTGTGGGTTGTGGGTTGTCACTGTTCTGACGGGTATGTGTGAGATTGCGACATAAGGGACCCTGCTTGCTGTGATAGCCTTAACGGCTTATGTCTAAGTCTATGTATATATATTTTGTGCGATGTATTCTATATCCGTATGAATCTGTGTATGTCTAATTTGATTAGTTGGTTAGTACGCTAACTCCGTCCGGTAGGTACGTATGGGTGTCCAGTTAGGACACCAGTCGCGGCCCACGGGGTTGGGTCGTGACATTGATGTTATAAGTTCTCAAGTTCTCTCAAGAACAAGTCACTTGCAAAACTGAAGAACCTGATCCAGACGCAATTTAGACTAAGTTCTTTATGTTGTTGTAAGTCTTTGTTCGTGTGTGTTTAAATTGTAAACCTACTCTTCTCATAAAAGAAGCTCTTGTAGGTGTCTTAAATTGTCAAGGTTTCTTCCACAAGCTCTTTAGTGGTACACTAGGCTAGAGTTAGCTTAGTTGTATTAGTGTATGGCTAGAGTTAGTCACTGTGGTGAATTCTCAAATGATGCCTTTGAGTGGTACTCTAGGCTGGGGTAAGTCTAGGTGTATTAGGGAGCTTGGCTAGGGGTAGTCAAGGGTGAGGGTTGCATAAGCGTTATTGTAAGGGTGAGGGATTATGGGAGTTAATTCCTAGCTTACGATAGAGTTGTAACCTGAGTTGCTCGGTTAGTGGAGTTGAAATCCTATAGGGATAGGTCATGATTTTTAATCCCTTGAGCAAGGAGTTTTTTTTACGGTAACATCCTTTGTCCTTTACATACTGGTACAAATGGAATTGGGGAAAGAACCCACATTCAATCCAAAATGCGAAAATTAAGGGGATACGAAGCAAAAAGGGATAAGAAGGGAGGGATAAAAGCAAGACCTCTAGATAATGACTCTATGGACAAATTTGGATATGTTAAATCCAAACTCTCCCAATTGGAATCAAACCGAAAAACCTATACTATTTGAAATCAAGCCAAGAGAAGATTCAATTGAATCCACAAATGAACAATTGTCACACCCTAATCTTAATCAGGGTATGATGGGCACCCGACCTTTATTTAAGGCCGAGCGAACCCGCAGACACTTATTACACATATAATCTCTTTGGACTCTTAAATCAAATACAAATGACATTCATAGTAAATGCTTTCAGACTATTCTTTTCATTTTTCTCAAATCAATAAAATCTATAATCCTATGGAATCCATGACATAATATATATAGAGACGACGGCTGGTGAAGCCGCTTACAAGACTGACATATTATACCCACGAATCTGCCTGCAAAGTCTCTAACATTAATCAAACATCATAACACATATACTCCGACTCGGCAGCACTCTAGGAGCAAGTGGAGCCTGCCAACTCCGCTGGAACATCTTCTATAATCGCGTCAACTCATCTGGGTGTACCTGCGCGGCATGAAATGCAGCCCTCGAAGAAAGGGGGTTAGTACGGAATATGTACTGAGTATGTAAGGCATGAAGTATAGAAAACAGAATCATAATCGGAACCACGGTACAGAAGTAAGTACATTAACCAGAAAACCAAGGAGATTTTCCAAACGCAAATCACGTATACCGATGTCATATGTCAGAAGGAGTACAGAAAATGAGTAAATCGTCTAGAGTATTAGATTACCTACTTTCCAAACACAGATCATACGTGCTGACCTCATATGTCATCATATACATATACATATAACAGATCCCGACCCTCTAGTAAGGGACGCGGTGGATGGACTCATTATGTATGCTGACGTCATATATCACAGATACATATAACAGAACCCGACCCTCTAGTAAGGGACGCGGTGAACAGAATCATCAATGCATGTCAGAATCATATATCATATGTGCATATAACGTGCCCCTGCCCTCCATTGAGGGACGTGGTGAATGAAGTCATGTATGCCAATGTCATGTATCATATATGCATGTAACGTGCCCCGGCCCTCTTTTGCGGGACGCGGTGAATGAAATTATGTGCATCCTGGCCACCACCCCGTCATCATATCATATATAACATGCCCCGGCCCGCAAGTGAGAGGGACGCGGTGAACAATGCAGAGAAGTACGCACGAGAACATACCCTGGCCCGGGACGCAGTGAAGGACATACGGAGACTTGCACGAACAGAGTAGTGCGAAACCATATGCACATAAATCAAGACTCGATAAACAAGTTATGAGCGTTTGAAGTACAGAACGTTCTACAAGCGTTTCCGAAGCCATTTTTTGGAAAATCAAATCCATAATCATGTCAAATACCTTTCGGATATCGTTATGGATCAATTATCTTTCGAATACCATTCGGAAACATACAGAACTTTTACGAACGTTTCAAAGCAAATCCGAGATGTTTTCCAAAAGTTAGGGACATTAAAACTTACTAGGCTCTTTTAGGAACAAAACTCTTTATGCTCATTTCGTTATTCAACCATAAAATAAGTTCAACTATATCGAACGTACTTATGTCAGAAGTGAATAGGAATCATAGACAGACTCGGAAACATATCAAATAGAGCTTCGGAAATCATGGATACATATCAAAAAGTGAATACAAATCATAAACAAACTCGGAATCACAGAATAGAGTAACCCCAAGATGCATATCATACCTTATTTGGCTCTAGGACATGCAAAAGAAAGAAAGGGTAAGCCTTACATACCTGCTCCACGTCCTATTAGCTACACTTATTTATCCAAGCTTGCTAGTCTACATACAAAAGAATTCACATAATCATTAGATTCATTGTCATTCACTTGCCTTAGCTTCCCAAATAATTTCACTTATAATCTGCCGAAATTTCGGCAGCATTTCCCCTGTAAACACACCATCCCCGAGAATCTAACTCGACCAATTTTATCAACAACAATCCGAGAATTCCACTCGGACAAATTATCAACAACATCAATATTCAATTCAAGACACATTCTAACATTAACAACCTTTGTCACACAATTCGATGACATCTCATTTATATTCAATTCATAATTGCTCACATATTCAAGTACTAATCCGAAACCATTCAAACAATATTCAAGAACACTTCAACAATCCGCATGACATTGCAAACGGCCCAACCACCATACTACCTGAAACCTTCCAAATTCCACAAGAACACTAACAACACATTTCCTTCCTTCCAAGTTCATAAACTACACCAACAATCTATACTTTAGCAATATCATTCATTCTTATAATCATAAGAAACCATACTAATTTCACATTACTTCTTCCATAATCCACAAACGATTACACTTCATTTCAAGCCATTAAATCTTCATTTAACATCATAAAATCCACAACACAACAACAATCAAAATGCTAAATAAAATCATTTCATCTATTCTACATAACACCACCCTATTCGGCCACCCACACACACATGCATATTTTATGAATTTCACCCATTTCCACGTACTACAACACTCAACAACATGCATAGACTGCCTATAACATATGACAGAGAGCTAAACCTTACCTTTTCCTCTTAGCTCTTCAACTTGGCTAGAGTTGTGAATTCCACCAATGAATGGTTTGCTTGCTTCAACAACCATCCCATGTTAATTAGGGCCTTCAAATTAGTAGAAAAGCTAGAAGAAAATAATTTTTGGTGATCAATTTTCCATGGACCCTATTCGGCTATGCCATGGCCGAAAGGCTCTCTTTTGCTTTCTCCAAATTTCTTGAACTTTCCAAGTGTGGAAAAGATGAACATGTCTTATTATTTTTTTTCCCACCACTTATCTATATATATAATTAGGCCCCTCAAGTAAAATTATGGACACATGGCCCTTCTCCCTTTTTCTTGAAACTTCTTAAAACAAGGATGAATTTAATTGTGTCTTGTTATGTAAGCTTTAATCCATATATAATTACATAGCTCATAAAAGGGTGGGACCCACACACCACCACCACACGGCCAACTTGGCTTGTTGTGGTTCATGAAAAATAATAATTTTTTTTTCCAATTCCGAATTTACCCTTAACCTTCCACAATATTACCACGAGCCACTTTGCGAATTTCCCTTTTTGCCCTTAGCCTTTCTCAATATTTCCATACTAATAATATTCATAAACAACTTGTACATTAAAATAATTTTGGGAATGGGTCTTGCCCTCAACATTCCAAGACTACCTCGAAATATCCGAACGTACAAAATATGGGCTATAACAACAATCTCTTCATGAAATCAATGGAAACAAAGGTTCAAGACCATTCAATGGAATCCACCATCACAATAGTTAACTAAGCTAAACCCTAACTACAAACTATCAACTCACAAGAGTCTATCATATCATCATTCATGAACTCAATGTAAAAATGAGTTAAGTCTAATATTTATGCTCCTAGAAATAAAAGACAACTAGCTATTACATATTTGCCCTTAATGAGGCAATGGCCTTGTTTGGCTAGTTGGGATGTTGGCTTGAAAATCAAAATGTCTCTTGTTTTCACAACTAGCCCTCATCCAATGCACAAAGCTTGCAATTGCGACCATTGCATTTACGCCCCTTGACTTGCATGTTCGGCCACTTTTGCGTGTTGCACCCCTCATGTTCATAGTGGTAGAACCCATGGTTTCCTAGTTGGGTATGCCCTTGGAATAGAGACCCGAGCCTGAGTTTGGAGGCAGAAAATATCTTACCCCATGTACAAGGGTACCAGTAGATATTCCAAGCCATTTATAAGAGATAAAAGTTGAGCGAATCGAATCGACGCGACCTGAACTGCACCAGAAGAATCTGCAGGACACCAGTCATCGTCGACGGGTCATCGACATTTCGATGAACCGTCGATAGGATCCCACAGCCATGCATCTGCAAGCGCAGGTCGACGGAGTAAGTCGACGGGCCATCGACCCGCTCGTCGAACCAGACGCTGTAGCCTTTTTGGCTTCCAAGTATAAATCGGAGGGCCACGACCCTATTCCATATTTTTCCTGCACTCCAAATCAGAAAACCCTAATATATTCTCTCCCAATATTTTCCATCATATTAGTGAATATTTGACAAGACCCGGACCCCGTAAACCCGAGATAGGGAAGAAGAAGGTTGCTTCTAGGGTTTCTCCAAGATTGTGAAGCTTAGGGAGTTGAAGTTGAAGTGATTCTTGGGATTCTTGACCCCTCAAGGTATGTAAATGATTTCTACCCTTATATTTAAGTTGAGTATCAAGAGTTTTAGTGATATTAAGTGGAGAGAAGATAATGGTGGAAGTGTTAAGTTAATTAGGGCAATGTAGTGATATGGGGTTATATTAAGAGATGATTCAGAGCGAGTTTACGTATATCTTGATATATATATATGTGTTGGCATTGTTGATGTGAGTATTGTAGTTGATGTGGGATCGGATGACAAGTTGGAGAGTAGTAAGCTTACAAAGGAAATTATTGTCTATAGTTCGTTGAGCTTTATACGTATTTGATGATGGTTAGTAAGCGATGTAAATAGCCTAATTAAGTCCTGTGTTATCTTAATTGTAGACTTGCAAGTTCGAGAGGTAGAAGTTGGACGATTGAGCATACTTCCAGGTATGTTAAGGCCATTCTTTTCTTCTTTGGCATTATCCTATGATATGATTCAACAAGAGAGTAAGAGAGTTTCTATACCACTTCTACTCTTAGAAGTATTAGGAGTACTTCGGTCTTTGATGTTCATGTACCCTATTTATGAGTAATCTTTCTATTCATGGGTCCAGTCTTATAAAGCCAGTTCTGTTCATACAGTTTATTCATGCATTACATTTATTATATATTTATGTATATTGAACCGTGATCAGAAGGCGTTATATACGTGAATATTGTATATATGTAAAGTATGAGGAGTGATATAGGCGTTATATACGCATTATTACTATGATGATGATATTGATTATAGCCACAAAAGAGCCAATATGATATGACGATATGCCAGAGAGGCTTACAGGCATTATATACGCACATACATCAGGCGTTATATACGCACACATATCAGGATTTATATACGCACTCATATAGATGCATGACCATCATTGATAGGTATGAGCATGCACATTATGTGCCTAGAGAGGCATTGTCAGTTACGCAGATTTATGCAGATTTAAGCAGATACTAGTTCATACAAGTAAATGCAGTTTGTCATTTCAGTTTATAAGTTTAGATCTTATCCTTGATTCTTATATATTTATGTTGTTCTTATGCCTTACATACTCGGTACATTATCCGTACTGACTCCCCGTTGCTCAGGGGGCTGCGTTCATGCCCGCAGGTACATGGAGACAGACAAGTGGTCTAGCTTAGTAGGACCTCTAGATCTAGCAGTGGCTTGTACGCTCCATTTGATCCGGAGCTACAGTCAGTTTTGGTATGCCCCTATTTGGATGTGTATACATATGGGTATGACGGGGGCCTATCCCATCCTTTCTACAACTTTTATTCCCGTACAGGTCTATAGACAGTTGTATGTAGTAGTCAGACGATGTATCCTTATCGGCTTCTATTCTTTTGTGTACAGTTTATGTAGCAGCCTAGCTGGCTTGCACTGTTCTTCCCCATGTTGTGTATGTGTATGTTGATTGTACAGAGTTCTGATGTTTCCTTCTTATGAGATTAGTTTATGCCATTTACGGGCTTTTGATGTTCAGTATGTGTCAGACAAGTGTTTAGGGGTGTTTGGTCATTAGAGGTCAGACTCCCGTCACGGCTCATCGGTTTGGGTCGTGACAAAAGTGGTATCAGAGCAGTTTCGTCCTATGGTTGTCTACAGACTGTGTCTAGTAGAGTCTTGTTTATGGGCGTGTTGTGCACCACACTTATAAACAGTGAGGCCACTAGTCGTACTCGACAGGCCACTAGGGCCAAGGAGGAGATTCATACTGAGGGGCCATCTAAGACATCGCATACCCCGCCTCTAGCACTAGCCCCAGTTCCTCAGCTAGATGCAGAGGCCCAGGATGTACGGGATGCTGCACGGTTATTGACCAGATTAGTACCCGCCCAGGCACAGTGGCAGGGAGTTGGTGTTGACCCAGCAGATAGGGCTAGTAGTTCGAGGGTTAAGACCTTCCTTGGGTTAGGTCCTACTGATTTCTATGGTGAAGCAAAATATAGAGCCCCAGGATTTCATTGATGGTATGCATAGGACCTTGAGGGTTATGCATGCGGATAAAGTTGAGTCAGTAGATTTGGCTTCATATAGACTCCGGGATATTTCAATACAGTGGTATCAGGCATGGGAGTTATCTAGGGGAGAATGCCCCTCCAGCAGTGTGGCGAGAGTTCTCAAATGCTTTTCTTCGCCGTTATTTACCTCCAGAGGTCTGACGGGCCCGAGCAGACAGGTTCCTACGTATTGAGCAGGGCAGTATGAATGTGCAAGAGTATTGTGTACACTTAGATTCCTTGGCTAGGTATGCCCTATCTATGGTGGCTAAGATGGAGGATAGAGTTCATCGCTTCGTGGCTGGACTAGGGCCACACTTGATAGATGAGTGTACAACTGCTGCATTACGGCCAGGCATGGATATCTCCTCTATACAGGTGTATGCATAGAATTTGGAGGATCGTAAACACCAGCGGCGAATAGAGAGCGAGCGTGACCGGAGCCGTGGTAAGAGGGCTAGATCTTTTGATATGGTTAGTGAGTTCAGGGGAGGACAGAGACAGCAGCATACCGAGTATTCTTATCAGCTGGCAGGGAGTGTACCTCCGCGGTTTCCAGGTCCGAGATTTAACCGACCTTCTTATTCCAGAGCGGGCCAGAGTTTTAGAGCGTCAGGTTCTCAGTACCGATCAGAGTCAAGCCAGATGAGGTCCCTTTTGCCGCGATGTACTCAGTGTGGAAAGTTACATACAGGTCAGTGTCCGTTGGGTTCAGATGTTTGCTATGCTTGTGGACAGGCAGGCCACATGATGAGGGAGTGCCCGATGGGGGTTAGTTCAGGTATGGTTCAGCCTACAAGGTCTATGGCTGGCTCATTTTCTGCAATGCACCCTTCAGGGCAAGTTTTTCAGATGCCAGCAGGGCGAGGTAGGGGAGGAGTGGAGCATCCAGCTCGAGCGGTCCTCAGCACCGCGTGTATGCATTAGCTGGTAGACAGGACTGCAAGGCGTCTCATGATATTGTTACAGGTATATTATTAGTTTCCTCCCATGATGTTTATGCAATGATTGACCCAGGTTCCACTTTATCATATGTTACGCCTTTGTTTCCGGCAAGTTTGGGGTAGAGCTCGAGTTGATTAAACCTTTTGAGGTGTCTACGCCAGTTGGTGATCCGGTTATAGCTAGGTGAGTATACCGAGACTGTGTTGTTATAGTTTGTGACTGCCATATCGTAGCATATCTAATTGAGTTAGATATGATTGATTTTGATGTTATTATGGGCATGGACTGGTTGTCTTTTTGTTATGCTGATGTTGATTGTAGAGCAAAGAAGGTTCGATTCCAGTTTCCAGGCGAGCCAGTCCTAGAATGGAAGGGCAATGCTGCTTCGCCTAGAGGTAGGTTTATTTCCTACCTTAAGGCGGAGAAGATGATCAGAAAAGGGTATATTTTTCACCTAGTTCGACTTCAAGATGTCCAGGCAGAGTCGCTGACTCTTCAGTCTGTTCCTGTGGTTAATAAGTTCCTAGGAGTGTTTCCAGATGAGCTTCCAGGCATTCCCCCAGAGAGGGAGATTGATTTTTCTATTGACCTATTGCCAGACACTCAGCCAATATCTATCCCTCCTTAGAGGTTGGCACCTGTGGAGTTGAAAGAGTTGAAAGAGCAGTTGAAAGATTTGCTCGAGAAGGGCTTTATCAGGCCTAGTAATTATCGTGGGGAGCGCCGGTGTTATTTGTGAGAAAGAAGGATGGCTCTTTGCGAATGTGTATTGACTATAGGCAATTAAATAGGGTGACTATAAAGAATAAGTATCTGCTCCCAAGGATTGATGATTTATTCAATCAGTTGCAAGGCGCTACATATTTATCGAAGATAGACTTGAGATCAGGATATCACCAGGTCAAGGTTAAGGAAGTGGACATTCCGAAGATGGCATTCCGGACTAGAAATGGCCACTATGAGTTTCGTGTTATGTCATTCGGGCTAATTAATGCCCCGGCTATATTCATGGATTTGATGAATCGTATATTCAGGCCCTTTCTAGATTCGTTCGTGATTGTGTTCATAGATGATATTCTGGTTTATTCGCCGTCAGAGGCTGATCATGCGGAACATCTGCGGACAGTGCTTTGAATTCTTCGAGGTAAAGAGTGGTATGCCAAGTTTTCTAAGTGTGAGTTCTGGTTGAACTCTGTGGCTTTTCTGGGTCACATTATTTCAGAGGAAGGCGTTAGAGTGGATGCCCAGAAGATTGAGGCTGTGAAGAATTGGCCAAGGCCCACGGCACCAACGGAGATACGTAGTTTCCTTGGCTTGGCAGGTTATTATAGAAGGTTTGTAGAAGGATTTTCCTCTCTTTTAACCCTATTGACTAAATTGACTCAAAAATCAGCTAAGTTCCAATGGACAGATGCTTGTGACCAGAGTTTTCAGACGTTGAAGGATAGGTTAACCTCAGCACCAGTTTTGACTCTTCCAGAAGGAGCAGATGGCTATGTGGTATATTGTCATGCTTCAGGTGTTGGATTGGGTTGTGTATTGATGCAACATTGTAAAGTTGTCGCTTATGCTTCTAGGCAGTTGAAGAAGCATGAGAAGAATTATCCAACCCATGATTTTGAGTTAGCGGCAGTGATTCATGCCTTGATGATATGGAGGCACTACTTATACGGTGTCTATGTTGATATCTATACTAATCATAAGAGTCTCCAGTACATCTTCAAGCAGAAGGACTTGAACTTACGTCAAAGGCGATGGTTAGAGAGGTTAAAAGACTATGATGTAGATATTCTGTACCATCCCGGGAAGGCTAATGTGATACCCGATGCCGTCAGTCGTAAATCTATGGGTAGCTTGTCACACGTGCCGCCAGAAAGAAGAGAAATGGTCCGTGAGGTTCATCGATTGGCTAGCCTCAGAATTCGATTGATAGATTCAGGTGATGCAGGAGTTACCGTTCGAGACACAGCGATATCATCTTTGGTAGTAGAGATAAAGGAGGGTCAGTATGAGGATCATGTTTTAGTTCATTACCGAGATACAGCCCCTCAAAAAGAAAAGACACCCTTTGTGATAACAGGTGATGGAGTACTCAGGTATCGAGGTATATTGTGTGTCCTTAATGTTCCAGGACTCCGTCAGCAGATTATGGGGGAGGCACATTACTCCCGCTATTCCATTCATGCAGGATCAACGAAGATGTACCATGATCTCAAGGAAGTTTATTGGTGGGATGGTATGAAGAGAGATATAGCAGAATTTGTCGTTCAGTGTCCGAATTGTCAGCATATCAAAATAGAGCACCAGAAGCCTGGAGGTCCATTGAAGACTATAGATATTTTGACATGGAAGTGGGGGGTAATTAATATGGACTTCATTACAGGGTTGCCCCGCACTCAGCCGAAGTATGATTCGATATGGGTCATAGTTGATAGGTTTACAAAGTTAGCTCACTTTCTGCCTGTCAGAACTACTTATGTAGCCGAGGATTATGCAAAGCTTTACCTGAAGGAGATTGTATGACTTCATGGTGTTCCTACAGCTATTATTTCAGATAGGGGAGCACAGTTCACAGCTAAATTCTGGAAGTCTTTTCAGCAGGGATTGGGGACTCAGGTGAGTCTTAGTACGGCATTTCATCCGCAGACAGATGGGCAGGCGGAGCGTACTATACAGACCCTTGAGGATATGCTTAGAGCTTGTGTACTTGACTTTCAAGGCAGTTGGGATGATCTTTGCCTCTTATCGAGTTTGTATATAACAACAGTTACCATACCGGTATTCAATTGGCTCCTTATGAGGCCTTATATGGGAGGAGATGCAGATCTCCCATAGGGTGGTTCGATGTCGGGGAGAATCAGTTACTAGGCCCAGACTTAATTCAGTAAGAATTTGATAAGGTGAAAGTGATTAGAGAGAGGTTGCTAACAGCTCAGAGCCGACATAAATCCTATGCGGATAATCGGCGACGTAAGCTAGAGTTCGAGATAGGCGACTGGGTGTTCCTGAAAGTTTCGCCTATGAAGGGAGTGATGAGGTTTGGCAAGAAGGGTAAGTTGAGCCGTCGATATATTAGGCCATATAAGATCATTCGCACAGTGGGCACGGTGGCATATAAGCTAGAATTGCCTCCGGAGTTAGAGTCGGTGCATCCAGTATTTCATGTATCCATGCTTCGTAAGTGTATCAGAGATCCTTCAAAAGTGGTACCAGTGGGTGATATCCAGTTGACCGAGTAGTTATCATATGAAGAAGTTCCAGTGGCTATACTGGACAGACAGGTCCGTCGGCTGCGGACCAAGGACGTAGCTTCGGTTAAAGTCTTGTGGAGGAATAAGAATGTTGAGGAAGTGACTTGGGAAACGGAAGAGGCAATTAAGATGGAGTACCCGCATTTGTTCCCAACAGTACAGGAGGTTCAGTCTGTGGCATCATTTCCCCCAGGTATTATTTCATTTCAGTTATCGTGATTGGTCGTACGAGGCTATAGTATTGTGTGTTATAGTATGTGGCCTTGTGTGGCATTATATTGGGTTGTTGCGTGTAGGGTGGATTGGTATAAGTACTGGGGAAACTCTTCTAAAATGTTTATAACCCAGGATTGTTCGAACATTCATGGACGAATGTTCCTAAGGGGGAGAGAGTGTTACACCCCTCGTGTTTATAGTGGTAGAACCCATTGTTACCTAGTAGGTTATGCCTTTGGAATAGAGATTGGAGCCCTAGTTTGGAGGTAGAAAATGTCTTACCCCGTGTGCAAGGGTACCAGCAGATATTTCAGGCCATTTATAAGAGATAAAAGTTGAGTGAATCGAATCGACGCGACCTGAACCGAACTAGAAGAATCTGCAGCACATCAGTAATCGTCGACGGGTCGTCAACATATTAGACGGACCATCGCCGTGCGGCGTCGACAGGATCCTGCAGCCATGCATCTGCAGGCGCAGGTCGATGGAGCAAGTTGCCGGACCGTTGACACGTCGACGGGCCGTCGACCCGCTCGTCGAACCGGATGCTGTAGCCTTTTTGGCTTTCAAGTATAAATAGGTGGTCCACGTCTCTATTTCATATTTTCCTCCTTCCAAAATAAGAAAAACCCTAAGATATTCTCTCCCAATATTTTCCATCATATTAGTGAAGATTTGACAAGACCCAGACCCCATAAACCCGAGCTTGTAAAGGAGAAGGTTGCTTCTAGGGTTTCTCCAAGATTGTGAAGCTTAGGGAGTTGAAGTTGAAGTGATTCTTGGGATTATTGACCCCTCAAGGTATGTAAATGATTTCTACCCTTATATTTAAGTTGAGTATCAAGAGTTTTAGTGATATTAAGTGGAGAGAAGATAATGGTGGAAATATTAAGTTGATTAGGGCAATGTAGTGATATAGGGTTATATTAAGAGATGATTGGGAGCGAGTTTACGTATATCTTGATATATATATATATATATATATATATATATATATATATATATATATATATATATATATATATATATATATTTGTGTGTGTGTGTGTGTTGGCATTGTTGATGTGAGTATTGTACTTGATGTGGGATCGGATGAGAAGTTGGAGAGTTGTAAGCTTACAAAGGGAATTATTGTCTATAGTTCGTTGAGCTTTATACGTATTTGAGAATGGTTAGTAAGCGAAGTAAATAGCCTAATTAAGCCCTGTGTTATCTTAATTGTAGACTTTCAAGTTCGAGAGGTAGAAGTTGGACGATTGAGTATACTTCCAAGTATGTTAAAGCCATTCTTTTCTTCTTTGGCATGATCCTATGATATGATTCAACAAGCGAATAAGCGCGTTTCCATACTACTCTACTCTTAGAAGTATTAGAAGTACTTCGGTCTTTGATTTTCATGTACCCCAATTATAAGTAATCTTTATGTTCATGGGTCCAGTCTTATGTAGCCAGTTCTGTTCATACAATTTATTCATGCATTACATTCATTATATATTTATGTATATTGACCCGTGACCAGAAGGCGTTATATACGCAAATATTATATATATGTAAAGTATGAGGAGAGATATAGGCGTTATATACGCATTATTACTATGATGATGATATTGATTATGGCCACAGAGGAGCCAATATGATATGATGATATTCCATAGAGGCTTACAGGCGTTATATACGCACATACATTAGGCGTTATATACGCACACATATCAGGCGTTATATACACACTCATATAGATGCACGACCATCATTGATAAGTATGAGCATGCACATTATGTGCCCACAGAGGCATTGTCAGTTTTGCAGATTTATGCAGATTTAGGCAGATACTAGTTCATACAAGTACATGCAGTAAGTCATTTCAGTTTATGAGTTCAGATCTTATCCATGATTATTATGTATATATGTTGTTCTTATGCCTTACATACTCAGTACATTATATGTATTGACTCCCTATTGCTCGGGGGGCTGCATTCATGCCCGCAGGTACAGGGAGATAGACAGGTGGTCCAGCTCAGTAGGTGTTACACCTTGGAAATTTCATGTCGTTGTGTAGTGAATGAACCAATGAAAGCTTAAGGGTAACGGGAATTTCTTAAGACTATGAGACGGATATTTAGTGGTCTTAGAATGCATACGTTAAGATTTTGAAGTTATATGAATTGATGAAATAAGGATTGATAAGGACAAGTGGAGTATAAGTGGGGTTTAGGAAAGGTTTCTTAAATTATTGTGTTAAGGATTGTTTGGTAAGGCCTTGAGGACGAGTATAGGGATGTTTAGATCATTGATGAAGTACTAAACAAGTGTTAAGAAGGTTGTATAAGGATTGGAGATCAAACAAAACGACGAGGACAACTTCGGAAAAACTGTGAGTTACACGACCACATTTTACGGCCCGTGGAATTTTATACGGACCGTATAATGGTCCGTATAACCCAACAACAACAATGTTTTCCATGGTCGTGAACCACAAACACTTATACGGACCGTTTAATGTTATACAGACCGGATAAGTGGTCCGTATAAGTCCCGACGGGTTGTAGTATTTAAATGTGATCCCACCTCATTATATTCATTCTCCTCACTTCTTTACTTCTCTCCAAGCTTCTAGAATATTCCATACACTTCATTTTCAAGAATACAAGAGAAATCAAGGGTTCATACCATAAATTCAAGTGAATCATTGCCAACCAAAACCCGTTCCTACGCATTCAAAGGTGAGTTTCATGATGATTCCATGTTGTTTAAGGTATTGAAAAGTTGAAACACTTGGATTATGGAAGAAGGTGGAAAATGGGTTACAAAATATGAGACTAGTGAAAATTATGAATAGTAGATTAATAAGAATCATGATTCTTGATACATTGTGATTGTAACTACGTTATGAATGATGTTAGGAGCATGAGAGAAACATTAGATGAGAAAGAATGTAACGTTGTATTATGATTATGACTATGGATGACCTTGAGAGGAAATCGTAGGGATTGTATAATGATGAATTTGGCCAAAGTCATTGATGATGATATTATGAATGTTATTATTGACGTTTGGGAGTTGATATATGATACGGGGAAAGTAGTAGAAATAAAGGAGATGCTGCTCAATTTTCTATAGCTTTAGTTCAAACACGCTTATGTTATCGATTATCTAATATGAGTATAAACCTTCTTGAAGGTAGAAACGCGGGCAATGAAGAAGAACGATCAAACGATAGAATAGCTAAACGAAAGAGGTATGTGAAGGTAGTCCTTTCTTTCTATGGCATGAATCCTATGGCATGATTTTTCCTTCTTCTCCATGAGTCTTCTACATCCCGGAAAAGCTAAGAGTCTATGTTCATGAACAGTCACATGAGATAAGAGATACATTACGAGCCCAATAATGATGATGATGAGCTTAAGTCTAAAGGTTCTAGAGTTTATGATATGATTCTCCTATAAAGATAATGATGTCGTTTATTGTATACACTCACCTTATATACTATTTCCTTCAAGGTGAGGCAGAATACTTATAAATGTTCCATAATGGAATCGGGGGTTCACGACCTTATGTCACTTCGATAAAGTGTAGCTATCTTGGAGTTATTATGCATGCATTATGATGAGTACATATTAATGATATTACACTGCGCCTATATGGCCGGGTAGACACCGCTAAGGCGGGCAGCATATACACCATGTCTAGATGGCATAGGCAGACACCACTAGTGGGCGGCATAAGATGGTACCCCGGACGCGGGAGGCCTGGACGCAGGCTAATGATTATCACACCGTACCTATATGGTCGGGCAGTTTATACATATATGCATACATGAAATGATGATAAGTATGAAGTAAGCCATGATGCATTATTTCTTTTATAACTCACAGTCAGTTACAGTTGCTCCTTATTTGATGCTTCCTTTATCTCATTGACGTATTATTGTTACTTATGCCTCTCATACTCAGTACAATGTTTGTACAGACGTCTGTTTTCTTTTGACGTTGTATTCATGCCCACAGGTAGATAGGGAGGTGATCTTGATCCAGACTCGTAGGAGCTATTAGCTGACTTGAGAGCACTCCATTGTTCCGCAGGTTCCTTTGATTATTCTTTTGTGTATATATATATGTATATTTTGGGCACGACGGGGTCCTGTCCCGTCCATATGTCTAGTACTCTAATAGAGGCTCGTAGATACGCATGTGTGAGTCGTATGGTCTCACGATGTTACTACTGTATATATATATATATATATATATATATATATATATTATCATTTTGATAGCTGAAAGGCTTATGTATATAAAAATATTTATGTTCTCAAATGAAAAATGATTTTATTATGATTTGAGTATGATGAGTAGTAGAATGAGTGGTGCTCGGTGGTAAGCCCCGGCTACCCGTCACGACCCCTAGTTGGGTGGTGACAGTAGGACCTCTAGATGTAGTAGTGGTCAGTACACTCCATTTGATCAGGAGCTACAGTCAGTTTTGGTACGCCCCTTTTTGGATGTGTATACATATGGGTATGATGGGGCCCTGTCCCGTCCTTTCTATAGCTTTTATTCCAGCAGAGGTCTGTAGATAGTTGTATGTAGTAGTCAGACGATGTAGCCTTATTGGCTTCTATTCTTTTGTGTACAGTTTATGTAGCAGCCTAGCTTGCACTGTTCTTCCGCATGTTGTGTATGTGTATGTTGATTGTACAGATTTTTGATGTTTCCTTCTTATGTGATTAGTTTATGCCATTTATGGGCTTTTGATGTTCAGTAAGGGTCAGACATGTGTTTAGGGGTGTGTGGTCACTAGAGGTCAGACTCCCGTCACGACTCATCGGTTTGGGTCGTGACATCGCGTTTTTACCTTTTGTGCTTCTAGCCACTTTGATTGTTGGCCTTCTTTCTTGTAGCCTTATCTTCAAGCATCGCCCAAGCCACCTCCCACACATCATAGGCCTTATTGTACAACTTGTATAGGCCTCCAAAGGCCTCCAATGCCCTCCTTATCATCCATGTCGCTTGTAGAGTTTAAAGTTCCATATCTTGGCCTTGGATGTAAGTCATGAAATGAGGTGTGCCAAGTAGGATCATATCATCCTCCCCTTCTTCAAAAGGATTCGCCCTCGAATCCGTACCTAGCAAAATCCAAGGGAAGAGATACGAAACATACTCCTCAAAGATTGAGGGTTAGCACACAAAACCATAAGCAATAATTCAAGCAAACATAAGATGCACCCTATAAGAGTCTCCCTTCACATAAGATGCACCCAAAACAAACACATGAGCATCATCAAAAGCAAACGAGTAGTAAAGAAAAGTATTGCGTAAAACAACTTCCTCTCCTATGTCATCCTCAAGTGTAACCTCACTACTAGAATCTAGAACAAGATCATCCAATAGGCTACTAGGAAGTTGAGCATGAAAGGAAGAATTAGCCATTTCTAAACAACAATCACCTTCCCTTTTAACACTTTCCCTCCCCATAAGTGGATCACAATTCCTCAAAGGAAGATCTCCATCGTAGGGAAGAGTGTCATCATCCCATAGTGGATTACAAAACAAATTATAGCCTCCAAAGATGGATACATAATCAACATTGCAATACCAACCATTATGCATATCACCCTCACTAGCCATGTTATCATCGAATAGGACATTATCTTTTAAGAGAGAAGAATCTATGAACAACGAAGATTTAGAGCATGCAATTCCACTCTCATAAAGACAAAGGTCACTTCCCACAACAATTTCATGCACACGACTAGGTAAATGATCAATTATATCAACATCATCACTAAATTGAGGGTCATTAAGCACATCACAAGGTTCCTCAAATAGTGGATTTTCATAGCAAACGAATTGATCAACACAAGTAACCACACAAGTTGGACATCAATCGATCTCACTAGAGGAATCAATTAGTCATCGTTAGGATCAACTAATGGGTGCACTAACAATTCATATGACAATCTACTAACATGCATATCAAGAGGATCAACGCTAGGTGGACACAAGTTGAACTCAAAAGAAGAGTCAAGATGGTCATCGATAGGATCAACTAGTGTTGGGTCACTCATTTCAACCACATTGTCCATCATCATCCAAGCATTAGGCTCAACACAAATCAAAGACTCATTAAGCTCAATAAAGGAAAAGCTATCACTAACATGGTCATTCACATCATTTAGAGAGTTAGGATTAGCTATTTTACCTTGAAGTTCGCATTTATCCTCTTTGCCTTGAATTTCAACTGTGGAGCTCGGTTGCTCTTTCGGAAAGCTCTCAACTACCTCAAGAACCTTCAAAGGCTGAAGTTCATTATTTGGCTTGCTTCCGAGAATACCTGCACTATCAACAAGGCCACTAGAAAAGTTACAAGGGTTAGGTAAAGTTTGTGACAACTTGCTCACATTAATCCTCACATCCTCTCCTTTTTCCTTTCTAGAGTTGTTAGTTTTCGCTCCCTTACTTCTCTCAATCTTTTCTCTCATAATTTTTTGTGTCTTGTGGACTTGTTCTTGCATTTGGAGAAGTAGCTCCTTCATTCCCTTGAGGATTTCTATGGCCCCTTTTAGATCATCTCTTGTGCCTTTTACTTCTTCTCTAGGGTCATTTTTCACTTGAGGCGCCCCATCTCTCCTACACACCTCTCCTACCATCACTTCCCTCTTACCTTCCATAACACAATCACTACGAGGACTTGGAAACCCTGGACTAGGATAAGAGTAATTATTCATTGTATTCCTTGGAGTAGGATAAGACATCGAATCTGAGTAATCGCCATAATAATTTCCATGACCAACATGATGGCCATCTCCCCTCAACACTTCTCTTCTCAAACCCTCCACACTATAACCATATTGGGACTTTGGAGTCTCCAGATTAGGGTAAGGTTCATAAGTCATTATGTTTCCTTGGATAGGAAAAGTATAACCTCTTCTCCTTCTAGGCGGGCCCTTACTTGGGCTGAGACTCTTCATGCTCGTATTCACCATAGGACTCTTCATCATACCCACCTATTCCTTCTTCTTCATAAACCTCATGAGGTGTTGCCTCACAATTGCCCTCGGAGTAGTATTCTTCAGTCGGCCCATAAGCGCCATCACCATCATATTCATTGTAAGAATAGTGATACTCACCATCTCCGTCATACATCATGTCAACTCCCTCATAGCCTCCGTCACCCTCATAGTCATACCCTCTATTTCTAGAGGCATAACCTTCAAAATCATTTCTACAAGACTCGGAAGCTATGGATGACATCCTTATCTTTCCTTCTCCTTATGTCTCCTCTTCGTCTACCTAGAAAACGAGTAAACAAGATTAGTAGCAAAATCTCCTCACGTCACTTGTATTTGCACTCAAACTTACCTTTCAACCTAAGCTTCTTCCAAGGTTGGTCAAGAAACTTCTGAATCCAAATCAATTCACAAGATTGCTAACCTTTGTGGAGGAATAGATTCTTGTTAATCGAAAGATAGACGACTCGATAGAGAAAAAGGACTCGAGCCAAGAAGATTCAACGAAATAAATGGAAAAACTTAAGAAGAATTGGCACGAAATGAATTCGGACTCAAGAACTAGTTAACAACTAATAAAGGTGATTACTAGTTGTTAATTAGTTGTAAGAATCAAAGAAAAGAGATTGGGAAAGATTCAAACCGTTTAGGACATTTAGAAAAAAAAATCGATTTTTTATCAGGTATTGGTCGTGCGTTGCGGGCCCGATGCGCAAAATTTTGTCTCTGAAATTTAAAAAAAAAAAACAGAAATTTGGACTAAGTATTTCTGATTTTTTTTCTTTTGGATACTTACTTGGGCTCACAAACACTTTTTGACCCTTTAACTAAAATTTTGAAGATCAAACCCCCTTCTTAGGTCACCTTCTTCCTTTGAAGATATGAACAACCTCAAGAACACAAAAACTATTCAAAATTTCATCTACCTTCAATTCAACTCCGAATTCGCTCAAATTTCGGATCTAGGCTTCCTTTGATATGGAGAACAAAACAAACCAGAATTTAGCCGTCAATTTCAACCGAATCACAAGACCCACTTTTCAAGTTCTTGAGTTCTTCAAAGATTCAAAGCTCAACAATGGTGATTCACTTCAAACTTCTCCAAACCACTTGCAACTTCAGATTTAGAGGTTGTTCATAGTGACAAACTCAATCCTAACCTCAAATCCAACAACAAAACAACAAAAACCTAATTTTCAATTTTTGTTTTGTATTTTCAATTTTTTTTAACCAAGGATTGAAGAATGTGAGAACACTCTTCTAAACTAGCTCTGATACCAAATGATACGAATCGAATTAGGGAAAGAACCCAATTCAATCCAAAACCCGAAAATTAAGGGGATACGAAGAAAAAAGGGATGAGAAAGGAGGGATAAAAGCAAGACCTCTAGCTAATGACTCTATTGACAAATTTGGATATGTTAAATCCAAACCCCCCCCCCCCCCCCCCAATTGGAATCAAACCTAAAAACCTATACTATTTGAAATCAAGGCAAGAGAAGATTCAATTGAATCCACAAATGAACAATCTCTTCATGAAATCAATGGAAACAAAGGTTCAAGACCATTCAATAGATTCCACCATCACAATAGTTAACTAAGCTAAACCCTAACTACAAACTATCAACTCACAAGAGTCTCTCATATCATCATTCATTAACTCAATGTAAAAATGAGTTAAGTCTAATATTTATACTCCTAGAAATAAAAGACAACTAGCTATTACATATTTTCCCTTAATGAGAGGGCCTTGTTTGGCTAGTTAGGATGTTGGCCTGGAATTCAAAATGTCTCTTCTTTGCACAACTAGCCCTCATCCAATCCACAAAGCTTGCAATTGTGACCATTTGCATTGATGCCCCTTGACCTGCATGTTCGGCCACTTTTGCATTTCTACCCTTTTGCGCTTCTAGCCACTTTAATTGTTGGCCGTCTTTCTTCTAGACTTATCTCAAGCCTCGCCCAAGCCACCTCCCAGACATCATAGGCCTCATTGTGAGGCTTGTATGGGCCTCCTAAGGCCTTCCACTCCATCCTTATCATCCATACCGCTTGTAGAGCTTGAAGTTCCATATCTTGGCCTTGGATGTAAGTCTTGAAATAAGGTGTGCCATGTAGGATCATATCACATACTGCACTGCATAAGGGAACTGGTACACAACCAGGTCCCTCATATACTGTTTTGTGGACACACAGCCTATATCAATTGGTATCAGAGCGGGTGCTTTCTAAAAGGTTAATACCTAGAAAGAATCTGAAAAATGGCAGCCCCACCAAATATGGAAGAAGGACAGTCTTTCCCCAGGGCACCTAGATTTAATGGATAATAATATGAGTGGTGAAAGACTAGGATGCACGATTTCATCATGGCTCAAGACTCAATTGATGATGAATCTGAGTTGGCATATCTCACACGAACTAGTGGTGGGATCCCGAAGGTAGGAAGCTCTAGAGGAAATGACTATCTCTGCCATAGGTGTGGTAGACCTGGTCACTTCGATAAAAAGTTATCACTGAGTAAACAGGAAACCTATGACAAAACTGTGAGGAGAAACCAGCTCTTTGACAAAAGGCTCAGAAGAAAGGAGCTGATGAAATAGTGAAGCAGGCACTTGCTGCATTAAGGGATTCCTCCAGTGAGTCTGAAGTTGAGGACGACAGGGGGGATACATCCATGGTGGTCATTAAAAATAAAGCCTCCAAGTATAAGTATATCCTTGCCCTCATGTCAAAGTCAGATTCGGACGATAGAGACGAGATTGATGAAGTGGAAGAGGTAAATTTCATAGAGGTAAAGAAAAACCTAAAAACCTACTCTTTAAATAAACTCATGTCACTGTCAGGTGTGTTAATTGATGCCTATTATGCCCTTATTGCTGAAATGGATGCACTAACTCTTGAAATTAGAAATACCAAACTTGAAAGAGAAAATTTGTTTGTATCGATTGGAGAGATGAGAGAGTAGGTTGATGAGACAAATCAACTGAATATTATCCTGGAAGGTCAAATAAAAGGGGATACAAGAGCTTCTTTTAAAGGGACAGGTGAAGCTAGTAAAATTTACTTGCAGCTTGAAGATGAGATCAAAAAGGCAAAGCTAAGTCTCACTGCTAAAGTAGAGAGGAGCAAGCAATTGAAGGAAGACTTGAACAAAATTAAGCTTAATCTTGATAAAACTCTCAAGTGGACCTGGTCCTCTAACGTAATTACCTCCATGTAAAAGAGTAAAGGAAGCGGTAGGGAAGAAATTGGTTACAAGAAGACTCCTTACAATCCCCACAACAAGTATGTCTCTACCACTTAGAACTAGCTTTGCACTCATTGAGGGCAAACAGGTCACTGCAAGAAGTCTTGCAAAGCAAGAATTGAATCTTTTCAAAGGAACATAGACTTCATCAAAAGAAAAGAAAATTTGGGCACAAAAGGAACTGGTTCTCAAAAGAAAGGACCTCAGAAGAAGAAATGGAATGTGCTTCCTGTTTGGGCGAAGTGGAACTTAATCCATCCCTTTTGTAACTATAAGGGACCCAAGCTAGTTTGTGTTTCCAAAACCAAACACTGACATTATGTGCAGGTTGAGAAGATAGAAAAGAAAGGTGGATGTGACAGAAGAAAGGGGGTATGCACACATGGGAGGTGCAGGATAGCTTATGAACAAAGTACAGAACTGCTGCTCAGCTTGGTCAAAACTCTCCAGAGACTCAGTCTCTCTGTGACTCAGGTTAGTAGTTCCTTGAGTACCTTCATATGTACAAACTATTTAATTTCCAAGTCAGTCAAGCATCCTCTAATTAAAATTTCAAACTATAAGTCTTCCAATCAACGCTTCACTTCTGACCCCATCTGTCTCATCTCTCACACTAGTCGTAAAATGTCATCTCGGACACCTTAAATGCATCTCTCTAGTCTATCTATCTCTTCACTTACCAAAATTATCAGACCGTCGAACTTCTCATTCTCTCTTCTGTCCTATACAAGGTCGTCTGAACCAACTCCAATCTCTTCACTCTTACTGAGTACAAATATCTCAAAACCCTCATTCAAGCCAAATTTAAATGAACTCCCAATCGTCATCCTCAGAGCACTCAATCTCCTCTAACTAAAGTATGTCTACCTCTCTATCTGATGTCTTCGAACTAAGAGTACCCTTGAATCTTGTGGAAAGATCGTCTGACTCCTCTTCAAAAGAATCGGATATAGAAAGTAGAGAGGTTGAAATGGGAAGAGGTAACATCGACAACTCTGAAGGACAATAGGCCGAAAATCTTAACAGGAAATAAATGGCTGCAGATACACCCATCTCTCACCCTGAGAATAAAACTTGGTGTCCCATCTGCGCTAAAGCACCTAGTGCCTCAAAAGAAAACTCAGGAGAAAATATTGACTCTGATGGTGATACCATACTTTTCTTAGTGCCCTATCAGATCTCTGGGGGAATGAAGGACAGCAAGAAAAGGAAATCAAAGGAAATGACAGGAGGAGAGGAGGACACAGGAGGAGAAAAAAGTGATACTCAATCTTCCTTATGATGTGCCATGAAATTATGGCACATTCGATACTTTTTGGCTATAAGTTTTACTTGTTTTTAAGCAAGTTTTGGTCTTTTTGATGTGTTTTTTACATGTTGCAGATGTTTAACGTATTTCGGGAGCAAGTCATGAAAATGGAGTAAAAGGTTGTGCAAAGAAAGAAAACTAACTGAAGCCTGATCTATACGGAGGAACATACGGACGTAGAATATTCATGGTCTGTAAAAGCCATCGTAGATGCTTAACAGAAAGGGCTCAGACATGAATTGGAAAACCAGGCAGAAGTACGGACCGTATAATATTTACGGTCCGTAAAACTCACCGTATGTTGATTCCAGAAGAGTCTTAAAGAGAAGAGGATTTACGGGCAAGTTATACGGACCGTATAATATTTACGGTCCGTAAAAGTGGATCAGACATCTGATAACTGGAGGACACTTTACGGAAGACTGTCACTAATTCTACGGACCGTATAAAATTTACAGTCCGTACATTGGTCTATCGAGGGAAATTTTGTCAATCCAATTTTGCGCGGCTTGGATTCTTATAAATACTTGATTTTAGGTTTCTTGTAGACACATTACTATAGAATTCAGTTTTATTTTCCTTAGCATTAGTTACTCATAGTTTTGAAGTCTTTTCGATATTACAAACAATTGCAATTAATTTCTCTTCAAGTCCAAGCAATCAATTGTAAGCATTATGATTCCCATTATTTATTATAGTTCAGCTTCCTCTATGAGTAGCTAATTTCCCTTACTAGGGTTGTGAACCCAAATTGATGGGTGTTTTGTGATTGGGTTTGAGATTGATATACACATAATGGATTATTAGGGTTTATTTGTTCGTCATTCTTCATTCATAATTAATGGTTGCAAACATTGATTAAAGTCATACACCTTGATTTATTTGGGCAAATAATTTGGGTTGGTAAGAATAAATAACAAGGACTCAAAGCTTTAAACTTTGTTTAATAAATTCACTTAGGAATAAGAAGAATTTACTTGGCATAATTAATCGTTCTTCATAGTTACTTTCTTATATTTGGGAAAATCATATAAAGACATAATATTTATTTATTGGGAAATAGTAGAGATTCATATAGAGATTAAGTGCATTCATATAATGATCCATTAGAAGTATATCGAGATCAATACCCATGATCATACACTCTATCTAACGGGGACACAACCTTAGTTTCTTTTACCATAAAATTTCCACCAAAGCAAGCAGATAGCAATTAGTTATAGAAAAACCAACTATTACCAAAATTATCGGATTAAGACATTAGACCTA
Organism: Lycium barbarum; assembly: GCF_019175385.1. NCBI lineage: Eukaryota > Viridiplantae > Streptophyta > Magnoliopsida > Solanales > Solanaceae > Lycium > Lycium barbarum. The sequence goes on from NC_083344.1 coordinate 67,772,597, forward strand.
AAACTTAGCATCCTACGATTTTAGTAACCTTTTCACACTATATTCCCTATGGGATTTGACCCCAACCTTGTTGGGTTACTATATTTGACAACATCCGCGTTATACCATTAATGGGTGTAATTTGGGCGTATCAAATTTAGTTGGGGGTGAGACTATTTGATAGAAGTGTAGTGTAAATATGTGTTTAGGAACCCCCTCGGCTATTATTTGCCAGAGTTCTTTTCGTGAGGGGGGTTTTATTTTGTTGAAACTGGCATGTTTAGGATGTTGCTTTGGTTGACTAGAGTAATTTTGACTTATTTAGTGTTACTTTGTAACTGATGGCCTGTTGTTATGGTTTGTTGGAAAATTTTGGACCCCTCGAAAATTTGAAAATGCATACTTAGAATAGTTATTGGTTGACATGATTGATTCTTTATATGACATTATGATTATTGGGGTATTGTGTGTGATAAATGACTACTTAGGAGGTCACAAGTGTAAAAATGATTGTCCTTATGCCAATGTGTGTGTGAGTTGTTAGTTTAATTTTGTTTAAGCATGTATAATCTAGAACTTGTCTGGTTGGTCTTGTTTGAAATCCAAAAGTTAGTTTGGTTGTGAAATGATCTTAGGCTTTCTTTGTGTAAATAGTCACATTGTCTAAATAAGCCTTACCAAAAGCTGAAAATATCCCTAGTTTCCCTTTTGAGCCTTTTTCTTGGCTAGCCAAATATGAAACCTCACCCGTTATGCAATTTATCCATCTGCGCACCCATTCCCTCCTTGATACTACTAGATAGATGACGCAAACTGCCTAAGTTGGGGGTGATTTAAATGTGAAGTAGATGTTAAAAACAGAAGTTGGGGGTCGTGGAGTTTGCTAGTGGAGATTCGATGTGGTAGTTCCATATATATAAAAAAAAATCAAAAAATTGTAACACAAAAAGATTTGCAAGTTGGATAGGAATAAAACCACATCGAGGTCGAAAACTTGAAAGAAAAAAAGGGGGGGGGGGGGGGGGGGGGGGGGGTTGGAAAGAAAAGGGGTGAATTAAGGTGAAGGGATGTTGTAGTGTTCAAGGAGGGGGAAGTCACTAATATCCAAAAAGTATCCTACCCGTCCCTAAGCCTACATGACAAGCCAAAACAAGTCCTAATGTGATCACAACCGAACAAGCCTATGATGAAAACAGAGAAAATAAGGGTAAGCCTATGGTATTTGTATGTGTAGATATGAATTTCTTTGTGAGTGTGTGTTTTCCTTTTCTCTTTCGTCTTCGTCCCATTCTTTTTATATATATGTGTGTAGGGACATTCTTTGGTCTATGTAAGGGCATAAGGATGAGAATTGAGCAAAATAAAGTGACCGCCTAAAGTAGCGTTTGTGTGCATCATAATGTGTTCGATAATGTATTGTCATGCATTGAAGCTTCATTGTTAGTCATAATATTCTCGAGTGGTGCATATGGGTTAAAATAGAAAAATGGGGTGGTCTTTGGAAGAAAAACGTGCATGCCAGGAGTTCAGAGTCAAAAACAATGTAGACATTAGTACTCTGCGATATCTAAGTAGTACATTGAGTCATTGTGTTGTGCGACTTTCTTGAGGACAAGCAAAGACTTTAAGTTGGGGGTGTTGATGTGCCGTGAAATTATGGCACATTTGATACTTTTTGGCTATAAGTTTTACTTGTTTTTAAGCAAGTTTTGGTCTTTTTGATGTGTTTGTGACATGTTGCAGAGGTTTAACGTATTTCGGGAGCAAGTCATGAAAATGGAGTAAAGAGTTGTGCAAAGAAAGAAAACTAACTGAAGCCTGATCTATACGGAAGAACATACGGACCGTAGAATATTCACGGTCCGTAAAAGCCATCGTAGATGCTTAACAGAAAGGGCTCAGACATGAAGTGGAAGTCCAGGCAGAAGTACGGACCATATAATATTTACGGTCCGTAAAACTCACCGTATGTAGATTCCAGAAGAGTCTTAAAGAGAAGAGGATTTACGGACAAGTTATACAGACCGTATAATATTTACGGTCCGTAAAAGTGGATCGGACATCTGACAACTTGAGGAGACTTTACGGAAGACTGTCACTGATTCTACGGACCGTATAAAATGTACGGTCCGTATATTGGTCCGTCGAGGGAAATTTTGTCAATCTAATTTTGCGCGGGTTGGATTCTTATAAATACTTGATTTTAGGTTTCTTGTAGACACATTACTACAGAACTCAGTTTTATTTTCCTTAGCATTAGTTACTCATGGTTTTGAAGTCTTTTCGAGATTACAAACAATTGCAATTAATTTCTCTTCAAGTCCAAGCAATCAATTGTAAGCATTATGATTCCCATTATTTATTATTGTTCAGCTTCCTCTATGAGTAGCTAATTTCCCTTACTAGGGTTGTGAACCCAAATTGATGGGTGTTTTGTGATTGGGTTTGAGATATATATACACATAATGGATTATTAGGGTTTATTTGTTCTTCATTCTTCATTCATAATTAATGGTTGCAAACATTGATTAAAGCCATACACCTTGATTTATTTGGGCAAATAATTTGGGTTGGTAAGAATAAATAACAAGGACTCAAAGCTTTAAAATTTGTTTAATAAATTCACTTAGGAATAAGAAGAGTTTACTTGGCTTGATTAATCGTTCTTCATAGTTACTTTCTTATATTTGGGAAAATCATATAAAGACATAATCTCTATTTATTGGGAAATAGTAGAGATTCATATAGAGATTAAGTGCATTCATATAATGATCCATTAGAAGTATATCGAGATCAATACCCATAATCATACACTCTATCTAACGGGGACACAACCTTAGTTTCTTTTACCATAAATTTCCACCAAAGCAAGTAGACAACAATTAGTTATAGAAAAACCAAATATTACCAAAATCATCGGATTAAGACATTAGACCTAAAACTTAGCATCCTACGATTTTAGTAATCGTTTCACACCATATTCCCTATGGGATTCGACCCCAATCTTGTTGGGTTACTATATATGACAACATCCGCGTTATACCATTAATGGGTGTAATTTGGGCGTATCACCTCACAAAAGAAACAGAGGTCAAGTGCCGTTGAGAGACATGAAATTAAACTAAGAAAGGAACATCTCCAAACACAGAAGATTCTCTTTGGGATTATGATTGATGTAAACCTAAAAGAAGAGACTGGGATGAAAGAACTGTGGGAGATGGTGGAATTTCAAAAGTGGACTCATCTTCTTAATCCACCGACTCGTTGTGTGAATAAAGCTGAAGTAATGGAACTGTATACGAATCTACTTTATCTTGATGATAGTGCTCTGGCCCTAACCGTTATTTCCCGTGCTTTTGCGTATTTGGAAAAATTGGAAATAATCTTGATTTGTGAAAAATAAGGTCTTAAGTTAATTTTATGTAACACATGAGTTGTTATGAAAGAATATTAATGTGAAAGTGTCGGAGAAGGTTAAGGGCAATTTTGGAATTCTGGAAATTTGTTTCGGGAATTACAAAATATGGAGTATAAGTCATAGGGCCAAGAATAATGAAAGAAAAGTAAGGCCCATAAGTGAGGGGGTGGCCGGCCATGCCATGGCTTGGCCCAAACCCATGATGTTGGTCATGTGACTTAGCATGTGACCAACTAATTATAAAAAGGGTTAAGTTTCAAGAAAATTCAAGAAACATTGAACAAGAGAAAAACAAAACAAGCAAGAGCAAAGAAAGGAGAAGGGTTTCGGCTGGTCATAGTGAAATTCAACCACCAAAAATCTTACCAAAAAAATTATTCTCTTGTCGGATTTTCACTAATTCAAAGTCCCTTTACAACTTGGTGTAGTTGATTTGGAGAGAGAAGCACTCAATTCTTCAAGGTGACCATTCATTCAAGTGAAGAAGAGGGAGCAAGAAAGGTAAGAATTCACCCCTTATTCTTGGGTTATAAAGTCATGTTTATGTTGTAGTATGTAGAGATGAATTGATTGTATGGAAACATAGAAGTTTGCAAAGTGGATAAGAGAGATAGCCTATAGCCGTGTGTGTATATGTGTTGTATAATTATGGTGAGTCGAAATTATGTTGAATTCTAGTTATGTTAATGGAGGAATTCACATTGAAAAAGGAAGTTGAAGTTGGAATATAGTAGTTGGCCGTGTGGTAGGGCTCTTGGAACATGGCGATGAATTGATGTTATTTGGTGTGTTAGTGTGTTATTGTGATGTTTGCAATGTAAATGAAGATAAAATGATATAAGTTTGCTTTGAAATGGAATGTAGAAAACTTATGTCGTTTAAGTATGATTTTACGTCATTATGAAAATGAAGTTATTAGGTTGCAAATTATGACGGGTATTGATGAATTTGGAAGATGGAATCATGTTATGAATACGTAAGTCAAAGATTAGAAGTTTCGAATGCGTTATGACTTTGGCGGAAAGTTTGTATATTATGTATATCGTGTGTATAATTTGAGGAAACGATATGAAACGCTTCTAAACTATGTTGTGATGATCTAGTTTGATAATGAATGTGAAATCATTGAAATTGGTTTGGAAATTGAAGTTGAAATGAAGGTTATGGCATTATGTCGGCAAGTAGAACTAGTTGTGCCATATTGTGTTTTTAATGTTCTTTGTTGATGTTGATGTTGTCGTTTGGGTTGTTGTTGATGTTCTCTAACCGAGTTGAATTCTCGGGGGTGCTATATGTATAGGGGAAGTGCTGCCGAAATTTCGGTAGACAATTATGCATTAAGTTGAAACTTTGGTATTCATAACTCACAATTGGTAAACTTGACCAATTGCAGATTTTTGACGAGATGGGACGTGAGTTTGGAAAGGCGTGAGGAGCTTGAAAGGTATGTAAAGCAACCCCAATTCTTCCCTTAGCATGCCCTTAGTGTGTTAGGGTCGGATCCGGGCCTCGAAAGACTTCTTGGCCCTCGGAATCCGTAAGAGAAAATTTCAGTTTTTCCTTCAGTAGAATTGAATCATTTCAGTACGCTTTGCATGAAATAATGCAACTTTGCTCTAAATTACTTGGAAAGTCATAGAATGTTTGTAGAACCTTTTTAGATGACCCTATAAGCTTAGAGGGCACAATTTGAGCCCGCCGCCTTGTTTGTCCCGAGACGGGCCCACTATTCCCGGTTTTGCCCTTAATGTACTAAAGCTTTCCTTTTAAGCGATTTTTGAAAGAAACGTTTTACTACCCTTTTTAATTACCTAACGAATATTGTTTTAAATATCCTATTAAGTCTTGTAAATTATTTTGACACCCGTAACGACTTCAGGAAGGTTATACTTCTGTAATTTATTATGATATTCGAAATGCATCCATTATGATCCCGTCCAACTCCATTGGATTTGTTTGGCTTTGATACGCTTCACCGAGTCTTTGAAAACATTTATGTTATTTTTAAATTGCATTAGTCTCTCACTACTCCATTCGTGGATGCCCCAATGTTTCCCACACTGAGCCCGGGCCAGGATATGTTGTCAAGCGTGATCCTCTGCATTGTTCGCCGTGCCTCGATGTGAGGGGGCAGGTATACGCATACATGGGTTTTTGGAGTATGATGTGCCATGTCCGCTTGTTCTGATATGATTTGCTATGGCCATTTGATATGACATATTATGTACGGGGTCATGCCCTTATTCTGATTCTTCTGTGTTGTGGCACCAGCGTCGGGAGGGTGGCCACGTTCTGTCTGTCGAGTCCCTTGGCAGGGGCCAGATTTGATATGACATATGTTTCTGTACACACTCTGCATGTTTTGAAAATATGTATCTGATACTTTGGATTTTCCGTTTACTTTCTGTATGTTCTGTACCAGTTATGATTTTGTTTCTGTAAATCAGGCTTTACATATTCAGTACATATTTCGTACTCACCCCTTTTCTTCGGGGGCTGCATTTTCATGCCGCGCAGGTACCGACGACAGGTTTGCTGATCCGCCCGCTTAGGATCCTATTTTGCTATTTTGGGGCGCTCTTTTATTTAGAGCCATCTTTTGGTACAGTCTGTCATTTCTATATATGTATATTCTCGTTCACGGGTACGGCGGGGCCCTGTCCCGTCATATGATTCGGTCGGTCTATTTAGAGGTTTGTGGACATGTTTGTGGGTTGGGGTATTTCTGTACAGATGTGTGCTTATGTTGTGTTTGGGCGATCCCATTCGCCGCGGCGGCCGGTCCGCATATATTTAAACGTTGCTTTGTTGGCCCTGTGTGGCCTTTGTTGGTATTTTCTGCGTGCAGGATATTTGGGATAGTCCGTAAAACAAAGGAGACTCTGCCGAAATTTTTCTGGAAATTAGCCAAATTTGAAATAAAGCCTTGTCGGCTTCTGCTATATACTGGAATGCGTTTGAGTGCCCAGATCGGGCACTAGTCACGGCCTACAGGGTTGGGTCGTGACAAAAGTGGTATCAGAGCGGTTCATCCTCGGAATGTCTACAGACCGTGTCTAGTAGAGTCTTGTTTATCGGTGTGTTGTGCACCACACCTATAAACAGGAGGCTACAGGGCATTTAGGATACTACCCTTCTTTCTGTCTTACATCGTGCGATAGAGCTGTGTTATCAGGATGACTCCTCCCTAACGAATTGTTACATTTGCAGTTATGCCTCCAAAAAAGGCGACAGCGGCCCAAAAGGCCAAGGCAGCAGCTGTGGGAGAGACTAGTCGGGCCCATAGGGTTACCAGGGCCCATGCACATATTGCTCCTGATATTTTTCCCCCGGCAGAGGGCTCTTCCACACCGCCGCACGTAGAGGAGATTGGAGCAGCAGCTGCTGCAGGTTGAGGGGCGGCTCCACCGCCAGCTCCCGAGATTCCAGTACCTGAGCCCCCAGCTCCACGGCCAGGCACTGAGGATCAGTCTATGAGGGAGGCAGTCCAGCTATTGACCCGACTTGTGGCAGGACAGGTTCAGGGGCACGGACTGGGAGGTGACCGGGTTTACAGGCGTGATAGTTCGAGAGCCCGTGAGTTTTTGACTTGTGGCCCTCCAGAGTTCTTCGGGACAAAGCCCGAGGAGGATCCTGAGGAGTTTATCAGGAAGATGCGGCGCACCTTACATTTTATTAATGCTTCCGTGACAGAGTCAGTCACATTGGCTTCGTACCAGTTGTATGATGTAGCGGCAAATTGTTACGAGTCATGGGAGTTATCCAGAGGCGACGGCGCTCCCCCAGCAATTTGGGATGATTTTTCTCAGGCTTTTCTTAGCCATTTTCTGCCTCCGGAGTTACGGCGGGCCAAGGCTGACAGATTCTTATTGCTGAGACAGAGGGGTCCCAGTGTTCGAGAGTACAGTATGGAGTTCGACTCATTGGCCCGATACGCACCTGCTGTGGTAGCTACTATGGCTGACAGGATGCACAGGTACATTATGGGGCTGGATCGTTATTTTGTCGACAGCTGTTTGGTATTGGCTGCTCAGCCCGGCATGGATATTGCCCGGATTCAGGCGCACGCCCAGGGCATGGAGGACCGGCATAGGGAGTGTCAGCCTGATAGGAGTCAGGATCGGAGACAGCCCAAGAGGGCCAGATCATCTGGGTATTCTGGAGATTTTCGGGGCAGACAGCCTCAGCAGCCGCAGCAGCCTAGCAGACATTTATCCCAGCCGGCACAGAGCGCACCCCCACAGCCTACAGGTCGCAGATTTGATAGCCCAGGGTATTCAAGAGCAGGTCAGAGCTCCAGGGCTTCATGTTCGCGGACAGACAGGGGTTCTGGTCAGACGAGGCCACCTAGGCCTCAGTGTTCTTATTGTGGTAGATATCATCCGGGAGAGTGCTACAGAGCCACCGGTGCATGTTTTTCTTGTGGTCGTCAGGGCCATTCTGTGAGAGATTGCCCGTACAAGGGTAGTTCGGGTGGTGCAGCGCAGCCTACCGGATCAGCCGCCGGGTCTTCATCTTTATCAGTGGCTATGCGCCCTACGGGGCCGGGTACTTCAACACCAGCGGGTCGCGACAGAGGCCGTGGTGGAGCTTCTAGTACTAGCGGTCCTTCGAACCGCATTTATGCTCTGTCCAGCCGCCAGGATCAGGAGGCATCGCCTAATGTCGTTACAGGTACATTATTGGTTTTCTCTCGGTCTGTGTATGCATTGATTGACCCAGGTTCGACTTTGTCATATATTTCGCCTCTGGTTGCTAGTAAAATTGGTATAACGTCTGAACCTATAGAGCCGTTTGAGGTAGCCACGCCGATTGGGGATTTTAATGTAGCAAAACAGGTATATAAAAACTGTTCTGTAATTGTATGTGGCCGTGACACTAAGGCAGATCTGGTGGAGTTAGATATGGTCGAGTTCGATGTTATTATGGGAATGGACTGGCTAGCCTCCTGTTATGCTAATGTTGACTGCCAAAATAAGGTAGTTCGTTTCCAGTTTCCCGGGGAGTCAGTTATAGAATGGGCCGGTAATACAGCATCGCCGAAAGGTAAGTTTATTTCATACCTTAAGGCGAAGAAAATGATCAGGAAGGGTTATTTTTATCATCTGGTTCGGGTACAAGACTTGACAGCAGAAACGCTGACTCTTCAGTCAGTTCCCGTGGTTAATGAATTTCCAGATGTGTTCCCAGAAGAGCTTCCAGGCCTTCCTCCAGAGCGGGAGATAGATTTTACTATTGATTTGCTTCCAGATACTCAGCCGATATCTATTCCCCCGTACAGAATGGCACCGGCATAATTGAAAGAACTGAAAGAGCAGTTGAAGGATCTGTTAGAAAAAGGCTTTAGCAGGCCCAGTACTTCGCCTTGGGGAGCCCCGGTATTATTTGTGCTTAAGAAAGACGGGTCGCTGCGTATGTGTATTGATTATCGGTAGCTGAATAAGGTAACTATAAAGAATAAATACCCCCTCCCCAGAATTGACGATTTGTTTGATCAGTTGCAGGGCGCCAAGTATTTTTCGAAGATAGATCTTCGGTCTGGCTATCATCAGTTACGGGTACGGGAGGCTGATATTCCTAAGACAACATTCCGGACCAGATATGGGCATTATGAATTCAGAGTTATGTCTTTTGGGCTGACTAATGCTCCTACAGTATTTATGGATTTAATGAACCGGGTATTCAGGCCATTCTTGGATATGTTCGTAATTGTATTTATCGATGATATTCTGGTTCATTCTCGGTCAGTGGCAGAGCACGCAGATCATCTGAGAGTGGTATTGGGGGTACTTCGGCATCAGAATTTATATGCAAAATTTTCTAAATGTGAATTCTGGCTGGCTTCAGTGGCATTTCTGGGGCATATTATTGCAGCTGATGGTGTCCGGGTGGATACACAGAAGATTGAGGCCGTGAAAAATTGGCCCAGACCCACGACGCCCACAGAGGTACGTAGTTTCCTGGGGTTAGCAGGCTATTACAGAAGATTTGTGGAAAAGTTTGCTTCGATTTCAGCGCCTTTGACAAGGCTAACTCAGAAGGGAGCCAAGTTCCAGTGGACTGATGCTTGTGAACGAAGCTTCCAGTTGCTGAAAGAGAAGCTGACTACAGCCCCAGTTCTGACTCTTCCAGAGGGACCCGATGGATATGTTATTTATTGTGATGCTTCTGGCGTGGGATTAGGCTGTGTATTGATGCAGCACGGCAGAGTTATAGCTTATGCATCCCGGCAGCTCAAAAAGCATGAAAAGAATTATCCTACACACGATCTGGAGCTTGCAGCGGTGATTCATGCCCTGAAGATATGGAGACATTATTTATATGGCGTTCCTGTTGATATCTATACAGATCATAAGAGTCTCCAGTATATTTTCAAGCAGAAAGAGCTTAATTTGCGGCAGCGGAGGTGGCTGGAGCTCCTGAAAGACTATGATGTGGATATTCTGTATCATCCGGGAAAGGCTAATGTTGTTACAGATGCGCTTAGCCGGAAATCTATGGGCAGCTTGGCGGATTTACAGCCAGACAGGAGAGAGATAGTGCGTGACATTCATCAGTTGGCTAATCTTGGGGTTCGTCTGGCCGAATCTGGAGGTACACGGATTTCTGTCCGAGGGGTTTCTGAATCATGTATTAAGGAAGATATCAAGCGGCATCAATATGAAGATCTTGTTTTGGCACGATACAGAGACACAGCCTATGATAAGGAGAAGACTCCGTTCGAGTTCACTCCAGACGGAACCTTACTATACAGAGGCAGGTTGTGTGTACCTGATATTGCAGGGCTACGGCAGCAGGTTATGAGCGAGGCACACTATGCTCGCTATTCTGTTCATCCTGGGTCTACGAAGATGTACCATGATCTTAGATGCCTATACTGGTGGGATGGCATGAAACGGGATATCGCATAATTTGTCGCCCAGTGTCCAAATTATCAACAGGTCAAAATTGAACATCAGAAACCGGGTGGACTGTTGCAAGAAATGGAAATTCCGACGTGGAAGTGGGAGATCATTAATATGGACTTTATTACAGGTTTGCCTCGCACTCCACGAAAGTATGATTCTATCTGGGTTATTGTTGATAGGCTGACAAAATCAGCCCATTTTCTCCCCGTCAGAACTACTTACTCCGCTGAGGATTATGGCAGGCTTTATATTAAAGAAATTGTGCGACATCATGGAGTTCCTATATCTATTATCACGGACAGAGGTGCTCAGTTCACAGCGAACTTCTGGAGATCTTTTCAGGAAGGATTAGGGACTCAGCTGAGCCTGAGCACAGCTTTCCATCCTCAGAGTGACGGACAGGCCGAGCACACTATCCAGACGCTTGAAGATATGTTGCGGGCCTGCGTTATTGATTTCAGAGGTAGCTGGGAGGATCACTTGCCATTGATTGAATTTTCTTATAATAACAGCTACCATTCCAGCATCCAGATGGCTCCGTACGAGGCTTTATATGGTAGGAAATGCAGGTCACCTATCGGCTGGTTTGATATTGGCGAGACAGAGTTAATTGGCCCAGATATGATCCAGCAGGCAGTTGATAAGGTGAAACTTATCCGGGAACGACTATTGGCAGCCCAGAGTTGACAAAAATCATACGCGGATAAACGGCGTCGTCCTTTGGAATTCCAGGTTGGTGATTGGGTATTCCTGAAGGTATCGCTTATGAAAGGCGTGATGCGGTTTGGCAGAAAGGGTAAGCTCAGTCCGCGTTATATTGGACCTTATCTGATTGTGCGGAAAATTGGAAATGTCGCCTATGAGTTAGATCTGTCGTCTGATTTGGAAGCGGTACATCCGGTATTCCATGTATCTATGCTCCGCAAATGCATCGGTGATCCCTCCAGAATATTCCCTACAGATGACATTCAGGTGACGGAGCAGTTATCTTACGAGGAGCAGCCCGTAGCCATTTTAGACCGCCAGGTAAGAAAGCTTCGGAACAAAGATGTAGCTTCTGTTGAGGTGCTATAGCGGAACAATAATAGGGAAGAAATGACCTGGGAGGCCGAAGAGGAAATGAAGAAGAAATATCCCCATTTGTTCCCTATGCCTACAGGTAATCTTGACTACTTGTTTAATTCTATTTCAACAATAAATGAGAGTCATATGTGTTGTCCCCCAAAGTATTTTCAGACCCTATAAGATTAATTTAACATTCAAGGATGAATGTCCTAAAGGGGGGGAGGATGTTATATCCCGTGCTTTTGCGTATTTGGAAAAATTGGAAATAATCTTGATTTGTGAAAAATAAGGTCTTAAGTTAATTTTATGTAACACATGAGTTGTTATGAAAGAATATTAATGTGAAAGTGTCGGGGAAGGTTAAGGGAAATTTTGGAATTCTGGATATTTGTTTCGGGAATTACAAAATATGGAGTATAAGTCATAGGGCCAAGAATAATGAAAGAAAAGTAAGGCCCATAAGTGAGGGGGTGGGCGGCCATGCCATGGCTTGGCCCAAACCCATGATGTTGGTCATGTGACTTAGCATGTGACCAACTAATTATAAAAACGGTTAAGTTTCAAGAAAATTCAAGAAACATTGAACAAGAGAAAAACAAAACAAGCAAGAGCAAAGAAAGGAGAAGGGTTTCGGCTGGTCATAGTGAAATTCAACCACCAAAATTCTTACCAAAACAATTATTCTCTTGTCGGATTTTCACTAATTCAAAGTCCCTTTACAACTTGGTGTAGTTGATTTGGAGAGAGAAGCACTCAATTCTTCAAGGTGACCATTCATTCATGTGAAGAAGAGGGAGCAAGAAAGGTAAGAATTCACCCCTTATTCTTGGGTTATAAAGTCATGTTTATGTTGTAGTATGTAGAGATGAATTGATTGTATGGAAACATAGAAGTTTGCAAAGTGGATAAGAGAGATAGCCTATAGCTGTGTGTGTATATGTGTTGTATAATTATGGTGAGTCGAAATTATGTTGAATTCTAGTTATGTTAATGGAGGAATTCACATTGAAAAAGGAAGTTGAAGTTGGAATATAGTAGTTGGCCGTGTGGTAGGGCTCTTGGAACATGGCGATGAATTGATGTTATTTGGTGTGTTAGTGTGTTATTGTGATGTTTGCAATGTAAATGAAGATAAAATGATATAAGTTTGCTTTGAAATGGAATGTAGAAAACTTATGTCGTTTAAGTATGATTTTACGACATTATGAAAATGAAGTTATTAGGTTGCAAATTATGACGGGTATTGATGAATTTGGAAGATGGAATCATGTTATGAATACGTAAGTCAAAGATTAGAAGTTTCGAATGCGTTATGACTTTGGCGGAATGTTTGTATATTATGTATATCGTGTGTATAATTTGAGGAAACGATATGAAACGCTTCTAAACTATGTTGTGATGATCTAGTTTGATAATGAATGTGAAATCATTGAAATTGGTTTGGAAATTGAAGTTGAAATGAAGGTTATGGCATTATGTCGGCAAGTAGAACTAGTTGTGCCATATTGTGTTTTTAATGTTCTTTGTTGATGTTGATGTTGTCGTTTGGGTTGTTGTTGATGTTTTCTAACCGAGTTGAATTCTCGGGGGTGCTATATGTATAGGGGAAGTGCCGCCGAAATTTCGGTAGACAATTATGCATTAAGTTGAAACTTTGGTATTCATAACTCACAATTGGTAAACTTGACCAATTGCAGATTTTTGACGAGTCGGGAAGTGAGTTTGGAAAGGCGTGAGGAGCTTGAAAGGTATGTAAAGCAACCCCAATTCTTCCCTTGGCATGCCCTTAGTGTGTTAGGGTCGGATCCGGGCCTCGAAAGACTTCTTGGCCCTCGGAATCTGCAAGAGAAAATTCCAGTTTTTCCTTCAGTAGAATTGAATCATTTCAGTACGCTTTGCATGAAATAATGCAACTTTGCTCTAAATTACTTAGAAAGTCATAGAATGTTTGTAGAACCTTTTTAGATGACCCCATAAGCTTAGAGGGCACAATTTGAGCCCGCCGCCTTGTTTGTCCTGAGGCGGGCCCACTATTCCCGGTTTTGCCCTTAATGTACTAAAGCTTTCCTTTTAAGCGATTTTTGAAAGAAACGTTTTACTACCCTTTTTAATTACCTAACGAATATTGTTTTAAATATCCTATTAAGTCTTGTAAATTATTTTGACACCCGTAACGACTTCAGGAAGGTTATACTTCTGTAATTTATTATGATATCCGAAATGCATCCATTATGATCCCGTCCAACTCCATTGGATTTGTTTGGCTTTGATACGCTTCACCGAGTCATTGAAAACATTTATGATATTTTTAAATTGCATTAGTCTCTCACTACTCCATTCGTGGATGCCCCAATGTTTCCCACACTGAGCCCGGGCCAGGATATGTTGTCAAGCGTGATCCTCTGCATTGTTCGCCGTGCCTCGATGTGAGGGGGCAGGTATACTCGTACATGGGTTTGTGGAGTATGATGTGCCATGTCTGCTTGATCTGATATGACTTGCTATGGCCATTTGATATGACATATTATGTACGGGGTCATGCCCCTATTCTGATTCTTCTGTGTTGTGGCACCAGCGTCGGGAGGGTGGCCACGTTCTGTCTGCCGAGTCCCTTGGCAGGGGCCGGATTTGATATGACATATGTTTCTGTACACACTCTGCTTGTTTTGAAAATATGTATCTGATACTTTGGATTTTCCGTTTACTTTCTGTATGTTTTGTACCAGTTATGATTTTGTTTCTGTAAATCAGGCTTTACATATGCAGTACATATTTCGTACTGACCCCCTTTCTTCGGGGGCTGCGTTTTCATGCCGCGCAGGTACCGACGACAGGTTTGCTGATCCGCCCGCTTAGGATCCTATTCTGCTATTTTGGGGCGCTCTTTTATTCAGAGCCATCTTTTGGTACAGTCTGTCATTTCTCTATATGTATATTCTCGTTCACGGGTACGACGGGGCCCTGTCCCGTCATATGATTCTGTCGATCTATTTAGAGGTCTGTGGACATGTTTGTGGGTTGGGGTATTTCTGTACAGATGTGTGCTTATGTTGTGTTTGGGCGATCCCATTCGCCGCGGCGGCCGGTCCGCATATATTTAAACGTTGCTTTGTTGGCCCTGTGTGGCCTTTGTTGGTATTTTCTGCGTGCAGGATATTTGGGATAGTCTGTAAAACAAAGGAGACTCTGCCGAAATTGTTCTGTAAATTAGCCAAATTTGAAATAAAGCCTTGTCGGCTTCCGCTATATACTGGAATGCGTTTGAGTGCCCAGATCGGGCACTAGTCACGGCCTACGGGGTTGGGTCGTGACACTAACAGTAAATATGACAGACTTTGTGCTAACTGAAGCAGTACTAGCCAAAATCTTGGGAGTATCAAACGAAGGGCTGAGGGATATGACTAGAAGGGCTTACACTTCCTTCAAAAATATGATTGTTAAAGAAGGCAGGTCAGTCCGTCTAGGAAAGCTTCTCAAACAGGATCTCGAGCCCACTTGTCAATTGGTTTTCGAGCTTGTAGGCAAGGTGCTCATACCAAGAAGTGGAAGGGATGGCAGTGTCACTTCAGAACATATGGTACTCGTGGAAGCTTTGACAAAATCTTGAACCGATCAATCTACGGGCAATCATGATCAATGCAGTGAGCGTTAGTGAAAATTTTACTGGTCTTCCTTATGGCTTTTTCTTGACAAAGGTCCTTGGGCACTTTAATGTGCGGACTGGCACAACCCCCTTGGGAACAGAAGAGAATGTGATCTCCATGGCTACTCTGGAAGATTGTGAGTGTGCGCCTAAAGGAGCAGGATCCACCATCTATGTTCTCACCAAAGCCCTGAAGGCAGCACATGCATAAATCAAGCAGATGACAGGTGAGAATACTCTTCTGAGGGATCAGTTGAAGATCAAAGTAGAAGATCTCAGGAACCAGATGCTCCAAGATCAGGGTGCTAATATTGAGGAAATTGAAAATTTTCTTCAAGCCTTTGATCACCCCCAGTAATCAGCTCCTAGCATGTTCCTTTAGTCTCTGCTCCCTTCTCTTGTCTTCCCACGGCTAATGTCTTAACCACTATACTCTCTATCTTTCTTGTCTTATTGGCATATTAGTAGTTTACTTTGGCATATACTTGTACTATTTGAACTACTTCCTCTTCTTGGGCTTTTATATATTTATGCACTTTTTCTTGCTTGCTCATGTTGATTCTGATTGTGATATTCTCTACTTGTACCTCTTACTGGCTACACTATGGTTGCTTTTCTGATGATGCCAAAAGGGGGAAAATGAATGCATATTTGTGATGATGGGATCACTGTGTTGTGAGGAAGAGTACAGTGCATATGAGATAGTGGATGAATATTTGTCATGATGAGATCACTGTGTTGTGAGGAAGAGTACATTGGATATGAGATAGTGGATGTGTTAGAAGACATGCTGTTGAACCAAGGGGAAGACATGCTATGTTATGAGAGAAACAGTACAGTGGATGTGCTAGAAGATATGTTTTAGAAATGTGTTGCGTTATTGCTAACATGTTGCAGGTGCTCTAAAAAGAATGGTCTACTTCGCAGGGGGAATTCTGCTTCGCATAGCAAGAAGCTAAGCAATCCCTGGCAATAATAACATCAAAGGCCACCATTTTCAAGTCATGTAAATCAGCCATAGTACGATGACCACAAATCACAACTATACAATTTCTATACTCGGCTAGCTATTACCGGCTCACCAACATGTGTAGATACTTAATAAGGTTTAATTGACTCCGGTTTCAACCAAAATCGACCAGCAATATAAGGATAACATATGACAATGTGGAACCCGGATCTATCAAAGCATATACATCATGAGAAAATACCGATAATATACTTGTGATGACATCAGGGGAGGACTCAAGATCCTGTCGCCCAGCCAATGCATAAATACGTTGCTGGGGACCACTAGAACTGGGAGCTTCTCCTCTACCTCTACCACGGCTGACTGGCGTCTGTGAACCTTGCCCCGGAGGGCGTATAGATGATGAAGACCCGGCTGCCGACCCTGAAGGCTGGATCCTACCCCTACCACCAATCGAGGGGCAGTCACCCATGATATGGCCTGGCCGATCGCATGCATAGAAAACATCTGAACCCAATCAGCACTGGCCCCAATGTAACTTCCCGCACTGGGAGCATCGTAGCATAGGTTGCCTTGCCTGACTCGAGTCGCCTCTGTAATAAGAACCTGAAGCTCTGAAACTCTGATTCGGCTCGGAGTGAGTAAATCTATCAAATCTCTGGCCCGTAAATCATGGAGGTGCACTAGTCATAGGATGGCCTGAATGCCAAGAAAACTGTTATCTTTGCCCTCCTCTAAACTCACTAATCGGAGCCGAAGATCTACCCCTCTTGTTGTAACCTCTGTCAAGCTCCCGCTCACCTCTTTGCGGTTGTTGGCTTTCATCCAAATTTTGGGCAAGGGCTTGAATGCGAGAAATATCCATATTGTCCAGAAGGGATGCAGTCAAGCACTTATCCATCAAATGTGGCCCTAAGCCACTCACAAATCGGTGTACTCGATCACCCATATCCGCTACCATGGCCGGAGCATACCTAGCCAAAGAATTGAAGCGGAGACTATACTCGAAGGCACCCATACATCCTTGCCTAATATTCAAGAACTTGTCTGCTCTAGCCCGTCGAACTGCTGGTGGTAAGTAATGTCGAAGGAAAGCACCAACAAATTCTTGCCATACCGGGGGAGGTGCATTGACTCCCCTAGAAGACAACCACACCGTATACCAATGAACCACAACATCACGAATTCTATACGATACTAACTCCACTGATTCAACGTTGGAAGCATGCATTAACTGAAGTGTCCCCAACATTCCATCAATAAAGATTAGAGGGTCCTCATCCAGCTTTGACCTGAAGACCTCCGGAGGGTTCAAGCTAATAAAATCGCGGGCTCTTGCGCTAACTACCCTATTACTATGACCCATACCCTACCGCTGGTCCTGAGCACCGAATAACTGAGTCAGCAATTGAATGGCCTCTTTCATCTCTTAGCCCGAAACCTCTGGTGGAGGAGCTGGGGGTGCTAGAGCTGGGGCTGAGACTCCCTCATGCTCCTCAGAAATAGGCAACGAGTTAGAGGACTGAGATTGAACCGCATTCTGGGACTCACCTTCCTCTATATCCGTTAGCGGTACTCTTTTTGTCCACTTTTCTTCCACTGTCTTGCCTTTTTGGGATGCCGTAGCTTTCCTCTTTATAGGTATTTCTGAAATACATAACACACGGTTAAAGGAAAAGGAATCCTTATATCATGGCTCTATCGCACGATCTTATTTAGAAAAAAGGTCATTCATTCCTAAAATGCCCGCAACCTCTTGTTTATAAGTTTGGCGCGCAACACACCTATAAACAAGACTCTACTGGACACGGCTCGTAGAAACACCCTAGGACGGAACTGCTCTGATACCACTTTTGTCACGACCCAACCGGAAGGCCATGACGGGCACCCGGAGCTAACCCACCCGGGCACTCGTCATACATTCGCATTCACAACTAGGTGAGCCACATGGTTTATCAACAAACTCCATGCCTCAATAATACCATTTCCAACGGCTAAAACACTTTTATATCAACGTCAACGACTACCTCCATATACATATACACAAGCCAACGAGGCTAACAACATAATATACAAAAAATATGAGCCGACAAGGCAAAACACATGTACTATACATGACTGTCTACGAGCCTCTAAGAAAAGTATGAAACATCATCATAAGGACGGGACAGGGCCCCGCCGTGCCCATATGTATATACATAAAAGAATAGTACCAACAACTGCAGCTCCGGATCAAATAGAGCTCCTCTAAGCAATCACTGGATATGCAATCTAAGGATCAAGTCTATCTCACTGTCTACCTGCGAGCATGACGCAACGTCCACAAATAAAAGGACGTCAGTACGAATAATGTACTGAGTAAGCATGAACGATAATATAAGAAAGAAGAGTCATGGGATGATAAAACCATTTATACCTCTAGTGACGTTCATCATATTTACCTACCCTTTTTCTAATGGGAACCTTCCATTTCATACATTTATACATATAGAAGTATCATACCCGGCCATAGAGGTTCGGTGTCTCACATACCCGGCCATGACAAGGCTCGGTGTTATACATGCCTGGCCTTACCAAGGCTCAGTGTCATCCGTACCCAACTGCAGTGGTGCGCGCGTGATAGATATCATACCTGGGCATATAAGCTCGGTGTTCTTAATAATCCTACTTGGATATGTATATATATAAGTACATACGTATCATCAACATCGTCATCATTTCCATTATATCCTTCTTTAGAGGATCAACTATCATCGATGAGACTAATGGTATCATGAGAATATCAAGAATTATGAGTTTTAGTGATTCTAGGAATGAAGTCATCTTGGAAGACACTATGGGACCCAGATGAAGGTATACACAATAGAATCATGCCTTAAAGAAAGAAGGGTTTGCCTTACATACCTCTTTGTCTTCTTTAACTACCTAACGTTTACCGCCAAGGCTTGAGAAATCTACATTTCAAAGGATTCATACCATGGTTAAGTCTTAAAGACATTCTTGAATTCAAACTAGAGCAACTTATGAACTTAACAAAAATTGGGCAGCATTACCCCTATTTCATCGACTTCCACCATATCATAAAACAACTCCCAAACATCCATAATAACATCCATAATATCATACTCAAGTAGTCATATTCAATTAAGTCTCAAAGTTCATTCTCATATTCAACTTACATCAACAACTTCACATCCACCCTTTGCACAATTTTATGCAACACTTGCTTGTCATCATTAATATCCTTCATAGTAAGATTATATCCATAGCATACTAAGAATCATGATTCAGGTTAGTTTACTACTCACAACATCATGAAATCTACATTTAGACCTCATCTTCTACTTTCTCCTTTCACCCAAGTTATTCAACAACTAAGCATTCTTAATAACATGAACTAAGCATGAAAACTAACCTTTTATCTCATAAGAATGAGTTTTGTAGCAATTTATCAACTTGTATGAAAACCCTAGCTTCAATACTCAAGAAATTCTTCAAGTCTACTAACCCTAGCAAGTCTTCCAACCCATGGATATCTTGATTCTTGCCTCTTGATCTTTGATTTCTCTTGGATTTGTGTTGATATGGTGTACGGAATATTCTAGAGCTCTCAAGAGTTGTAGGGAAGACGAGAAATGAGAAATAAGAGCTTGGGCCATCTATTTATAACAAGATAATAAAGCTTCCCATCGGGATTTATACAGACACTTATACGGTCCGTATAAATTTATACGATCCGTATAAGTGATCGTATAATACCATCAGTGATGACCCTTCACTATAACTGTTATACAGACCGTATAAAGTTATATGGACCGTATAGGTGGTCGTATAACTCACCTTTTTCCAAAATTGTTTTCGTTGATTTGTTCGATTTCCAATCCTTATGGAACCTTATTAACACTTACATAACACATCATTAACCATACAAGAGGCCCCATAGCCCCTCCTCAAGATATTACTAAATATGCATTAACTCAACTATTGCGAAAACCTTTTATTTTACTAAATATGCATTAACATGACTTACATTTCACTTCCTTCAATGAACTTAGTTTCACATATTCATATGACTTGAAAATCATATGGCACACACTTTAAGCTATCCAATACTTTCCTTAACCTCGTAAGGAATTCATATTCACCTTAGGCTCGCATTAGTCTACTCACAATGCAACAATCTGAAATCTCCGAGATGTAACAGCATGTGTGCTAGATTTTTGAGGTAATTGGGATGATCATTTGTCGCTTATTAAGTTTGTGTACAACAATAGTTACCACTCTAGTATTCAAATGGCCCCATATGAAGCTTTATATGGAGGGAAATGTAGATCGCCTATTGGATGGTTCGAAGTGGGAGAGACAAATTTAGCGAGCCCAAACTTAGTCCAGCAAGCGGTGGAGAAGATCAAACATATTCAAGATCGGTTATTAATAGCCCAAAGTCACCAAAAATCTTATGCGGACAATCGTCGACGGGACTTGGAATTTAAAGTTAATGATTGGGTATTCTTGAAAGTGTTGCTGATGAAAGGTGTAATGAGATTTGGCAAGAAGGGCAAGCTTAGTCCCCAGTATATCGTGCCCTACAATATTGTGCGCAAGGTAGGCCAAGTAGCTTATAAGTTATATCTACCTTCAGATTTGGAGTCAGTTCACCCAGTTTTTCATGTATCAATGCTTCGTAAGTACGTGGGAGATCCTTCCAGAATTGTGCCTGTAGAAGATGTCCAATTTACTGAGAAATTGTCCTATAAAGAAGTACCCATTGCTATTATAGATAGTGATGCAAGCCGAGTTGCCTCAAGGACATGTAGAGGACCGTCCTGTGGAGTCAAAGTGTCACGACCCAACAAGAGGGCCATGACAGGTACCAGTATTAGCTACCGAGCACCCCTTATCATACTATCTATTGCTCAACTTGTACAATTATAATTCCCAACATACTTGCGGTGAAATGGTCGCTAAATATCTTCACAAAACATGCATATGTGCATAAGCTCTCGATCTGTCAAAAGTGATATACAAAAATATACCCTGAGGTGATCATGAGACATCTATTACCCACACATATGTATCTACGAGCCTCTATCTGGAATACTGAACATTAGGACGGGACAGGACCCCGCCATGCCCCAAAACATGTACACAAAAGAATGTACCAATAAGTGGCAACTCCGGAGTAGTAGAGTGCTTCTGTAAAGCTGCTGACAAGGCTCCTAGGGATCTGTACCGTCGCCCTGTCTACCTGTGGACATGAACACAGCATCTGCAAGAAGGGACGTCAGTACGAGTAATGTACCGAGTATGTAAGGCATGAACGATAATATAATAAGGGATGTAAGTAAGGATAATAACAAAATGGAAATATAGATCATATCGTAAGATAAAAGAGTAACCTGTACATATGAGTGCCTCTTAGGGCGGATTCTATGTATGCTTAGCTTTCTTTGAAAAACATTTCTTGTTCATAAATACAGAAAATAGAACATATCACGTTGCCGAGGCGTCGGCTCCGATCCATTTATCCACATATGTCCCGCGTCCGGGATGAGATCATGTTATACCAACTGATCAGGTGGTTACGCGTCTATAACGCTCTGGCCCTTTTTCCCATATTCCCCATATACATATACATGTATCATGTACATATATAATGTTCATGTATCATATACATATATCATATAAGCAGCATGCAGGAGAGCCCAAGGAAAACAATATCTTTATCAGAGTGACGTACGGTCGGTAACCTCTGATTACATTATGGAATAATCATGATCTTCATGTCTCACATTGAAGGAACTAGCATTATGAGGTGATACTATCAATGAAAAATAACATCAAGTGCAAACATATAGTAAGGTCACAAATCTCATAAGGCGTCAATTCATATACTTTGGAGTCTTTAGAAAATGGAGTCATTCAATGAATAAAATCGAGGGTCAAGAAATAGCTCAATATTCTCATAATAGCTCAACATTCTCATATTCATATTGAATCCACGACTTAAGACTTTCAAACATGAAACCATTCTCATCATAATCATCTTAGACATATTCTCATCTTTGACATCATCGTTGTCCTTACAAAAACATGTCCGTCGTTGCTGTCATAAAAGCTTACAAAATCATAAACCTTTGTTTTGGAAAAATACGGACATTTTGGATAACATTTATAGGTTATCGGGAAGGGAATCATAGACTTTTAACTTTTGATAACAAGGAAGATATGGAAACATTTATGAAGTCATAACATAGCAATCATGCCTTTGAAAGAAAGGGACGAGCCATAACATACTTGTTCAACCTCCTATTAGTTACGCTTATTCGTCCGAGCTCGTACATCTACATTCGAGAGGATTCTCACTAACGTTAGACTCATTATCATGCACTTGTCCAAGTGTTCAAACTAAACTAGTTTATATTCTGCCAAAAATCGGGCAGCATCTCCCCTGTTTATATGCCTAGCCCGAATTCTTAATCCAACAACCAACAACAACAATAACAGTACCAACATCCATAACATCCTTTTCCCATACCAAAGTATTATATAAAACAGCCCACACACTGTTTTCCAACTTCCATGGCTACTCAACTCACTATACAATCATTTTACCGCTCTATTTTCGTGAATAAGCCAATATTAATATAAATAGAAAGAGATTCATACCTTACTCCCTTTAATATTGCTGTATCTTCACTTTTCCACATTAGGTTTAGGCCACAACACGCCGCTATATGATTCTGCAACAATAACAATACACTATCCGGACCAGAATTTGGAAATGATACCTGGTTTGGGCTAAAAAGTGGGTGTGGGAAGGTTGGGGAATTTTCTAGAGAAGTTGGGATGTTTTTGGGCGTGTTTGGTTGAAAATAGGGGGCCTCCCCCTTTTATAGAACGGTCCAGGTTCTGCCTGGACCGACTTATTTTTCCTTCAGCGCGTTCGCGCTGGCTTATTTTTTCTGACTGCACCTTCGTTCACTAAAAAGATCATAACTCTTTTTCCATATGTCGTGTGAGGGCCCATGACCTGTGGTTCGAAAGATAATTCAATTATATACAACTTTCATTCTTGGTGTCTTTCCAAATTCCAAACTTATAATATCGATTTGGCCCCTCCAAATCAGATCATCCGAAAATGTTTCCTTAAATCGTCCTTTTGGAGAGCCTATGCCCATATTTGGCTTAAGGGTCCTTCTTAGGACTTGCTCAACTTTCCATGTACTACTCATATATCTCTTCATATGTCCTTTATAAAATCCCGACATGTGTTCCCCACTTAGCATACAGTAACGAGAGCTTTCCTCAAGCAACATACTACCTGATTTACACCATATGGTCTCCAAATGTCATATGTATATTATTATTACACCTCTTATAATATGACCTTCATCCCGAATCTGGCTTCAAAAATTTTCTGCGCATTCGCGCCTCGTGGTGGCGCGTTCGCACTGTGTTGGCCCTTGGCCTTCTGCGCGTTCACGCAGACCATTTTCCTGGTCTGTCAGCCTGACTTGTAACGTCCATATCTCCTTACCCCGATTTCCTATTTAGGAGCGAATTGTTGCGTTGGAAACTAGACTTCCCCAACTTCACTTTAGACTTTTGTTCCACTTCAAAACTCTTAATATACTAAAGGGTAATCTTTCTCCCATTTAGTCCAAGATTTCCGTACCAAACCTTGGCCAACTTTCCTTCAAAGCCGCGGAAGCTTAATCTCCTTGGTTTACTTATTTTCCAATCCTTTTATAACCTGTTACGCGAACTAGGACTCTTATAATTGTAAAATGAGCACCTATGATCTTGCATCTTCTCAACAATAACTCCGATGTCTGCAATTGAATAGCTAACACCGAACGAATCTCAACGTACAACAACTGCGAGGTCTAACATTCCTGCCTCTTAGAAACATTCGTTCTCGAATGTTAAGCTCTTAGTAATTCCACCAACATTTCACAGAAATTTCCCCTGTAACTGGATCACTATCATCCCATCACAATGTCCCAAGATACACAGTGCCCCACAAGACCACAACACCAATATTTATATTGGTCATGCATGATCGAAAGATCCTTTTAAAAAAATAGTACTTACCTAAGGGTGCTGATGTCTCTGTCGGATCCTCTTCTGATGGTGAAAACAAATATGGGTCCTGAACATCCCACCTTTTTCAGCTTTCCAAGTTATTGTTGTCTCTTCACAGGACTTAAACTGAAGCTACGTTTTTAGTTCCTATTCTTCAAACTTATCTGTCTAGAATGGCAATGGGTACTTCTAAATAGGGAAGTTGTTCCATGACTTTGATGTCCTTTACAGGCATACTTCTGGGAGGATCCCTAATGCATCCACGAAACATCAACACACGATACGCGGGGTGAATTAACTTCAATCCTGAGGGCAGATCTAATTCATAAACTACTTGGTCTACCTTGTGCATAGTTTGTAAGGCCTAACGAATTGGGGATTGAGTTTACCTTCCTTACCGAAACTCATTGCACCTTCCATTGGCAATCCTACCAAAATACCCAACTGTTAAGTTTGGATTTTCGAATTTCAAACAATCTGATAATCCCCCATTATTGTAAAACGTTCATCCGAGCTATATAGACATTGGAGTGATGACTGATAATATACGTGATTTCAATCCACATCAACTGGTTACCAACTTTTTTCTTCAGGGTTCTAATATACATGCTCATGACATATCGTTGAATGTCAGAAAGGTGTGTTCTACTCACCCATTTATCTCAAGGCGAAAAAGACCTCAAAGCGGGGAGCAATACTGGAGTAGTCTATATTCTTCAGGTTTCTCTGTGTATATACCTATGCCGGAAATGTTTCATATCACCATCATACATATTTATGTCATCACTTTGTTGCGTTCCTTTGGATATTTCATTTTCACTTCAGCCTCTCTCATACGGTAACTCTAGTTTCTTCGACCGACGGGATATTACTAGATTCTCGACTGAATACTTTTGCCTTTAAGGCTTCCTTGTACCATGTTTTTCTAATTATTTTGTGATGCTGAGACTTCGTATCCATATAACTAGCTCACAGTGGCTCCTTCACTAAACTTTCCCCTTAGTCCAATCTACTTCGAATACCGTCACGCTCAATCCTTCTTTGCTTCTTTATTTATGAACTTCTCATTACACTCTTACCTTGAGTTTACACGTAATTTCTCCCTTAGTGTGTTCCTTTTCAATCCCTACTTAGTCATGCACATAATTGACTGGTCATGCTTATTGTCAACTGTCCTTTCATTTAGTCAGCCTATTAGGGTAATGCCCCTTTGCGGTGGTTTCTAGTTCTTTTCACCATATTCCCATCTCTTGACCAGGCCTACTTCTGATCCCATACTCACTTGTCTCTACCTTCCCCCTTAGGGTGTCGGTCCATCATCCTATACTTAGCGTCCTATTAGTCATCTTTTTTTTTTTTTGGTTAATTCATAATTTCAGCGAATCCATAACTAGTCTTAGTTGTGGCTATTCGCCGTAGGAATTTATCTGGTTAGTTGCACATATTTGTGATGAGTCATATATTCTCGTAGGCGTACAAATCTTGGATAGGCCTAAACTCCCATCAAATGGATCTTCATGGTTTCTTTACTATGTAAGTATATATTTTTCTCCAAGATAACCTTTCTCTGTCATTCGCCTTGTTACATAAACACTCGGTCTTCAGAGAAGACTTCTGGAAATTATAATTTGATCCCTTCCATTTCTTTATTTCAACAAGAAGTTACAACTCCCATCTAATCAGACTGACAACTTGTTTTTCCTTTTATCGTACATCACATCCTTTTATCAAATGACTTCGTTCACTGGACAATAACTCTAAACATATTTCAAAATACCATTGGCTTTCTTTTTTTTTTTTTTTTTTTTGCTTTTTTTTTCTATTCTTCTCTTTTCCCTCAGAACATCATTTTTTGATAAACTGCAACCTAAGGTTCAACGTCAATCCCTCTACACTTTTTTACGATCCGCTCACACTACCATAGGAGTATTGTACTCTGCTATTCCAACATACTAATAATGGGGTAACTCATAGTCCTTTTAAAAGTCTTTATATAGATGTCGTGTAAACTCGCTCCTTACCCGTAAGATACCTTACTTAACAAATGGTCCCATAATTCCCGTCATAACTTAATGGGCCACACCGTTCGTACAGCATGATTCAAAACTTCAACTCCTCCGTAACTCCTTGTTACATTTTCCCTTAGCGTTAGAATATCCATAGGGTTTAATTCTCTTTTTCCGTCAGTTTGTCGGGTTACTACTCTAGTAGACCTTCATCCTATTTGGCTCGCTTCTACCCTTCCTTCTTTGTTTCCAATACTTCCTTCTCTCTTCTTTCGCTGCTTTCTACTACACACATCACTTATACCAAGCATTAACAACTCCTGTTATATAATAATTCGAGTAAATTTCTGGAGATATATATACATATACACATCTTAAACTATACCACAGAGCACAATTGCGGTTACAAGATTAACCAATTGTCAGGCAAAGAGCTTCTGTAAACACATCTCTCTTGATCCCTTTCCTTGAGGTATCACCGAGGTCAATAAGGCTAGCTCATAGTGGTATGAAAGTTTCCTCCTACTATAACCGTCGGATGAAGCCTAGCCTAATAATTTGATTTGGTGTTATGCGCATCGGTCTATACATATATATATCAAGTTCATTCCATAATTCTGATCTCCTAAAACATAAAAGGGCTAACCAAATTCTTCTAACTTGCAACTTTTTCTGGGATGCTTGTATCTTTAATTCGCCATGGTATGTAAGACTTCTTCCTACCCTCAAACACATCATTCTCCCTTCTCATGTTCCTTATTTCATCCTAACCTACTCATAATTCCCTTAGCTTAATACATACTTGCCACATTTATCCCGCATTTAACTACTAGCTCCGTCCTTAATCACTCATTGATGGGCCCTTTCTTTCTCTTCGCTACAATCCTACCCACAGTTCCCACAATTTCCCTTAGACTCCTGGAGGAATTTTGGCCGAATTTCCTTTATAAACATACCAATCCCAAACCTGCACGTCCTTTCTAGAATTCCATTTTTTTTCTACACATTATGTCAATGAACTCCCTTCGTAGAGGTATACTTACTCATAATTCATGATTTTGGCTATCACTAGGTCACCAACAGGCATAGACATCTCAAATTGTTTGATTTGGCTCCGGTTCCAAGCCAATACGTTCAACAATATAAGGCGCGATATATGATGACGTAGAACCTGAATCAATCGATGCATATACATTATATGGGAATATTGATAATATACCTGGGACAATATCAGGGGATGACTTAAGATCCTGTCGCGCAGCTAGCACATAGGTATGATGCTGGGGCCTACTCGAACTGGGTGTTGCTCCTCGATCTCCATCACTGCCTGCTGATATCTGCGGCCTTTGCATCGGAGGGCGTACCAATGATGAAGAGCCAACTACTATTCCTGTGGGCTGAACCCTACCTCTACAACGTCGAAATGGGCAGTCGCGCAGAAAATGACCTGGCCGAGCACAGGCATAACAAACCTCTAAGGCCACGCGGCACGACTTCGTATGTAGTCTACGGCACTGAGGGCATCGTGGTATAGGTGGTCTCATCTGACTGAATTCACCTCTATACAGGGAACCCAAAACTCTATAGCCCTGACCTGAACCGAGATAAGTGGGTCTATTAAACCTGAGTCTAGAAAACTATAGAGGTACACTTGTTGTTGAACGAGCTGGGTATCTACAGAACTGCTTCCTTGAGGCACCTCTAAACCCACGGTCAAACCTTGAAGATCTGGTCCTCCTCCTGTGACCCCTATCACCAGGACCCACACCCTGCCGCTGAGCTTGAGCGGCTACTAATTGAGTCAGCAAAAGGATGACCTGTCTCATCTCCTGGCTTGAAGCATCAGGTGGGGGAACTGGGGGTGCTGGAGCTGGAGTGGAGACCCCTTCTTGCTCCCCTAATATGGGCGGAGTGTGAGCAGTACGAGAGGGATCCTCATTATGGGATTCACCCTCTTCAATATTTATCGGTGACTCCCGTTCAATCCGCCTTTCTACTGCCATCTTCCCCTTCTGGGCGGCTGTTGCTTTCCTCTTCTCAGGCATCGCTGAAAACATAACACTCGATTAGGAAGAAGGAAATCCTCTTATTATAGCTCTATCGCACAATCTATGAAGAATAAAGACAGTCATGGTTCCGAAATGCCCCGCAGCCTCTTGTGTATAAGTGTGGCGCTCTTCATACCCTTAAACAAGACTCTACTGGACACGGCTCGTAGACACACCCTAGGATAGAACTGCTCAGATACCACTTTTGTCACGACCCAACAAGAGGGCCATGACAGGTACCTAGTATTAGCTACCAAGCACCCCTTATCATACTATCTATCGCTCAACTTGTGCAATTATAATTCCCAACATACTTGCGGTGAAATGGTCGCTAAATATCTTCACAAAACATGCATATGTGCATAAGCTCTCGAGGTGTCAAAAGGGATAAACAAAAATATACCCTAAGATGATCATGAGACATCTATTACCCACACATATGTATCTACGAGCCTCTATCTGGAATACTGAACATTAGGACGGGACAGGACCTCGCCATGCCCCAAAACATGTACACAAAAGAATGTGCCAATATACGGAAACTCCGGAGTAGTGGAGTGCTTCTGCAAAGCTACTGACAAGGCTTCTAGGGATCTGTACCGTCTCCCCGTCTACCTGTGGGCATGAACACAGCGTCCGCAAGAAGGGACGTCAGTACGAGTAATTTACTGAGTATGTAAGGCATGAACGATAATATTATAAGGGATACAAGTACGAATAATAACAAAATAGAAATATAGAGAATATCGTAAGATAAAAGAGTAACCTGTACATATGAATGCCACTTATGGCGGATGCCATGCATGCTTAGCTTTCTTTGAAAAACATTTCTTGTTCATATATACAGAAAATAGAACATATCATATTGCCGAGGCGTTGGCTCCGATCAATTTAGCCACATATGTCCCGCGTCCGGGATGAGATCATGTTAAACCAACTGATCAGGTAGTTACAGGTCTATAACACTCTGGCCCTTTTTCCCATATTCCCCATATACATATACATGTATCCTGTTCATGTATCATGCACATATATCATGTTCATGTATCATATACATATATCATATAAGCAGCATGCAGGAGAGCCCAAGGAAAACTATATCTTTATCGGAGTGACGTAAGGTCGGTAACCTCCGATTACATTATGGAATAATCATTATCTTCATGTCTCACCTTGAAGGAACTAGCATTATGAGGTGAGACTATCAATGAAAAATAACATCAAGTGAAAACATATAATAAGGTCACAAATCTCATAAGGCGTCAATTTATATACTTTGGAGTTTTTAGAAAATGGAGTCATTTAATGAATAAAATCGAGGGTTAAGAAATAGCTCAACATTCTCATAATAGCTCAACATTCTCATATTCATATTGAATCTACGACTTGAGACTTTCAAACATGAAACCATTCTCATCATAATCATCATAGACATATTCTCATCTTTGACATCATCGTTGTCATTACAAAAACATGTCTGTCGTTGTTGTCATAAAAGCTTACAAAATCATAAACCTTTGTTTTGGAAAAATACGGACATTTTGGAAAACATTTATGGGTTGTTAGGAAGGGAATCATAGACTTTTAAATTTTGATAACAAGGAAGATATGGTAACATTTATGAAGTCATAACACAGGAATTTTGCTTTTGAAAGACAGGGACGAGCCTTAACATACCTGTTCAACCTCCTATTAGTTACGCTTATTCGTCTGAGCTCGTAAATCTACATTCAAGAGGATTCGCACTAACGTTAGACTCGTTATCATGCACTTGTCCTAGTGTTCAAACTAAACTAGTTTATATTCTGCCAAAAATCGGGCAGCATCTCCCCTGTTTATATGCCTAGCCCGAATTCTTAATCCAAAAACCAACAACAACACTAACAGTACCAACATCCATAAAATCATTTCCCATACCAAAGTATTATATAAAACAGCCCACGCACTGTTTTCCAACTTCCATGGCTACTCAACTAACTATACAATCATTTTACCGCTCTATTTTCGTGAATAAGCCAGTATTAACATAAATAGGAAGAGATTCATACCTTTCTCCCTTTAATATTGCTGTGTCTTCACTTTTCCACACTAGGTGTAGGCCACAACATGCCGCTATATGATTCTACAACAATAACTATACGCTATCTGGACCGGAATTTGGAAATTATACCTGGTTTGGGCTAAAAAGTGGGTGTGGGAAGGTTGGGGAATTTTCTATAGAAGTTGGGATTTTTTTGGGTGTGTTTGGTTGAAAATAGGGGGCCTCCCCCTTTAGAACGGTCCAGGTTCTGCCTGGACCGACTTATTTTTCCTTCAGCGCGTTCGCGCCCCCTTTGGGAGCGTTCGCGCTGGCTTATTTTTTCTGACTGCACCTTCGTTCAGTAAAAAGATCATAACTCTTGATACAGATGTCGTGTGAGGGCCCACGACCTATGGTTTGAAAGCTAATTCAATTATATACAATTTTAATTCTTGGTGTATTTCCAAATTCCAAACTTATAATATCGTTTTGGCCCCTCCAAATCAGATCATCCGAAAATGTTTCCTTAAATCGTCCTTTTTGAGGGCCTATGCCCATATTTGGCTTAAGCGTCCTTTTTAGGACTTGCTCAACATCCATGTACTACTCATATATCTCTTCATATGTCCTTTATAAAATCCCAACATGTGGATCCCACTTAACTTATAGTAACGACAGCTTTCCTTATGCAATATACTACCAGATTTACACCATATGGTCTCCAAATGTCATATGTATATTATTATTACACCTCTTATAATATGACCTTCATCCCGAATCTGGGCTTCAAAATTGTTCCGCGCGTTCGCGCAGACCATTTTCCTGGTCTGTCAGCCTGACTTGTAACGTCCATATCTCTTTACCCTGATGTCCTATTGAGGAGCGGCTTGTTGCGGTGGAAACTAGACTTCCCGAACTTCACTTTAAACTTCTGTTCCACTTCAATACTCTTAATATATTAAAGGGTAATCTTTCTCCCATTTAGACCAAGATTTTCGTACCAAACCTTGCCCAACTTTCCTTCAAAGCCTCGGAAGCTTAATTTCCTTGGTTTACTTATTTTCCAATCCTTCTATAACCTGTTACGCGAACTCGGACTCTTATAATTGTAATAGGAGCACCTATGATCTTACATCTTCTCGACAATAACTCCGATGTCTGCAATTGAATAGCTAACACCGAACGAATCTCAATGTACAACAACTAAGAGGTGTAACATTGGATATAGCATGGGAGGACAGATTGGAGATGGATTCACATTGAAGGGGCCAAACGAGCAAGGAAGGCTGTGTTTAAAAGAGTCCACATGATGCATGCCGAGTTGCCTCAAAGACATGTAGAGGACCGTGATGTGGAGTCAAAGTTTGGATGATAGCATGGGAGGACGGATTGGAGATGGAAGAGCATCAAAGTGGCTACATGGTAAAGGAAGGGTATGATTGCTAAAGAGGCCACTTCCTAATTTCAAGACTTTCATCTCCACAAAACTAGCTAAACAAGGGCCTTGTCTCATTAAGGGCATTTATGTAATAATGTAGTTGTCTTCTTTATTGGATTTGTATAAATAGTAGCTCAAACATTTCATTAGGAGCTTTTGATGAATTGATGAATATTTTGAGTGTTTTAGGGTTATCTCTAGAGAGAGAAACTTGTGAGAGGCCTTTGGTAGGCTCTTGTTGAATCTTGTGTTGTTGAGAGGTTGCTTGCTTGGGAATTCAGTTCCCTTGAGGTCAACTTAAGAATTTGGTGTTTCTTTTGATGATAATTTAGAGGTATTAGTTTTATATAACTTTGGTTGCTAAATTGAATCTTAAGTTGTGTCAAATTATCTATTTTTTCTTTTCCTTTTTGTTTATCTTCTTCATTTCTCGTTTCCGCATATCCGTTCTTGTATCAATTAGTATCGGAGCCTAAATTAGGTTTGTTTCAACAAATCTAGCTTGGGATTTGATTAAACAAAAAAATCTTGAATTTTGGTGTTGTTTTGTTGAATCTAGTCTTGGATTCGAATTTCTTAGAGTTTTAGGGTTTTAGATCTGAAATTTGAGTCAATTTGGAGTTGGGGTTTGTGTTACACCATTTTTGAGCTTTGAATCTTCAAGAACAAGGTTGGTGGGTTTGAGTAAGGAGAAAAATTGAGGGTTCAAGTTGTTGGAGTTTGTTCTATAGTTGATAGGGACTCTAAATCCGAAATTTGGAGGTATTTGGCCAAGAATTGAAGGGTCTACCATTTTTGAAATTTGGAGCTTTGAAAAACATAAAGACCAAGTTGATGGGTCTTGTTGATTAGGTGGAAATTGAAGGTTAAAACCTATTGTGTTTTGTTCTCCACATCAAAGAGAACCTAAATCTGAAATTTGAGCTAATTCGGAGTTGATTTGGTTATAGTTGGATTTCTGAAATTGGTGGGTGTTCTTGAAGATATTCATACCTTCATAGCAAGAAGATGACCAAAAATCTTGTTTGATCCGAATTCTTTTAGGTCAAGTGTAGAAAGGTGTTTATTGGGCCAAAAAAAGGAAAATACTAGGTTTTGTGAGCCCAAGCCACCTCACCAAATCTGAAAATCCAACCCAAAAATCTTAAGGATTTGAAAAAAAAAAATTCATACACAGCACGGGCGTCCGCTGCACGTGCGACGCACGACCATCGTGTGGGTCCAAAAACAAATTCAAAAATTTCGAGTCTCTGCAGAACGTGTGTTGCACAGATTCAGAGAGGGGTATTTTGTGCGATTCTTAAGCAACGCATGGCCATCGCACGACTTTAAAAATCCCAAATTTTTTTCTAAGTGTTAGATTCAGAGAGGGGTGTTTTGTGTGCTAGGTGTGCGACGAACAGTCACCACACGGCCATCAGACAATTTTTCTAAGGGTCCAAATATGGTTTGATTCCTTCTTAACTTCCTTTCTTTGATTCTTACAACTAATTAACAACTAGTAATAGATCTTATTAGTTGCTAATTAGTTCTTGAGTCCGAATTCATTTTGTGCCAATTCTTCTTAAGTTTTTCCATTTTTTTCATTGAAACTTCTTTGGCTCACATCCTTGTTTTGCTTTATTGGGTCGTCCGTTCTTCTTGAGTCTACAAGAATCCATTCCGATCTCCAATTGTAATTGTGCACCTTGCAAGCAACCGAATCCAATCAAGAATCAACATCGGTCGATCCAATTAAGTGGTAAAAGGCAAGAGTGTGTGAGAACATTTGAGAGGTGCTATCCAAGCGCAAAAGTTTGTAAACACGAGTGTGGTGAGATTCCTATACTACTAACGTTGTTTGCTTGTTTTTAAGTGTTCTTAAGCAGGTACGATGACGATGGTGAAGGAAACTCAAGTTCCATCGGGAAACCTACACTTGGTGATGTAATGGCTATGATAACCAAAACAAAGAGTCTCATGGCTAACTTAAAGGGAAAGATAGGAGCCTTGGAATGCAAGATAGGAATAATAGAGAGGAGTAATGGAGCAAAAAATGACAACTCTAGAGTGGAAAAAGGATCGTTGTGAGGAGTGATGTGAGGTAGTTGTCAAAACCCCATTCTAACCCTTGTAACTTTTCTTTCTTCTCTAGTTGTTCTAATAATGGTACATTTATTCTTGGAAGCAAACCGAATGATGAACCTCAAACTTTGAAAGATCATGAGGTAGTTGAGAGCTTCCCGGAGGAACAAATGGGCTCCCAAGTTGCGAACCATGGTAAAGGAGATACTTTGTGTGCACTTCAAGGTAAAATAACTAATCTTAAAACTCCAAATCTTGTGAATGAGCATGTTGACTTAAGTGTGAGTGATAGCTTAGCCTTATGTGAGCTTCATGAATCTTTACCATGTCTAGAGCTTAGATCTTCATTGATTGTTGACAATGTAGTTGATGTGAGTGTTCCAACACTAGTTGATCCTTTTGATGACCGAATTGATTCTCTTAATGAGGTCGATTTGTGTCCACCTAGTGTTGACACGTGTGATTTGTGTGTTAGTACATTGTTATGAGATATGATAGCTCACACACTAGTTGATCTTAGCGATGACCGAATTGATTCTTATAGCAAGATCAATTTGAGTCCAACTAGTATGCGTACTTGTGTTCATCAACTTGTTTGTATTGAAAGTCCACTAATTGAGAAATGTTGTGATGTGCCTAATGAATCTCAATTTAGTGATAACTTTGACAAAGTTGATAGTGAATTTGAATATGACACAGCACCCGTATTTGACACTTATGGAGACGAGTCTCATGACCTTGATTTGTTGTCATTTGTTGAGACTCAATATTCTAAAGGCGTTATGTGTCAAGTAGATAGTCATGAGATTTAAAATGCTTTGAAGAATTACCTTTGTCTTTTTGAGAGTGAGATTGCATGCTTTGATCCTTCATTGTTCATTGATTCTTCTCTCTTTATAGATAATGCGATATTTGATATTGACATGACTATTGGAAATGATGAACCTAGTGGGATGTTTGGTAATGTTAAGCATTTGGTTTCCTTTGGAGACTATAATGTGATTTGTAACCCACTATGGAATGATGACACTCTTTCCCACAATGGAGATCTTCCTTGGAGGAGTTGTGATCCATTTGTGGGGAATTAAATTGTTACAAAGGAAGGTGATTCTTGTCTAGAAAATGAAAATTCTTCCTTTCATGTTCAACTTCATAATAGCCTATCGAATGATCTTATTCTTGAACCTAATAATGAGGCTACATTGGAGGGTGACATAGATGAGGAAGTTGTCTTAAGCGACATCTTTCTTTATTATCTATTTGCATAAGATGACATTCATGCTATCGGTGGGAGTGCACCTTATGTTGGGTAGGGTCCTATTGGGGTATGTAGATGTTTCCTTGACCATGATATGTGGGTATCTGTCCCTTTTGACCCCGGTGAAGTCTTAACTTTGTGTGAATGGTATCATTTTGCAATTGAGGATCGTTTGTGTGTTGTGCCAACTTGGTTTCTTGAAACCATTGGTTCCTTTAGAATATCCTCATTTCTTGATCTTTGGGATAGCCAAGTCCTTAGTGCTCCACTTGAGAGCTTATTTTTCTTGAACATTGTTGATACTTGGCTATATCACAAAGTCGTGCTTACTTGGCATGGTGGTATATTGGACCAGCCTAATATTAACCCTCAACCTTTGAGGACTTGGTTGTTGTTTTTCTC
This sequence comes from Lycium barbarum, assembly GCF_019175385.1. Lineage (NCBI taxonomy): Eukaryota > Viridiplantae > Streptophyta > Magnoliopsida > Solanales > Solanaceae > Lycium > Lycium barbarum. The sequence goes on from NC_083344.1 coordinate 67,807,904, forward strand.
CCTTATGGTTTTGTAAGGTTTAGATTCGAAGATGAATCCTTTTCAAGAAGGGGAGAATGAGGCAAGCCGAGTTGCATCAAGGACATGTAGAGGACTGTCCTATGAAGTCAAAGTTTGGATGATACATTGGGAGGACGGATTGGAGATGGAAGAGCATCAAAGTGGCTAAATGGTAAAGGAAGGGTATGATTGCAAAAGAGGCCACATTCGGAAATTCAAGATTTCCATCTCCACAAGACTAGCCAAACAAGGCCCTTGCCTCATTAATGGCGTTTATGTAATAATAGGGTCTTCTATTATTTATTTAGTATAAATAGCTAGTCTCTTATTTCATTAGGGAGATTTTGATGAATGATATTTTGATACTCTTTGAGAGTTTGAGAGTTGTCTCTAGAGAGAGAAACTTGTAAGAGAGGCTAATGGATGGCTCTTGTAGAATCTTGTGTTGTTGAGAGGTCGATTGCAAGGGAATCTAATTCCCTTGAGGTCTTCCTAAGAGTTTGGTGCTTGTTAATGTTAATTAATTGAGATCTTTAGGTTTAATATACCTTTAGGTTGCTTTTAATTCCATTTTCTTGTGTCAATCTATCTATCCTTATTATCTTTTGTTTTCCTTGTTATTTTATTGCTTCCGCATATCCGTTATTGTATCAGATAGGCAGGTTCGGAGTGTCACGACCCGACTAGGGCCGCGACGAGCACCCGGCGCTACCCCACCCGGGCACCCCTTTAACATACTTTCACGTAACGTCTAGGTGAGCCATAAATCAAATCATGCATTCTAACCATCAATCATACTGGTCCCAATTGGACGACAACATTTCTTATATCATCATAGGCATCTATGCCACATCAATGTACATGGGTCGACAAGGCCAACAAAATGACATACAAAAATATAGGCCGACAAGGCCAAACACATCTAACCACATACACATGTCTACGAGCCTCTAAGAAGGTTATAACATATTACATGAGCGGGACAGGACCCCGCTATGCCCATAATTATGTACACAAAAGAATAAGTACCCAAAAGCTATAGCTCCGAATGAAATGGAGCTCCGCTATGTAGTCCCTGAAAATATAGCTATGGATCAAGCCTGTCTCCCTGTGCACCTGCGGGCATGACGCAGTGTCCACAAACAAAAGGACGTCAGTACGAAGAATGTACTGAGTATGTAAAGCATGATCAATATCAATATGAAAGCTTAAGAGTCAACATATGAGATAGCATAGCATGGGAGATAATAATATCGTCGTCATAGCACTTACTTGCTTTCCACAAGGACATTCCATTTCTATTGCGTACCCGTGTACATACATCCATTTCTGTATTTATTTACCTTCACATTCATTTTTATAACATATTCGTACTCATATTGATGTCATATACACACACGTATATATATATATATATAGCGTGCCCGACCATAAAGGTTCGGTGTTTCATACATACTTGGCCAACCAAGGCTCAAGGTCATACATACCTGGCCCTACTAAGGCATCAGGGTTATCCGTACCTTTTGCAGAAGTGCGCGCGCGTTTCATAATCATATACATACTCTCTACATATTGATATACATACATTCTACCTGGCATCATAAGCTCGAGGTCTTATTATAGCCCTTCATAGGCACACGTACATACAATAGCCCGTAGGCACCTTTAACATCATATTATTCTCATCATCATTACTATCATTATCACTATTACCGTCATTCATCACGTCTATCTTTCTAGGCGGACTCGTCATACTAGGGATCTAGTACAATCATAGTGTATCGAGGATCGTGAGCTTACTAGCTTGGAAGATCAAATCACTTGAAGAAATCATAGTCTTATAGAAGATTTAGACGTTTGGCCAAAGAACCATGCCTTATGAAAGAAGGGTTAGTCTTACATACCTTTTCGTTCGACTATATAACACTTGTACGTTCCCTTCCACGCTTGCGTTTATACCTTCGTCAAGGTCATACTATCGTTAGAATTGACAACTAGCATAAATGGCTAAAGCTAGGGAAAATCAGACAGCATCTCCTTTATTTATACAACATTCCTCCCTATCGTAATTCAACTCCTAAATGTCAACAATACACTTACAATATCATAACAATAGCATTTAGTCATCTACATTATCCACATTCTCAATTCACTTCCAATTTTCCATATTGAAGACCATAACACACGATTTCGTCCATTCACATACAATGCCTATTTCATGATCTTAACGTCATTTATAACCCATTCATGTCACAACACAACAACAATCATGATTCAATTCAAACTATTTCTCAAAACGTCACTATTCATCTTTCATGACCCATTTTGCTATACTCTTCTAAAATCCAAGCATTTCAACTTCCAAATACCTTAAACAACATATAAATACCATAAATCTTACCTTAGATATTGTATGAACAAGCCTTAGTTGAAATACTCCACTTGTGCAAAAACCCTAGTTTTTCTCCATTTGGATTTCTTGACTTGAATGATCTTTAATGGGTTTGCTTACACTTGATTCACTTATTTGTGTTGTTGATCCCTAAAAACCCTTGAAAACTTGTGGAATATATGTAGAGAGATGTTTTAGAGAGAAGGGGTGTCAAGAAGAAATAAAATGAAATAGCCTTGGTCCCTTACATTTATTGGACAAAATCTGTCCCGACCAAACATACGGACCAACATATGGTCCGTATAAATTGTACGGGCCATATGTTTGGTCGTACAATTGGTCCAGAGAGTTTGGCCAATCTGGGTTGATTATACGGTCCCAAACATACGGACCGTATAAATTATACGGCCAGTATGTTTGGCCGTATAATCCCAGTGATCCCGAAGTTCGTTTCGTCGTCTCGTTTGATCTCCAATCCTTATGGAACCTTCTTAACACTTGGTCAACACTTCAATACCAATCCAAGGGATGTTATCACTCTTCTCCAAGACATCATTAAGCCCTTACTAACTCGTTACTCATAATTTCTTTTCGATGCTTATCAAAATACTTTGCCTTCTCTTGGCAATCCTCTTCCCCCATCTCTAACATCTTTGAACTCTCACCTAGAATCATCGAACGCCATCGCTTGCCCATGAAAACTTCGTATACTCATACTCCTCACTAGTTCATTCAGTTGCGTACCAACGGAAGATTTTCCGAGGTGTAACATTATCCCCCCCTTAAGAACATTCGTCCTCGAATGTTAAAGTCTTCGGGGATTCTATAAAAATTTCACCAGAGTTTCCTCTGTAATATGGCACTACCATCCTGTCTCAACAGCCTACAATAACAATGCCTCACAGGGCAACAAGATAATAACAATAGAATTTGGCCACACACGACCCAAAAGCATAAAAGCAAAACATACATACCTTATGATCTTGACGTCTCATCTTGGATCTCTTCCAAGGGCTGAAATAACTACAGGTATCTGGATCGCATGCTTTCTTCCGCTTCCCACATCGTTTCCTCTTGTTTACTGCTTCTCCATAGAACCTTAACTGAGGCCACCTCTTTGTTTCTAAGCCTCCGTACTTGCCTATCTAGTATGACAATGGGTACTTCTTCATAGGTCAATTTCTCTGTCACTTGCACATCATTTACTGGGACGATCCTGGTAGGATCTCCAATACATTTCCGGAGCATCGAGACGTGGAAAACTGGATGAACTGACTCCAAATCGGGAGGTAGATCTAACTCATAGACCACCTTGCCTAGCTTGCGCACACTCTCATAAGGCCCAATATACCGGGGACTAAGCTTCCCCTTTTTGCCAAATATCATAACGCCCTTCATTGGAGACACTTTCAAGAATACCCAATCCTTAACTTGGAACTCTAAGTCTCTTCGACGATTATCTGCATAGGACTTCTGACTAGTTTGAGCCGCTAACAACCGATCTTGTATGAGCTTGACTTTCTCTATGGCTTGGTGGACCAAGTCTGGCCCTATCAACTGAGCCTCTCCTATTTCAAACCACCCAATTGGGGATCTACATTCGCCCATATAAAGCCTCATACGGTGCCATTTGAATGCTAGAATGATAACTATTGTTGTAAGAAAATTCAATGAGTGTCAAATGATCATCCCAACTACCTCCAAAATCTATCATACATGCCCGTAACATATCTTCAAGAGTCTGAATCGGACGTTCGGCTTGTCCATCGGTCTGTGGATGAAATGCCGTGCTAAGGCTCACTTGGGTCCCTAAACCCGCTTGGAAAGACTCCTAAAATTTAGCTGTAAACTGAGTTCCTCTGTCTGAGATAATCGATACTGGAACACCATCGAGTCTCACTATCTCTTTAACATACAGTTTTGCATAATCTTCAGCCACATACGTCGTCCTGACTGGCAAGAAGTGATCTGACTTTGTGAGTCTATCAACAATCACCCATATGGAATCATACTTACGTCGAGAACGGGGCAAGCATGTAATGAAATCCATGTTAATCACTTCCCACTTCCAAGTTGGGATTTCTATAGCTTACAACAATCCGCCCGGATTTTGGTGCTCGATTTTCACTTGTTGGCAATGTCACGACCCGACTAGGGGCCGTGACGAGTACCCGGTACTTGTACCGAGCACCCCTTATCTTGTTTCATATCCTTATTACTAAGTGGGCCGTATGACCTATACCATTTTTTTTGTTACTTAACATTAACATTAGTAGCATAGTTATGAACCTAGGCGAACAACCTTTACTAACACATTATACATCGACTAGGACTTCTAAAAGTACAAAACATTTAACTGTACACATCTGTCTACAAGCCTCTAGACATAATACACATCTACACAAGAAGGGCCGAGCACTGTCACGCCCGAATATATATATATACACAAAATAGTACCAATAAACAGTGGCTCCGGAACAACTGGAGCACTCTCTATGAACCGCTGGTGGAGCTTCTAAGAACCGGATCCGTCTACCTGCTTACCTGCGCGGCATGAAACGCAGCGTCCACAAGAAGGGACGTCACTACGAATAGTGTACCGAGTATGTAAGGCATGAAAATAGTAAAAAGAGGAATATAAATTGCAACCAATACATAATGAAATTATAGGACATATAGAGCGATAATAGAGTAACCTGTACATGTATGTGCCACCCAGGGCAGATGCCATACATGCTAAGCTGTCTTTAAAAAAACCATTTCGTGTTCATATATGAAAATAAAACATAATATATATTGCCGAGGCGTCGGCAGCCGATCCATTTAACCATGAATGTGTGTAAATATCCCGCGTCGGGGCATCCCGCGTCCGGGATGATATCAAGTCAAATACGGCTACATGTACCGTGTGTAACCCCGCGTCTATAGCGCTCTGCCCTGCTCCCTTCTTCCCCCGTGTACATATACATATATACGTATATACCATAGCATGCAAGCGAGCCCAAAAAGAAGCTATAACGTTATCGGAGTGACGTAAGGTCGGTAGCCTCCGATTACATTATGAAATCGTCATGGTCGTCAGGTCTCACCTTGAGGGAACAACAATTATAAGGCGAGACTATCCATAAAGGATAACATCATAAGAGAACATAGAACAGGATCATAAGGTATCGTTTCATGTACTTTGGAATCTTTAATCATGGAATCATCATTGTCGTATTCATCATATGAACATTTCCTTCCCTGACATCATCCATGTCATTGTAGAACATACTCATCGTAATTGACAAAAAACTTACTTTGCCACAGACTTTTTTTGGGAAAATGCGGGCGTTTGGAAAACTTTTTGAGCTATTGGGGAGAAGATCATACCTTAGGGTCAATAGATTAGTTAAACAACTATTGTTTAGTAGTCGGAATAGTAATCTAAAAGTTCCCCTTGATTATAGTACGGAAATAAGCTAAATGGAACAATAGGAGGGAATTTGGGAATAGTGGGCCCACCTCGGGTCAACCGGGGTGGCGTATCCAAATTGCATATAATAAGGTTCATGGAGTCACTTATGAAGGTTTTATCAAAATCCGGTTTCATTTGGCAAGCTATAGAAGTAGGGGCCATTGTTTCAACAAGATATGAAAAATTTAAGTCAATTCTATTGAATGAAAAAGGGTTAATTTCAATCTCGGGTTTCTAGGAATAGGATCATCCCCGAAGTTTGTATTCAACCCTATTATTTCTAATACATGCCGAAGAAGGAAAGTGAGACCTTACATACCTCTTTCCGCTCCTTTGGCTATCCCGAATTCAACTCGCAAATCCGCCAAAATCTACAAATTGGTCAAGTTTACCAAACATGATTAGTGCCTTTAGAATTGAATTCTTAAATGATACTTGGCTACCGAAATTTCGGCAGCACTTCCCCTGTAAACTACTCCATCCCACCAAGTTTAACTTGGCCAATTTCAATCAACAACAATCCGGGAATTCGACCCGGCCAAACTAACAACACAATATCAACGACCATACTAAAAATTTCCATATTCATTCCAAGTTACATTGTAACAACTCAATCAATATACTACTTCCTTCAAAACCTTCCAACTCCAATAAGAACATTAACAACATTATAATTCATATACCAACAACACCACACTAACAACATTATCTTCCATACATTCAAGAACATTATTTTCAATTTACATAATCTCTAAAGCAAGTCTCCAACTACCATGATTTCTCTAAGATCATTAAGCTTTTCATTAGCAATCTAGAATCCACAATCAACACAATTTCACTCCTTAACCATTAAATCCTTATTTTACATCATGGAACTTACCATAACAACAATTACAATACTAAGTAAAATTAATTCACCACACCTTTCCATAACCCACACCATTCGGCCAACACACCACATATACATATTTTCATGAATTTCCATATTTTCTACACTTTATAACAATAACCAACACACAACATAACACAACACAACACACAACACACACACACGGCTTGACTATGCAAGTCACGGCCACACACATACACACTTCCATCACATAAATTTCATCCATTTTCATACACCACCACATACTTACGCATCCACAACACATAAGAAAAAGTTCAAACCTCACCTTTTTACTTTGAACCTTCACTTGGATTACTATTGAAGACTTGTCAAGCTTTGTATTTTCCTTGCTCCAAAGAACTCTTCACTATGTTAAGAACCCTTCAAGGAATTGTTTAGCTAGAAGAGGTAGATTTTTGATGAAAATTTTCCAAAGTTCTTGTTGCTCTTGTTATGGCCGAAATGGCCTTTGAAGTGTTTCTCCCTCTCTCTTATTCTTCAAGACTCTTGAAATTTCTAGAGAATTATGACAAATAAAGATGACTTAGTCATCTTTTAAATTTGTTCATTAAAGCCCCATGTGGGCTTAAGCCCACTACTAGGTGGATGGCCAAACATGGCCCAATTAGCCAAGCCCATTGTTTTGTGTTTTGCACTTCATGAATTTTTTTTTCCAAATTCCAAATTTACCCTTCGTCTTCCTCCGTATATCCACGAGTCATATTGCAAATTTCCCTTTATGCCCTTGACCTTCCTCATTATTTCCACTTCTAAATTTTTCATAAGGAACTCATATGCCAAACAAAATAAAATATGGCCTTGCTTGTTGTCCCCCGGCAATTGTCTTGAATTATCCGATTGCACAAAATGCGGGATATAACAGGCAATTAGGACATTAAGCCACAAATTCCGCTACATCTTTCTTCATCCCATTCCACCAATATACAGACTTGAGATCATGATACATTTTTGTCGCTCCGGGGTGGACATAATAACGAGAACAATGAGCGTCTCTCAAAATATTGTGGCGTAAACTTGCCACATCAGGGACACATAATCTGCCTCGGCATCGGAGAACTCCGTCTCCTGAAATATCAAATGATGACTCCTCTTTCTGAGGGAGTGTATCTCTGTACTGCATTTGCATGGGATCCTCATATTGTCGCTCCTTCACCTCTGCTACTAGCGACGAGACTGCAGAATTCTGAATAGTAGCTCCGCTGCTACCTGAGTCCACTACTCGAACTCCTAGGCTAGCTAACTGTTGGAGCTCACGGGCCATTTCTCTCTTCTCTGGTCGTACATCACATAGACTTCCCATCGATCTACGGCTAAGAGCATCAGCCACAACATTTGCCTTTCCGGGGTGATACAAAATATCAACATCATAGTCTTTTAGCAATTCTAACCATCGTCGTTGCCGCAGATTCAACTCTTTCTGCTTGAAGATATACTGAAGGCTCTTATAATCGGTATAAATATCCACATGGACACCATATAAATATTGTCTCCATATCTTTAAAGCATGAACCACTGCGGCCAATTCTAGATCGTGGGTCGGATAATTCTGCTCATGTTTTCGCAGTTGCCTTGAAGCATATGCAACCACTTTACTGTGCTGCATCAATACAAAGCCTAGCCCAATACCTGAAGCATCACAATAAACAACATATCCTTCCAATCCCTTTGGAAGTGTCAAGATTGGTGCAGAAGTCACCTATCTTTCAACTCTTGGAAACTACGTTCGCAAGCATATGTCCACTGAAACTTTGCCGATTTCTGGGTCAATCTTGTAAGTGGTGCAAAAATAGAAGAAAAACCCTCAACGAATCTCCTATAATAACCTGCTAAGCCCAGAAAGCTACGTACCTCCGTAGGAGTTGTGGGCCGTGGCCAAGTCTTCACAACCTCAATCTTTTGGCTATCCACTTGAATACCATCGGCTGCAACAATATGCCCTAGGAATGCCACTGAGTTCAACCAGAACTCGCATTTGGAAAACTTTGCAAACAACTCTCGAGTTCGAAGAACTCCAAGGACAATACGCAAATGATCTGCATGTTCTGCCTCGCATCTAGAATACACCAAGATATCGTCGATGAATACAATCACGAACAAATCCAGAAAGGGCCTGAACACATCTTTCATCAAGTCTATGAACACTGCCGGCGCATTGGTTAGCCCAAATGACATTACTCGGAACTAAAAATGGTCGTATCTCGTTCTGAAGGCTGTCTTAGGGATATCATTCTCCCTAACTCTCACTTGGTGATACCCGGACCTCAAATCAATCTTTGAAAACCATTTGGCACCTTGCAACTGATCAAATAAATCATCAATCCTCGGAAGAGGATATTTGTTCTTAATTGTCACTTTATTCAATTGCCGATAATCAATGCACATTCTTAACGAGCCATCTTTCTTTCGGACAAACAATACGGGTGCTCCCCACGGGGATGAACTAAGCCTAATGAAGCTTTTATCAAGCAAATCTTTCAATTGCTCCTTCAACATTTTCAATTCTGCGGGAGCCATTCTATAGGGAGGAATAGATATAGGCTTAGTGTCTGGCAACACCTCAATAGCAAAATCAATCTCCTGCTCGGGAGGAAGGCCTGGAAGCTTTTCCGGGAGCACATCCGGGAATTCATTCACCACTGGAACTGACTGTAGAGTCGGCGACTCAGCTTCTACATCTTGAACTCGTACTAGATGATAAATACACCCTTTTGTGATCATTTTACTTGCCTTTAGATAGGAAATAAACCTACCTTTTGGTGATGCCGTATTTTCTTTCCATTCTAAAACTGGTTCTCCCGGAAACTAGAAACGAACCATCTTCATCCTACAATCAACATTGGCATAACAAGAAGCCAACCAATCCATGCCCATAATGACATCAAAATCTACCATCTTTAGCTCATGCAAGTCAACTATAGTACGGCGGTCACATATCACAACTACACAATCTCTATATACTCGGCTAGCTATTACCGATTCACCCACGGGTGTAGACACCTCAAAAGGTTTGATCGACTCCGGCTCGACTTCAAATCGACCCGCAATATATGGAGTAACATAGGACAATGTGGAGCCCGGATCAATCAAAGCATATACATCATGAGAGAATACCGATAATATACCTATGACCACGTCAGCAGAAGACTCAAGATCTTGGCGTCCAGCCAAAGCATAAATACGGTGTTGAGGACCGCTAGAAGTGGGAACTCTCCCTCTGCCTCTACCATGGCCGACCGGCACATGTGAACCTGGCCCCGTAGGGCGTGCAGATTCTGAAGATCCGGCTGCCGACCCTGATGGCTGGGTCCTACCTCTACCATGTACTGAGGGGCAATCACATATGATATAGCCTGGTCGACCACATGAATAGAAACAGTCTGAGCCCAATCGGCATCGACCCCAATGCAACTTCCCACACTGGGAACATCGTGGTATAGGTGGCCTTGACTGGCCTGAATCATCTCTGAACTGAGGTCCTGAATAGCTCGGACCCGGACCTGAACGAGCAGATCTATCAAGGCTCTGGCCTGAAAACCGTGGAGATGCACTGGTCATAGAATAGTTTGAATGTCTAGGGAACTGTTGGCTGTGTCTGCCTCTGGACTCACTCATTGGGCCTGAAGATCTGGCCCTCTTGCTATGACCCCAATCCTGCTCGCTTTCACTTCTCTGCTATTGTAGGCTTTCTTCTAAGTTCTGAGCATGTGCCTGAATGCGTGCAATATCCATACCATCCTGAAGGGACGCAGTCAAGCATCTATCCATCAACTGTGGTCCTAAGCCTTTCACAAATCGGTGTACCCGATCACTCATATCGGCTACCATGGCCGAAGCATACCTGGCTAAGGAATTGAAGCGGAGACTGTACTCTAGAGCACTCATGCTACCCTACCTCAAATTTAAGAATTTACCGGCCCTAGCTCGCCGAACTTCTGGAGGCATATAATGACGGAGAAAAGCATCAACAAACTCTTGCCATACCGGGGGAGGTGCATTGGCTCCCCGTGAACCCATCCAGACTGTATACCACTGGATCGAGACATCTTTCAATCTATATGACGCTAACTCCACCGACTCGGTGTCTGAAGCATGTATCAATCGAAGCGTCCTCAACATACCATCAATAAAGTCCTGGGGGTCCTCCTACGGCTTTGACCCAAAGAATTCCGGAGGGTTTAAAGTAATGAAGTCACGGGCCCTTGCACTAACAACCCTGTCACCCTGCCCTGTACTTTGCCGCTGAGTCTGACCAGCAACCAACTGTGTAAGCAAATGTATAGCCTCTTTTACATCTTGGCCAGAAGCATCCGGTGGAGGAGCTGGAGGTGCTGGAGCTGGGGCTGAGGCTCCCTCACGCTCCTCAGTAATAGGCACTGTCTGGGAGCACTGAGATTGAGCCGCACTCTGGGACTCACTTTCCTCTACTACCAGTGGCGGTGCTCTTTCAGCCCGCTTTTCTGCCACCGTCTTGCCCTTTTGGGCTGCTGTAGTCTTTCTCTTTACAGACATTCTCTGAAATACACAACACACGATTAAGGAACAAGAATTTCTTACATCATAGCTCTATCGCACGATTCTTATAAAGAAAGAAGGTCAGTTATTCCTAAAATGTCCGCAGCTTCCTGTTTATAAGTGTGGCGCGCAACACACCCATAACCAAGACTCTCCCAGACACGGCTCGTAGACACACCCTAGGACTAAACTGTTCTGATACCACTTTTGTCACGACCCGACTAGGGCCGCGACGAGCACCCGGCGCTACCCCACCCGGGCACCCCTTTAACATACTTTCACGTAACGTCTAGGTGAGCCATAAATCAAATCATGCATTCTAGCCATCAATCATACTAGTCCCAATTGGACAATAACATTTCTTATATCATCATAGGCATCTATGCCACATCAATGTACATGGGCCGACAAGGCCAACAAAATGACATACAAAAATATAGGCCGACAAGGCCAAACACATCTAACCACATACACATGTCTACGAGACTCTAAAAAGGTTATAACATATCACATGATCGGGACAGGACCCCGCTATGTCCATAATTATGTATACAAAAGAATAAGTACCCAAAAGCTATAGCTCCGAATGAAATGGAGCTCCGCTATGTAGTCCCTAAAAATATAGCTATGGATCAAGCTTGTCTCCTTGTGCACCTGCGGGCATGACGCAGCGTCCAGAAACAAAAGGACGTCAGTACGAAGAATGTACTGAGTATGTAAAGCATGATCAATATCAATATGAAAGCTTAAGAGTCAACATATGAGATAGCATAACATGGGAGATAATAATATCGTCGTCATAGCACTTACTTGCTTTCGACAAGGATATTCCATTTCTATTGCGTATCCGTGTACATACATCCATATCCATATTTATTTACCTTCACATTCATTTTTATAACATATTCGTACTCATATTGATGTCATATACACACACGTATATATATATATATATATATATATATATATATATAGCGCTAGTGTGCCTGACCATAAAGGTTCGGTGTTTCATACATACTTGGCCAACTAAGGCTCAAGGTCATACATACCTGGCCCTACCAAGGCATCAGGGTTATCCGTACCTTCTGCAGAAGTGCGCGCGCGTTTCATAATCATATACATACTCTATACATATTCATATACATACGTTCTACCCGGCATCATAAGCTCGGGGTCTTATTATAACCCTTCATAGTCATACGTACATACAATAGCCCGTAGGCACCTTTAACATCATATTATTCTCATCATCATTACTATCATTATCACTATTATCGTCATTCATCACGTCTATCTTTCTAGGCGGACTCGTCATACGAGGGATCTAGTACAATCATAGTGTATCGAGGATCGTGAGCTTACTAGCTCGGAAGATCAAATCACTTGAAGAAATCATAGTCTTGTAGAAGATTTAGACGTTTGGCCAAAGAACCTATGCCTTATGAAAGAAGGGTTAGCCTTACATACCTTTTTGTTCGACTATATAACACTTGCACGTTCCCTTCCACGCTTGCGTTTATACATTCATCAAGGTCATACTATCGTTAGAATTGACAACTAGCATAAATGGCTAAAGCTAGGGAAAATCGGACAGCATCTCCTTTATTTATACAACATTCCTCCATATCGTAATTCAACTCCCAAACGTCAACAATACACTTACAATATCATAACAATAGCCTTTAGTCATCTGCATTATCCATATTCTCAATTCACTTCTAATTTTCCATATTCAAGACCATAACACACGATTTCGTCCATTCACATACAATGCCTATTTCATGATCTTAACGTCATTTATAACCCATTCATGTCACAACACAACAACAGTCATGAATCAATCCAAACTATTTCTCAAAACGTCACTATTTATCTTTCATGACCCATTTTGCTATACTCTTCTAAAATCCAAGCATTTCAACTTCCAAATACCTTAAACAATATATAAATACCATAAATCTTACCTTAGATATTGTAGGAACAAGCCTTAGTCGAAATATTCCACTTGAGCAAAAACCTTAGTTTTTCTCCATTTGGATTTCTTGACTTGAATGATCTTTAATGGGTTTGCTTACACTTGATTCACTTATTTTGTGTTGTTGATCAGTAAAAACCCTTGAAAACTTGTGGAATATATGTAGAGAGATTTTTTAGAGAGAAGGGGTGTCAAGAAGAAATGAAATGAAATAACCTTGGTCCCTTACATTTATTCGACAAAATCTTTCCCGACCAAACATACGGACCAACATACGGTCCGTATAAATTGTACGGGCCGTATGTTTGGTCGTACAATTGGTCCAGAGAGTTTGGCCAATCTGGGTTGATTATACGGTCCCAAACATAAGGACCGTATAAATTATACGGTCCCAAACATACGGACCGTATAAATTATACGGCCAGTATGTTTGGCCGTATAATCCCCAGTGATCCCGAAGTTCGTTTCGTCGTCTCGTTTGATCTCCAATCCTTATGGAACCTTCTTAACACTTGTTCAACACTTTAATACCAATCCAAGGGACATTATCACTCTTCTACAAGACATCATTAATCCCTTACTAACTCGTTACTCGTAATTTCTTTCCGATGCTTATCAAAATACTTTGCCTTCTCTTGGCAATCCTCTTCCCCCATCTCTAACATCTTTGAACTCTCACCTAGAATCATCGAATGTCATCGTTCGCCCATGAAAACATCGTATACTCATACTCCTCACTAGTTCATTCACTTGCGTACCAACGGACGATTTTCCGAGGTGTAACACGGAGACTCAGAACCAAAGATGTAGCTTCAGTTAAAGTCCTGTGGAGAAACAATAATAGGGAAAAAATGACTTGGAAAGTTGATATGAATCGATTTGGGGATAAAGCCAAGTCAATTCAAATGCGTAAAAATTAAAGGATACGAAGAAAAGGGGACGAGAAAATAGAATAAATAATACTAGACCCGAATGGGGAAATCCTATAGACAAATCTTGGTATATGAAACCTAAACCCTTCTAATTTGAAGTCAACAACCCAAAAGAACCAAAGCAATATGAACTCAAGGCAAGATATTCGGATGAAATCCACAAGCGAATAATCTTCATGAAATCATTAGAAATAAACGTTTCAAAGACCAACAATGGAATCCACCATTAAATCTACCAAACTAAGCTAAACTCTAGCTAAACAAACTATGATAATTCGATCATCCCTCAAATATTCATCATCCAAAATCTAAGTAATGAAATGAAAGACAAGCTATATATACAAGCTAAGTAAAGAAGACTAATAGACAATTACAATGCTACCCTTAATGAAGTAAGGGCCTTGTTTGGCTAGTCTTCTTATTGTAGTCTTCAATTCAAGAATTGGCCTTCAATGGCCAAACACGCCCCTCCTTGCATAGACTGCCCTCTAATCAACCTTTAATGGATGTCCTTCTTGCAAGCATAACCTTTCTTGCATAAATAGCCAACTCCCGATCTTGTCCAAGTTTGCAAGTGTAGCCAATTTGCAGAAATGTCCCTGTTTGCACGTTTGGCCACTTTGTGCATTTGGTCCCTTTTCTAGTAGCTTCTTCTTCAATCAACTCCCACGCCACCTTGCACACATCATAAGCCATCTTGTGTGGCTTGTAGGAGCCTCCAAAGGCCTTCCATGCCATCCTTGTCATCCACGCCGCTTGTAGAGTTTGAAGTTCCATAACTTGGCCTTGGGTGGATGTCTTGAAGTGAAGTGTGCCATGTAGGATCATATCATCTTCCCCTTCTTCAAAAAGGATTCGTCCTCGAATTCGAACCTAGCAAAACCCAAGGGAAGACATACGAAAACATACTCCTCAAGGATTGAGGGTTAGCACACAAAGTAATAACCACATATACATACCAAGGATGGACAAATTTGTGGTACAACCACACATCAATGATTATCAAGAAAAGCATGTACACATATGGGATATCAGCAAGGTGATTTCCCCGAAAAGCATGAAGTAAGGACAAAGTGATGGAACCATTGTACTTAGAATAAGAAGCATGGGAAGCTACATTGTTTATAGAAGATATGAAACACATTGTATCCTCACTCCTCAAACAAGATTGACCCATTTTAATACTAAGTATAAGATTCAACACAAGGTCACTCCAACCTAGAATCCCACTCATTACACTAGTCTCAACTAACAATGGTTTTAAAACCAAGCCAAGACAAGAGGGCAAACCATTAGGGTCATAGACAAAATTCTGCCTCAAGTCATTGTGCAAAAATCCTTCATGTAATCCTATTATAGATTTATCCAATAACACACAAAGGAATTTACAAGTAAAGAGTTCAAAGGAAAGAGTATCACTGGGATCATATGGGAGGAATATCCACTTTTCATAGTCAAGAACACTCCCATTAACCCCATAAGTACCTTCTTCTACATAAGATGCACCCCAAACACACACAAGAGCGTCATCATATGGAAACAAGTAATAAAGAAAGGTGTCACTTAAGAAAACTTCCTCATCTATGTCATCCCCAAATGTAGCCTCACTATTAGGTTCAAGAATAAGATCATTTAATAGGATATTATGCAGTTGAACATGAAAGGAAGAATTTTCAATTTCTAGACAAGAATCACCTTCCTTTGTAACACTTTCCTTCCCAACAAATGGATCACAATTCCTCAAAAGAAGATCTTCGTCATGGGAAAGAGTATCATCATTCCATAGTGGGTTACATATCACATTATAGTCTCCAAAGGAAACCAAATGCTCAACATTACCAAACACCGCACTAGGTTCATCATTCCCAATAATCATGTCAATATCAAATAACGCATTATCTATAAAGAGAGAAGAATCAATGAACAATGAAGGATCAAAGCATGCAATCTCACTCTCAAAAAGACAAAGGTCATCCTTTAAAGCATTTTCAATCTCATGGCTATCTACGTGATAGATAGCACCATTAAGGTCTTGAGTCGCCACAAATGACAACAAGTCAAGTTTATGGGACTCATCTCCATAAGTATCAAACATGGGTGGTGTGTCATATTCAAATTCACTATCAACTTGGTCAAAGTTATTACTAAATTGAGATTCATTAGGAACATCACAACATTTCTCAATTAGTGGACTATCAATACAAGCAAGTTGACCAATATCATCACCCATACTAGTTGGACACAAATCGACCTTGCTAGAAGATTCAATTCGGTCATCGTTAGGATCAACTAGTGGGTGTACTAACAATTCACAAGACAATGTACTAACATGCGTATAAAGAGGATCAACACCAGGTGGACACAACTTGAACTCACAAGAAGAGTCAGGATAGTCATCAATAGGATCAACTAGTGTTGGACCATCCATTTCAATTACATTGTCAATTGTCATTATAGCATTAAGCACATCACAAGGCAAATATTCATTAAGCTCATTTAGGGAAAAGCTATCATTTATGCTCACTTCAACAATATGTTCATTCACATCATTTAGAGAGTTAAGATTAGCTATTGTACCTTGATGCTCTCATTCATCTTCTTTGCCTCGGGTTTCATCTTTGGAGCTCACTTGTCCCTTCGGGAAGCTCTCAACTATCTCAAAACCCTTCAAAGGTTAAGGTTCATCATTGAGCTTGCTTTCGATAATACCTGCACTATCAACAAGACCACTAGAAAAGAAAGAAATGTTACAAGGGTTAAAAAGAGGTTCTGACAACTCTCTCACATCACTCCTCGCTTCCTCTCCTTTTTCCTCTCTAGAGTTGTCACTTTTCACTTCCTTACTCCTCTCAATCTTTTCTCTCTCAATTTCTTGGGAGTTGGAGCAAGTGCCAAGTATTCCTTTAGAAGGGCTAAGGGAATTCTCCACTTCATCCCTTTTTTTTGCTGCACAAGGGTTGGGTTTCTTTCCTTTCAATTGTTTCTCCTTGAGCATTCAGAGGAGTATTTCCCTTATGTACTCAATGTCTTATTTTATCTTCTTGAACCCACCACTTGTGTTTGTTTCTTCTTTGGGATCATTCCTCGCTTGAGGCCCCTCATTCCTCCTACTTCCTTCACCTATCATCACTCCTCTCCTACCCTCCATAATATAACCACCTTGAGAGCATGGTAACCTCAGATTAGGATAAGAGTAATGATTCATTGTATCCCTTGGAGTAGGATAAGATGTCGGATTTGAGTAACCAACATAAGGACTTCCATACCCTACATGTTGGTCATCTCTTCTCAACACTTCTCTCCTCCAACCCCCCACATCGTAACCATATTGGGAGCATGGTAACTCCGGCTTAGGATAAAAAGCATGATTCATCATGTTTCTTGGAGAAGGAAATGCATATTCTCTTCTCCTTCTAGACGGACTCCTATTCGTCCTAATCCACACACTTTTACCTTTTTGCTTGGAATAGAAAGTATCACAAGCCGATGTACGTGAATATCTACTAGAAGATCCCTGATAAGAGTTTTGTTCAATCCCATTATCTTCACAAGTATATTCACCACAAAGCGCATAGCCATTAGGCTCATAATCATAACATTCTTCCAATTCTCGCAAATTCCCACCAATTGGTTCATATCGAAAGTGTGAGGAAGGAGCATACCTCAACTTAACCCCATGTCCATGGTGTGTAGGATGAGACTCCTCATGTTTGTATCCACCATAGGACTCTTCTTCATAATCATCTACTCCTTCTTCTTCATAAGCCTCATGAGGTGTTGCCTCACTATTGCCCTCAGAGTAGTATTCTTCACCCTCGTACAAGTTATAATCATATCGACCATATTCTTCGTTCGGTCTATGAGCACCATCACCATCATATTCATTGTAAGAATAGTGATGCTCATCTCCCTCATAGCCTCCATCACCCTCATACTCATATATACCCTCCATTGCTAGAGGCATAATCTTTAAAATCATCTCTACAAGACTCGGAAGCTATGGATGACATCCTTATCTCTCCTTCTCCTTATGTATCCTCTTCGTGTACCTACAAAATGAGCAAACAAGATTTGTAGCAAACGCTCCTCACGTCACTCGTATTTGCACTCAAACTTACCTCTCAACCTAACCTTCTTCCAAGATTGGTCAAGAACCCTCTTAGTCCAAATAAATTCACAAAATTGCTAACCTTTTGTGGAGGAATAGATTCTTGTTAATGGAAAGACGGACAACTCGATAAAGCAAAAGGACTTGAGCCAAGAAGACTCAACGAGGTTTAAACGAGAAAAGCTTGAAAAGAATTGGCACGAAAGAAAGATGGACTCAAGAACTAGCATACACAAGTAGAACAATTACTAAATGCACACTAGTGGAAGGGAATTATACGGTTTTGCTTGACACTTTATACGGACACAACTATACGGTCCGTATTTTACAATACGGTTCGTATTATACGACCGTATTTAGAGATGTCACAAAACAGAATGTCCCACTTTTGGTGTTGAATTATACGGTTGACTCCTAGTGGATTATACGGTCCATGTATTGATATGTACGAACCGTATATCATGAACGTGTTTCCACTTTCACTGATGACGTATTGTATGATGTACCCCGATCCTTGGTTGGATTTTCTTAACTTTCTTAACTACTTGGACCCACACAACCTAGTATTTTCCCCTTTGGGGTAGGAAAACACCTTTTGACAAATTTGGAAAAATATTTTGGATCAAACGCACCCTTGGGTCATCTTCTTCCTCATAAAGGTATGACGATCTTCAAGACCACCAAGAACATTCAAATTTTCAATGTACCCCAAATCAACTCGTTTTTGTCTCAATTCAGATCTAAGCTCCCTTTGATTTGGAGAACAAATCCCACTAACTAATTAGCTTCAACTTCAACTCAATCACCAAACGCACTTTTGAGCTCTTCAAGGTTAACAATGGTGATTGACTCAAACTTCAACAAAATAGCTTCAAACTTTGTATCTAGCTAGTTTTCACCTCAATAAGCTCAAATCCAACCTCAACAACAATAAAATCGAAACACAAAAACAATTTTAGAATTTTTTTTATTTTCAGATTTTTTTGGGATTTTAGAATTTTGAGCCTAGGATTAGAAATTGTAGGAACAATAGGCCTATGCTCTGATACCAAATGATATGAATCGATTTGGGGATGAAGCCAAGTCAATTCAAACGCGGAAAAATTAAAGGATGCGAAGAAAAGAAGATGAGAAAAGAGGAAAAATACTTGACCCGAATGGGGGGGGAAGTATTTAGGTATATGAAACCTAAACCCTTCTAAGTTGAATTCAACAACCCAAAAGAACCAAAGAAATATGAATTCAAGGCAAGATATTCGGATGAAATCCACAAGCGAATAATCTTCATGAAATCATTAGAAATAAACGGTTCAAAGACCAACAATGGAATCCACCATTAAATCTACTAAACTAAGCTAAACTCTAGTTAAACAAACTATGATATTCCTATCATCACTCAAATATTCATCATCCAAAATCTAAGTAATGAAATGAAAGACAAGATATATATATACAAGCTAAGTAAAGAAGACTAATAGACAATTACAATGCTACCCTTAATGAAGTAAGGGCTTTGTTTGGCTAGTCTTCTTATTGTAGTCTTCAATTCAAGAATTGGCCTTCAATGGCCAAACACGCCCCTCCTTGCATAGATTGCCCTCTAATCAACCTTTAATGCATGGCCTTCTTGCAAGCATAACCTTTCTTGCATAAATAGCCAACTCCCGATCTTGTCCAAGTTTGCAAGTGTAGCCAATTTGCAGAAATGTCCATGTTTGCACGTTTGGCCACTTTGTGCATTTGTTCCCCTTTCTAGTAGTTTCTTCTTCAATCAACTCCCAAGACATTTTGAACACATCATAAGCCATCTTGTGTGGCTTGTAGGAGCCTCCAAAGGCCATCCATTCCATCCTTGTCATCCACATCGCTTGTAGAGTTTGAAGTTCCATAACTTGGCCTTGGGTGGATATCTTGAAGTGAAGTGTTCCAAGTAGGATCATATAAGAAGCTGAGGAAGATATGAAGTTCAGGTACCCACATTTGTTTCCACTCCCAAAAGAGCTCCAGCCAGAGTCACCATTATCCTCAAGCATGTCATGCTTCTTTGAATGATTTCTTAGTCGTGTGTGGCCAATATAGGTATTGATGTTGTAGCCCTGTGAGGCATTGTATATTTTGGGTTGTTGTGACAGGATGGTAGTGGTACAATTACAGGGGAAACTCTGGCAAAATTTTCATAGAAATCCTTAAGAGCTTAACATTCGAGGACGAATGTTCCTAAGGGGGGAGGAATGTTACACCTCGAAAAATCGTTGCGTCGCTTCCGTTGTAAGTATAATAACGTAAGCTTGGAGAGGTCATAGGACCCTTATAAGTGTAATGAATACTCTTAACAAGTGTTAAGCAAGTGTCTAAAGGTTCCGGGACCAAGCAAATCGAAGAAAATAAGTTTGTCGAAAATTTGGAAAAAACGTTGACATAATTTTGGGTCAACTTTGGAGGCGTATATCTCTGGGTATATCAAGAGTTATAAGGTATTTCAAAAGCCTAAAATGAAGTTCATCGAGTCTACTTTCCAATGCTACAAATCGTTTGTTAATACGACATCGGAGTAGGGAGTTATGGGCGTTTTAAAACGGACAGTCAGAGGAACCCGAACCTGGGCGGAAACCCGAAAAGTTCACTTAATAGCCCAATTATGTTTTGACCCGGCCCAATCCGAGTTTGGCACCTATAAAAGGGCCTTTACACTTCATTTTAGCCATTTTCCTTCAACTCCACAACCCTCTAAACCCTCCTAACATCTCCACATCTCTCTAGAATTTCCCGCACATCTCTCTCCACTATAAGAGTATTCTTGAAGGCTCTCCACCATTCCAAAACATTCTATACCATCACAAAAGAGGATCAAACTCCAAAACCCCAAGCTAATTCATGGAGAATGATTGTTATTGTCTTTACTTAATGTTGTGATGAATTTGGTCTTGGAAGAAGTTGAGTGGGGTGAGGTTCTTCTAATGTAAAGTATGTTCTCCATCCTATTTCTCATGATTAAGTTGATTTGAAGGTTGAGCAAGTCCTATTAAAGAAGAGAATCATAGTAGAGAAGTTGCAAAGTATT
This sequence comes from Lycium barbarum, assembly GCF_019175385.1. NCBI lineage: Eukaryota > Viridiplantae > Streptophyta > Magnoliopsida > Solanales > Solanaceae > Lycium > Lycium barbarum. The sequence goes on from NC_083344.1 coordinate 67,829,251, forward strand.
AAAGTGAAGATGATGACTATGGAATGAATTTGAAAGGAGATTTTGGATTAATTTGAGATTAAATTGAATATAATTCTTTGATTATGGTATTGTGGATATTGTTATGGTTGGTTGAGAAATTGGGAAAAACATCGTGTGGGATGTTTTATGGAGTATATTGGTGTTGATGATGATGTTGTTGATATTAGTATTGTTATTATTGTTGTTTTGTTGGTATTGTGATTTCGGGCTAGGGATATAAATAGGGGAGATGCTGCCGGAATTTTGGCAGATTCTAAAGAATTTTAATTTAAAGACTTAAGATAGGCATATGACAATAAGTATAACAGTAGTATGATTTCTCTTGAATGTAGAATTACGAGCTCGGGAGAATAAGCGTTAAGTAGTAGGGGATCAATCAGGTATGTTAAGGCTAATCCTTTTCTTTCAAAAGGCATGATTCCTATGTTATGATTCCATATATGTTTCCATAACCTTCTTACTTCCAAAAGTTAGAAGTTCATGATTCTTAAAAGCTTCTTATGATACTAAAGATGAGATGTTTTCTATGATGATGATGATCTTAATTCTAGAAATTCCAAAGCTTATGATTTTAATGCTATTATGAGATTATTGAGCTTATTTCATGATTTTCTCGATTTTATTCATTGTTGTTGATCTCACCTTATAATAATTGTTCCTTCAAGGTGAGATTTAGTGATGATGATTGTTCCATAATATAAATCGGAGGTTACCGACCTTACGTCACTCCGATAGAGTAGTAGATTTTAGTTGGGCTCTCATGCATGCTTGATGTAAGATATTAACACCTTGCCTATACGACCGGGCAGCACCACTACGGTGGGCGACTATGGATAATGATAGTAACACCGTGCTTATATGGTCGGGCAGCACCACTAGTGGGCAGTGTGAGATTGTTACCCCGGACGCGGGCTAACGATTATGTTATATATGTATATGAGAAATGTTTTCTTTTAAAAGCTAAGCATGCATGGTTTTCCCCTTATGAGGCAATCAGATGTACATGTTATCTTTATCTCCTGTTATGTTCTATATTTATTATTATGTTGTTATTCATGTCTTACATCCTCAGTATATTGTTCATACTGACGTCCTTTTCTTGTGAACGCTGCATTCATGCCCGCAGGTAGACAGGTAGACGGACCTGATTCTTAGGAGTTTTATCAGCAGAGTGTCAGAAAGGCTCCAATTGTCCCGGAGCTGCAGCTTATTGGTACTACTCTTTTGTATGTATATACACTTGGGCATGACGGAGTCCTGCCCCATCCTTATAGATTCGTGTATTCTATCTAGAGGCTCGTAGACCGGTGCATGTATCTAGATATTTCGTAGTCTTAACAATACGTATTGATGTACAGTATATAGACAGTCTTGTTGGCTTATGTTTATGGGCATGGTTGTTGATGATTACATAAAGACGTGCCATTATTTTTTGATACATGTTCTTACAGCGTATGATGCACATGAGCTAGTTTATAGCCCACCTAAATATGATTATGAGGTGTATGTTTAGAGGTACTCAATAGGTTAGCTCCGGGTGCCGGTCATGGCCCTCTAGTTAGGTTATGATAGCTTTGTAATTGAATTTGGCTTGAGGTGTTTGAGGGTTGCTCTTGGGCTTATCCCAAGTGGAAGTTTTCCACTTGTCTTTGCTTTTGTTCCAAGTTAAAGACGATTTGCTTTTGTCTTTGTAGGACCTCTCTTCTTTTAGATCCGCTTCAACCTTGGATGCGTCGTGGAATGCCTCTTCAAGATTGTTATAAGTCTTGAGCCTCATCGGTTTAGAGATGTCCCGATTAAAGTTGGCTACAAACCTTATAATAGTGTACTCCCCATGCTCTTCTATCTTGGACTTCATCCGCAAATCCTCAAACTCATCAAAGTACGCTTCCAAGGGAGGAGGGTTGATAGATTCCAACTTGTTGATGGGTTCCGATTCAAGGATGGTAGAGTTTTTGTTTCAATGAGCTCATGGAGAGAGTTGTTCATCAAGGAAGCATATAGTGTCTGAATTATGGACCATTTTGGAGTCACCAAGACACATGACATTTTTGGTGAGCAATTCCATTGGCCCAAGGTGTGGCATGATGTTGAAAATCTATGTGGTCAATGTTTGGAATGCAAGCAACCCAAGTCCAAGACTCGGCCCCAAGGTATGTATACTCCCTTTCCTACTCCTATTGGTCCTTGGATAGACATTTCTATGAATTTTGTGTTGGGTCTTCCAAGAAGCAAAATGGGTCATGATAGCATTTTTGTTGTGGTAGATAGATTCTCGAAAATGTCTCATTTTATACCATGCCATAAATGTAATGATGCATCACATGTAGCATATTTGTTTGTGAATCATGTGCTTAAATTGCATGGAGTTCCTAGAACTATTGCTAGTGATAAGGATTCTAAATTCCTTAGTCATTTTTGGAAGAGTCTACGGGGTGCACTTGGCACCATGCTTTTGTTCTCTACTTCTTGCCACCCTCAAACGGATGGGCAACCCGAAGTAGTCAATAGGACTCTTCGAAGCATGCTTAGGTGTATGATTAGGAAAAAGCCTACTTCTTGGGAGGATTGTGTGCCTTTAATAGAATTTGCTTATAATAGTTCTCTTCACACTTCTATTGGCATGGCCCCATTTGAAGTTTGCTATGGTCTTAACCCCCATTGATTCCTTTAACCTTAACCCCCTTGTCCAGTGATGTTGTTGTGAACTTAGTTGCAAAACAAAGGGCGACTCAAATGATGAAAATCCATGCCAAGGTAAAGGAGAACATTGACAACATCAACACCAAGATAGCAAAGAGGCAAAACCGTGGGAGGAAGAAGATAGAATTCCAACCTAATGATTGGGTTTGGGTTCATTTTCAGAAGGAAAGAAGGTTCATTTTCGGAAGGAAATATTTCCTCAATTGAGGAAAGGGAAGTTGAGCCCAAGAGGAGATGGTCCTTTCAAATTCCTTGAAAAGATCAATAACAATGCCTACAAGATCGACTTACCAAGTGATTATAATGTTCACAATGTTTTCAATGTAAGTGATCTTTCCCCTTGTGTTGTAGGTGAGCCTTTAGATTCAAGGACGAATGTTCTCCCAGAAGGGGAGTATGATATGACCCCACCTAGTTCAAAGCCATTCACTAGGAGTCAAGCAAGAGAGCTCCAAGGGATGCAAGCCATATTCATGAAGAAAGGAGCCTTGGAAGAGCTTGGAGAGAAGATGGACAAAGCTTACAATGTTTGGGAAATAGCTTGGGAAGGCCTAGAAGACCAAGGGATGACCTCCTCTCAAAGTGGCTAGATGTTAATTAGGGATATTTTTGAAAACTGTGGGCATGGGATGCAAATCTCAGCCAAGAATGCAATTCTAGGCCAAGGGTTCAAATTGGAGGCCACATTTGCAAGTTATGACCATTGGATGAATGAAGACCCATGTTTAGGGGTAATTTTGCAAAGTGCCACTTTTGGGCCTTTGGTGTAAAGCCCTAGACTGTAACTAAAAGATTTGTCTTATTTTCATCATTGGCTTGAATTTTGAAGAACTTGAGTGTAATAGTTTGTTAGGTTATCATAATATAGTTTGTTTGGTTGCATAATTCTAAGTATGATCCTTAGTTGCAAAGTGAATTGCTTAATTCCATTTGAATCATCTTGAGTTGCTCATTTGTGGTCTTCCAAATTTGGGTAATCTCTTGAATTCCCAATATCTAAGGTTCTTTGATTGAAATCCCATTAGGAGGGTTTAGGTTTCAAATACCTAAATTTGCCTATAGATTTCTTATCAATTAGGTCTAGTATTTATCCTTCTATCTTTCTTCCATTCCTAATCTTACCCATCCCTATTTTCCATTTTTATAGTTCTTTAGGTTTTTAGGGTTTCCTAGGTTAAATCTTATTAATGCCTTTGGTACCAAGGACCTCCTAAACATACGCGACAAGTATCCATTAGAAGCACATCACACCAAATCTCCTCTTGGTACTCACCAAGTGAAATGAATACCATCACTCTCCTATCAACCTAATACCCTCCATCGTCATAAGAAGGATTTCGCCTAATTACACAAGGGAACCTTAACTCTTCAACCGCACGAGGGGTGATGAAGTTGTGTAACAATCATCATCAAGCACAAGAATTCCCTCATTACCACAAATTTTCACCTTAGTCTCCATGAATTGCCTCTTTGGAACAACCTTCTTTCGCATAGGGAGACTCCAACTTGTATTCACATTTCCACACATACCATTTTGCTTCGGATAGGAGGTATTAGAAAGCAAAGCATATGTGTGTCTACTAGAATACTTTCCATAATCAACATTTGCACAATCACTATCTTCATAGACATATTCTTCACAATTCCCACTTGTATAAGGATTTCCCCTCTAAGACCCATAGGATACGTGTGAAGAAGAGTCATACGTCAAGTCATCTTCATAATCATGGTGTGTAGCGTGAGGACCTTCATATACATCATCCTCTCCATACAAATCTCCACAAGGTTCTTCTACCTCACCATCGTCATTATAAGATCCATGAGCATCACTCCCTTCATATTCACCTTCGAAATAATAGTTGCTCATGACCTTAATTTTCCATATGGACCTCGTTACCACCTTAGTCACATATTTGATAGTTCCCATATCCCTCCTCCTCCTCATAACCACACTCGTCATCATTATAATAATCAAAATTATCGTCACATGAATCGTAATCTAGGCAGAAGTACCTACAAAGAACACTTAGCAAACACGTTAGGAGTAAATAAACCTTACCACACTCGTGTTTACACTCTTTTGTGCTTGGCTAGCACCACTCAAATGAACTCACACTCTCTTGCCTTTTACCACTCAATTGGATCAGCCGATATTGATTCTCATTTGGATCCTGTGGGTTGCAAGGTACACAATTGCTACTTGAGGTCAGAATGGATTCTTGTTAGACTCGAAGGAAAAAGGACGACTCAATTAAAACAAACGCACTTGAATCAAGAAAGTTTCAACGAGATTAAAAGAGAAAAGAACGAAGAAATGGGTACGAAAAGAATTACGGACTCAAGAACTAGTTAACAACCAAGTAAGGATCAGTTACTAGTTGTTAATTAGTTAGAAGAATAAAAAAAATGAAGTTAGGAAAGGAACAAATCCGGACAAACACTTAGAATTTTTTTGGCAGAAAATACTCAAACTTTGCGTTGAGTGTGCATCGCGCCCCCAACGTGCAATGAACCCCTGTCTGAATCTCACGCTGCTGACGTGGTGTGCTGACGTGGCACGCTCCTTTTAGTGTAAAATGCACTCCTCAAGTGCATTTTGTGCTATATATATATATATATATATTTTGAACTTTTGTCTGGAGTTTCTCAATTGGTGATGTGGCTTGGGCCCACTCTCTGATCAAAATGACGTGACGTGGTCGGTTATCTAACCTTAGTACGAATTCTCTTGAATGTGGAATCGTGAACATTGGAGGGAAGCGTTTAATTGATAACGTTAAAGAGACGTAAAGGTATGTGAGGCTAGTCCCTTCTTTTTCTAAGGCATGATTCCTATAATATGACATTCCTTTACCTTTCCATCATTTTCTCATATTCTAGAAATTATAAGTCTACGGTTATTAAGGGCTACTCATAAGATAATGACAAGAGGCGTGCTATGAATGTGATAATGATGGGGATGAATCTAAATGTAGAGATCCTAAAGCTCATGATATGATATACTTATGAAGCTAATGATTCTTATATGATTCATTGTTGTTAGACTCACCATATGATGCTAGTTCCTTCAAGGTTAGACATGATGATCATGACTACTCCATAATGGCATCAGAGGTTCTCGACCATACGTCACCCCGATAGAGTTGTAGCTTTTACTTGAGTTCTAATGCATGCTTTACGATAAGTATAAAATGACGAGATTACACCGTGCCTAGAGGGTCGGGCATGATACCGCTAAGGCGGGCGGCTTCTGATAACACCGTGCCTATTTGGCCGGACATGACACCACTAGTGGGCGGCGTGACATGATTACCCCCGATGCGGGAGGCCCAGATGTGGGCTAATGATGTTATTGATTCAGACAGTTCATGTATGTACGTGTGATATGTTATGAAGGTAAAAAGTAAGCATGCATGATTCCGCCTCAAGAGGCAAGCAGTTACAGTTATCTCTGCTTCTCATGCTTTCTACATTTACTTATTATGTTACTATGTATGCCTTACATACTCAGTACATTGTTCGTACTGACATCCTTTTCTTTTGGACGCTGTGTTCATGCCACAGGTAGACAGGGGGACGGTCTAGATCCTTACGAGCCAGATCTACTTACACAGGAGCACTTCCCTACTCTGGAGGTGTAGTTTTTTATATATTATTTTGTGTATATATTTGAGTATGACGGGGTCCTATCCCGTCCTTATGTCTCAGTACTCCAGTAGAGGCTCATAGATACGTATGCGTGGGTAGTAGCTGTCTCATGGATACATCAGTGTATATTTTTGTATATCATTTTTGCAGCCGTGAGGGCTTATTTATAGATATGAATTGCCTTGGAGATTGTGTATGTTCAGGTTGGGTATCATCATGATTAGCATAATGAGTGGTGCTCGGTAGTCAGCTCCGGGTACCCGTCATGGCTCCTAGTCGGGTCGTGATAAAAGTGGTATCAGAGTAGTTCCGTCCTAGGGTGTGTCTATGAGCCGTGTCCAGTAGATTCATGTTTGTGGGTGTGAAGCGCGCCACACTTATAAATAAGAGGCTGCGGAGCATTTAGGAATAATGACCATTTTCTTCTTACTAGATCGTGCGATAGAGCTATGCTATAATATTTCCTTCTCTCTAATTGTGTGTTATGATTTCAGCGATGCCGGTAAAGAGAAAGGCCACAGCCGCCCAGACGGGCAGGGCTACTATTGCACGGCGAATGGAAAGGGAGACATCGATGAATATAGAAGAAGGTGAATCCCATAATGAGGCTCCATCCCATACCTCTCACACTCAACCTATTCTAGAAGAACAAGAAGGTGTCTCTACTCCAGCTCCTATGCCTCCAATTCCTCCACTGGGTGCTTCGGGTCAATAAATGACCGAGGCCATTCAGTTATTGACTAAGTTGGTTGCCGCTCAGACTCAACGACAAAGTCCGGGCCCAGGTGATCGCCATGTTAGTGTAAGTGCTGGTGATTTTATGAGTTTAAATCATCCAGAATTTTTCAGGTCAAAGCCGGACGAAGACCCGCAAGGTTTTATAGATGAAATATGAGGACGTTGAGGATCATCCATGCTTCGGATACTGATTTAGTGAAGCTGGCATCTTATAGACTCGGGGACGTAGCGGTCCTATGGTATAATACTTGGATATCTTCGAGGAAGGAAAATGCAGCTCCCCCAATTTGGCAGGAATTCGTAGATGCTTTCCTTCATCACTATTTGCCACCCGAGGTTCGAAGGGCCCGAGCTGACAGGTTTTTAAATTTAAAGCAAGGAAATATGAGTGCTCATGAGTATAGTCTCCGTTTTAATTCATTGGCTCGGTATGCTCCAACTATGGTAACCGATATGGGAGATAGAGTACATAGATTTGTGAGTGGCTTAGGGCCATATTTGTTCAACGATTGCTTGACAACTTCATTGCAGGAGGGGATGGACATTTCCATAATCAGGCTCACGCTCAGAATTTAGAAGAGCAGCAACAGCCGCAATGGGGTGAGCGCGATATTGATAGAGGGCAGAGTAAGAGGGCCAGATCTGCTAGTAGTGAGTATAGAGGGGGTCAGCAACAGTATTCCAGGTATTCGGGCAAGTTCGCGACTAGTGCACCTCCTCGGTTCGCGGGTAGGAGATTTGATCGCCCTATTTATTCTGGGTCAGGTCAGAGTTCAAGGGTCTCAGGTTCCCAGTTTAGAGGTGATCCTATCCAGAGGATCACCAGTTCTACGATGCAGTCAGTGCAGAAAGTTATATTCGGGCCCGTGTCGCCAAGGTTCAGATGTTTGTTATGTTTGTGGACAGACTGGGCATGTGATGTGTGATTGTCCCTCGAGGCATGGTAGAGGTGGGGTTCATCCCATAGGATCAGTACTTCTTCATCTGTACGCCCCGTAGGGCAGACTCTCCAGGTTTCAGCAGGCTGTGGTAGAGGCAGAGGGGTAGCATCCAGTTCAGGTGGCCCCCAGCCCCGTATTTATGCTTTAGCCGGACGTCAGGATCTTGAGTCCTCCCCTGACGTGGTTACAAGTATATTATCCATATTATCTCATGATGTTTATGCATTGATTGATCCGGGTTCTACGTTGTCTTATGTCACTCCCTATATTGTTGGTCGTATTGGGGTGAAACTCGAGCTAATTAAACCTTTCAAGGTATCTACTCTGATTGGTGATCCAGTAATAGCTAGACAAGTACACTAAAATTGTGTGGTTGTGGTATGTGATTGCTAGACTACAGCTGATTTGATTGAACTAGAAATGTTGGATTTTGATATGATTATTGGTATGGATTGGTTGGCCTCTTGTTATGCTAATGTGGATTGTAGGACGAAAATAGTTCGGTTCCAATTTCCAGGAGAACCAGTGCTTGAATGGAAGGGCAATATAGCATCTCCTAGAGGTAGGTTTATTTCCTATCTTAAGGCAAGGAGGATAATCGTGAAAGGCTATATTTATCATCTAGTCCGAGTTCATGACACCGAAGCAAAGAGGCCGACTTTTCAATCTGTTCTAGTATTAAATGAGTTTCCGGATGTATTTCCAGATGAACTCCCAGTCCTTCCACCGGAACGGGAAATTGACTTTACTATTGATGTGTTGCCGGATACCGAACCTATATCTATTCCTCCATATAGAATGGCTCCTGCAGAATTAAAAGAGCTAAAAGAGCAATTGAAAGATTTGCTTGAGAAGGGATTCATTAGGCCTAGTTCATTGCCATGGGGAGCACCTGTCCAGTTTGTGAGAAACAAAGACGGCTCCCTATGAATGCGCATTGATTATAGACAATTGAACAAGGTGACAATTAAGAATAAATATCCGCTTCCAAGAATCGATGATTTGTTTGATCAATTACAAGGTGCCAAATGGTTTTCCAAAATTGATTTGAGATCGAGGTATCATCAAGTGAGAGTTAGAGAAGAAGATATTCCCAAGACGGCTTTCAGAATCAGATATGGTCATTATGAATTTCGGGTAATGTCATTCGGGTTGACAAATGCCCCAGCGGTGTTCATGAATTTGATGAATAATGTGTTTATCGATGGCATTTTGGTATATTCTCGGTGAGAAACAGAGCATGCAGACCACTTGCGTATTGTCCTTGAAATTCTTCGGACTCGTGAATTATATGCTAAGTTTTTAAAATGTGAATTTTGGCTGAATTCTGTGACTTTTCTGGGCCATATTATCTCAGCGGATGGTATTCGCGTGGATACTCAAAAGATCGAGGCTGTGAAGACTTGGCCAAGGCCTACAACCCCTATAGAGGTTAGAAGCTTTCTGGGTTTAGCAGGCTATTATAGAAGATTTATGGAAGGATTTTCTTCTATTTCTGCACCACTGACGAAGTTAACTCAGAAATCAGAAAAATTTTAATGGACTGATGCCTGTGAACGTAGTTTCCAAGAATTAAATGACAGATTGACATCAGCCCTAGTCCTGACACTTCCGGAAGGATCAGAAGGCTATGTCGTTTATTGTGACATCTCCGGTGTCGGATTGGGTTGTGTGTTGATGCAGCACAGTAAAGTTATTGCCTATGCTTCAAAGCAGTTGCGGAAACATGAGAAGAATTACCCGACCCATGATCTTGAATTAGTTGTAGTTATTCATGCTCTAAAAATGTGGAGACATTACTTGTACGATGTACACGTTGATATTTACACAGATCACAAGAGTCTCCAATATATTTTCAAGCAGAAGGAGTTAAATCTACGACAGAGGCGGTGGTTAGAACTATTAAAAGATTATGATGTGATTATTTTATATCATCCTAGAAAGGCGAATGTAGTAGCTGACGCAACAACAACAACAACAACAACAACAACAACAACAACAACAACAACAACCCAGTGAAATCCCACAATGTGGGGTCTGGAGAGGGTAGAGTGTACGCAGACCTTACTACTACCAAGGTAGGACAACTGTTTCTGAAGCCGCAAATCAATGGGAAGTCTATGTTAGGTCCCTCCGGAGAAGAAAGAATTAATCTGTGAGTTTCACCAGCTAGCTAGCCTCGGAGTTCGTCTAATTGATTCGGGCAATGCAGGAGTTTGTATTCATAATTCAGCTATTTCATCCTTAGATATGGAGGTAAGAAAGCGCCAATATGAAGATCCCTAGTTGAGTCACTATAGAGATATATTTCCTGAGAAAGAGAAGTCACCATTTCAGGTTTCTGCAAATGGAGTTCTCAGGTACCGAGGTAGGCTATGTGTTCCAAATGTTGCAGGACTACGTCGTCAGATTTTAGAAGAAGCTCATTACTCCCGTTATTCTATTCACCCAGGAGAGACAAAGATGTACCATGATCTTAAGCTAATGTATTAGTGGGATGGAATGTAAAAGGATATCGCAGAGTTTGTGGCTCAGTACCTAAATTGCCAACAAGTGAAAATTGAGCATCAGAAGCCAGGAGGGCTGTTGCAAGCCATGGAAATTCCAACCTAGAAAGGGGGAGTGATAAACATGGATTTTATTGTAGGTTTTCCTCGCTCCCAGCATACGTATGACTCCATATGGGTGATTGTTGGCAGACTCACAAAATCAGCCCATTTTCTTCTAGTCAGAACCACATATTCATTAGAAGATTATGCAAGGTTGTATCTTAAAGAGATAGTGCGACTCCATGGTGTCCTAGTGTCTATTATCACAGAAAGAGGAGCACAATTTACTGCTAAATTCTGGAAGTCTTTTCAAGAAGGTTTGGGGACTCAAGTGAGGCTTAGCACAGCATTTCATCCACAGACTGACGGACAAGCTGAACGCACTATTTAGACCTTGGAAGATATGTTGCGGGCATGCATATTAGAGTTCGAAGGTAATTGGGATGAACATTTTCCACTTATTGAATTTGCCTATAACAATATTTATCATTCCAGCATCCAGATGAGCCCATATGAAGCTTTGTACGGGAGGAAGTGTAGGTCGCCAATTGGATGGTTTGAAGTCGGAGAGGCACAATTAATAGGTCTAGAATTAATTCAGCACGCGGTCGAAAAGATCAAGCTTATCAGAGACCAATTGTTGATAGCTCAAAGTTGCCAAAAATCTTATGCGGACAACCGTCAATGACACTTGGAATTCCAAGTTAATGATTGTGTATTCCTGAAGGTATCACCGATGAAGGGCGTGATGAGATTTGGCAAGAAGGAAAAATTGAGTCCTCGATGTATTGGACCTTATAAGTTAGTCCGCAAGGTAGGCCAAGTAGCTTATGAATTGAACTTACCCTCAGAACTTGAGCCAGTTCATCCAGTTTTCCATGTATCAATGCTCCGTAAGTGTGTCGGAGATCCTACTAGAATCGTGCCTGTAGATGATGATCAAGTTACGGAAAAGTTGACTTATGAAGAGGTACCCATTGCCATACTACATAGGCAAATACAGAAACTTAGGAATAATGAGGTAGCCTCAGTTAAGGTCTTGTGGGGAAACAATAACTGAGAGGAAATGACCTGGGAAATGGAAGAAGACATGAAGTCCAAGTATCCACAATTGTTTCTTCCCCCGGAAGAGATTCAAAAGGATACGCCATTATCATAAGGTATGTATACTTTCTTTTTAATGCTTTTGGCCGTGTGTGGCCATGTCTTTCTTGCTATTATATTGTAGCCCTGTGAAGCGATGTTATTGTGGGTTGTTGTAATAGGGTGGTAGTGTCATATTACAGGGGAAACTCTAGCGAAATTTCTATAAGATTCCTGAGAACTTAACATTCGAGGACAAATGTTTTTAAAGGGGGGAGGAGTGTTACACCTCAAAAAATTTCATATCGTTGTGCGACAAATAGAATAACGCAGGGTAAGAAGTATATGATGTCCCTACAGGTAAGAAATAGTACTTAACGATTCTAATTAAGATTCCAAAGACATTTGAGGCAAGAGAAAGAAGTTCTTTGGGGAATGCAATGTATAAGTTAGGTTCTGGATGGTTTTGCGAAGTACCGAGCTAACGCTGATTTAGTAATGTTTTGAGGAAGAGCTATAACGCTCCGTAGATTGTTAATGAAGTGTTACGCAAGTGTTAAGAAGGTCCCACAAGGATTGGAAGCCAAACGAATCGACGAGAGCAATTTCGAAAAAGTGGAGTTATACGACCACTTATACGGTCCGTATAAGGGTCCGTATAACCTTTACAAAAAGGGAAAATTCTTGATGGTGGTATACGGTCACTTATACAGACCGTATAAGTGTCCGTATAACATGATCGGGACAGCTTTTTCTCTAAGTATAAATAAGTGATCCAAGTTATTATTTTTCATTTCCCATCTTCTCTACTTCTCTCAAGACCTCTAGAAGGTTCCATACATTTCACCAACATAAATTCAAGGTGAATCCAAGATCAAACACCAATAATTATTGGAATTAAGTGCAAGGAGGCTAACAAGGGTTCATGAAAGCTAGAAATTTCCTTGGAATTGAAGTTAGGGTTTTCTCTAAGTGAAGTGTTTTCATCCAAAGCCCATTCCTACATAATAAAAGGTGAGTTTTATGATCATTTCATGTTATTAAGAATACCGAATGGTTGAAAGACTTGGATTGAGGAGGAAAATATAATATGGAGCTCAAATGTGAAAATAATGGTATTCTTGAATAGTGACTTGACTTGAATTATAGTTCTTGACATGTTATTAGTATAATCTTGTTATAAATGATATAAATGATGTTAAAGAAGCATTATATGCGGATAAATGTGGTGTTGTATTATAGCTATGGTTATGGATGACCTTGAGAGGGAATTTTGAGAATTGAATAATGTCTAGCTTAACAAAACTTATCGATTATGATCTTATGGATGTTGTTATTGGTGTTTGGGGAGTTGTTGTATTATATGGAGCACGTTGTAGAATCAAAGGAGATGCTGCCTAATTTTCATTAGCTTTAGCTTAAGCTTAAGTTTGTTTCCGGTTATCTAACCTTAGTATGAATTCTCTAGAATGTAGAATCGTGAACATTGGAGGGAAGCGTTTAATTGATAAAGTTAGAGAGACGTAAAGGTATGTGAGGCTAGTCCCTTCTTTTCCTAAGGAATGATTCCAATATGATATTCCTTTACCTTTCCATGACTTTCTCATATTTCGGAAATTATAAGTCTACGGTTATTAAGGGCTACTCATAAGATAATGATAAGAGACGTGCTAGGAATGTGATAATGATGGCGATGAATCTAAATCTAGAGACCCTAAAGCTCATGATATGATATACTTATGAAGCTAATGATTCTTATATGATTCATTGACATTATTCATTGTTGTTAGACTCACCTTATGATGCTAGTTCCTTCAAGGTAAGATATGATGATCATGACTACTCCATAATGGCATCGGGGGTTCTCGACCTTACGTCACCCCGATAGAGTTGTAGGTTTTACTTGAGTTCTAATGCATGCTTTACGATAAGTATATAATGATGAGATTACACCATGTCTAGATGGCTGGGCATTACACCGCTAAGTTGGGCGGCTTATGATAACACCGTGCCTATTTGGCCGGACATGACACCACTAGTGAACGGCGTGACATGATTACCCCCAATGCGGGAGGCCCGGATGTGGGCTAATGATGTTATTGATTCAGACAGTTCATGTATATATGTGTGATATGTTATGAAGGTAAAAAGTAAGCATGCATGATTCCGCCTCAAGAGGCAAGCAGTTACAGTTATCTCTTCATCTCATGCTTTCTACATTTCCTTATTATGTTACCATGTATGCCTTACATACTTAGTATATTATTCGTACTGACGTCCTTTTCTTTTGGACGTTGTGTTCATGCCCACAGGTAGATAGGGGGACGGTCCAGATCCTTAGGAGCCATATCTGCTTGCACAGGAGCACTTCCCTACTCCGGAGGTGCAGTTTTTGATATATTGTTTTGTGTACATGTTCGGGTATGACGGGGTCCTGTCCCATCCTTATGTCTCAGTACTCTAGTAGAGGCTCGCATATATGTATGCGTGGGTTGTAGTTATCTCATGGATACATCAGTGTATATTTTTGTATATCATTTTTGCAGCCGTGAGGGCTTATGTATAGATATGTGTTGCCTTGGAGATTGTGTATGCTCAGGATGGGTATGATGATTAGCATAATGAGTGGTGCTCGGTAGTTAGCTCCGGGTACCCATCATGGCCGCCAGTCAGGTCGTGACACTGCATTTTTACAATTATACCCTTAACGAAGTAAGGGCCTAGTTTGAATGTCTTCCTTTGAAGAGAAACTTGAAAAGGCTTGCATTTAAGTACTAGCCTCTTTTGCATGCATAGCCTCCTCCAAATAACCTCTTGTCACAAGTAGCCTCTCAAGCTATCTTTCATATCTTGAATTTGACGTTCTTGAAGCCCTCCATCCAAGCTATCAACCATATCTTGAAGGCCGTCCTATGTTGACCTCCCATGATCTTCAAAGACTCCATCTTTATGAAGCTCGTTGGAATTGGTCTTGCATCAATCATTCTTACTTACAAACAACACTGGTGCTCCCCACGGCAATGTACTAGGTCTAATAAAGCCCTTCTCGAGCAAATCCTTCAATTGCTCCTTCAATTCCTTTAACTCAAAAGGGGCCATCCTATAAGGAGGGATGTATATCGACAGAGTATCCAGTAACATTTCTATAGCAAAATCGATCTCCCGCTCTGGTGGAATACCTGGAAGCTTAACTGAGAACACATCTGGGAGCTCATTAACCACTGGAACAGATTGAAGAGTCAACGATTCAGCTTCTGCATTCTGAAATCGAACTATATGATAGATACAACCCTTCGAAATCATATCCATTGCCTTGAGATAGGAAATAAACCTGCCACTCGGCGAAGCTGTATTGACCTTCCATTCCAAAACTGGTTCCCCTAGAATGTGGAATGTAACAATCTTTGTCCAACACCCAATGTTATAATAAATAAAACAAAAAGAAAATCTAGCCAATCCATACTCATAATAACGTCGAAATAAACCATTTGTAACTCTATAAGATCTGCTAGGGTCTGACAACCACAAACAACAACTGAATAGGCCCGATAAATCTTCCTAGCAATAATAGGCTTACTAATAGGTGTAGACACATGGAATGGCTCACTCCATGATTCTGGCCCTATACCAAACTTCGTTGCTATAAACGGGGTGACATATGACAAATTGGACCCCAGATCTATCAATCATAAAAATTATATAAAGAGACTGTCGTTGTACCTGTCAAAACATCTGGTGAGGACTCTAAGTTTTGAGGACCTGCCAAGGCATGTATGTGGTTCTGAGCATCGCCTGTACTAGAAGCTCCGCCTCTGCCCAAGTTTTGACGACCTGCCAAGGCATATATGTGGTTCTGAGCACCGCCTGTACTAGAAGCTCCGCCTCTGCCCCTACCAGCCTATGACTGACATTAGCACACACAAGGACGTACTGATGCAAACGACACTGCTACTAAAAAAGTCGAATATGCCATGCCACCCTGTCCCCCTGTGGTGTTACACCCCTCGTGTTTGTAGTGTTAGAACCCATGATTTCCTAGTCGGGTATGCCCTTAGAATGGAGACCCGAGCCCGAGTCTGGAGGTAGAAAATGTCTCACCCCATGTACAAGGGTACCAGCAGATATTCCTGGAAATTTATAGAGTTAGAAGTTGAACGAATCGAATCGATGTGATCTGAACTGAATCAGAAAATCTGCAGGACACCAGTCATCGTCGACGAATCGTCGACATGTTGGACGGACTATCGACGTGCGGCGTCGACAGGATCTCGCAGCCATGCATCTGCAGGCGCAGGTTGACGGAGCAAGTCGACGGACCGTCGATATGTCGACGGGATGTCGACCCGATCATCGAACCTGACGGTGTATCCTTTTTGGCTATCAAGTATAAATAGGTGGTCCACGTCTATATTTCATATTTTCCTCCTTTGAAAATAGAAAAACCCTAAGATATTCTCTCCCAATATTTTCCATCATATTAGTGAAGATTTGATAAGACCCGGACCCCGTAAACCCGAGCTTGTAAAGTAGAAGGTTGCTTCTACGGTTTCTCCAAGATTGTGAAGCTTAGGGAGTTGAAGTTGAAGTGATTCTTGGTATTCTTGACCCCTTAAGGTATGTAAATGATTTCTACCCTTATATTTAAGTTGAGTATCAAGAGTTTTAGTGATTCTAAGTAAAGAGGGGATAGTTGTGGAAGTCGTAAGTGGATGGAAGACAAGATATTGACTTAGGGTTATTTTAAGAGATGATTGGGAATGGATTTGAATATATTTTGATATATATATATATATATATATATATATATATATATATATATATATATATATATATGTGTGTGTGTGTGTGTGTGTGTGTGTGTGTGTGTGTGTTGTCATTTTGATGTGAGTATTGTGGTTGATGTGGGATCGAATGAGGAATTGGAGAGTTGTAAGATCACAAAGGAATTTATTGTCTATAGTTCGTTGAGCTTTATACATATTTGAGGATGGCTAGTAAGCGAAGTAAATAGCCTAATTAAGCCTCATGTTACCTTAATTGTAGATTTACAAGTTCAAGAGGTAGAGGTTGGGCGATTGGAGATACTCCAAGGTATGTTAAGGCCATTCCTTCCTTCTTTTTGGCATGATCCTATGATATGATCCAACAAGCGAGTAAGCGAGCTTCCATGTTACTGTACTCTTAGAAGCATTAGAAGTACTTCAGTTTTGATGTTCATGTACCCCCTTTATGAGTAATCCTCCTATTCATTGGTGCAGTTTTATGTAGCCAGTTCTGTGCATACAGTTTAGTCATGCATTGCATTCATTATATATTTATGTACACTGACCCGTGACTAGAAGGCATTATATACGCACACATATCAGGCGCTATATATGCGAATATTAGATATATGTAATGTATGAGAAGAAATATAGGCGTTACGCATTCATTTCAGTTTATGAGTTCAGATCTTATCCATGATTCTCATGTATATATATGTTGTTGTTCTTATGCCTTACTTACTCAGTACATTATCCTTACTGACTCCCCGTTGCTCGGGGGGCTACGTTCGTGCCCGCAGGTACAGGGAGACAGACAGTTGGTCCAGCTCAGTAGGACCTCTAGATCTAGCAGTGGTCAGTACGCTCCATTTGATCTGGAGCTATAGTCAATTTTGGTATGCCCCTTTTGAGATGTGTATGCATATGGGTATGACGGGGCCCTGTCCCGTCCTTTCTACAGCTTTTATTCCAGTAGTGGTCTGTAGTCAGTTGTATGTAGTAGTAAGATGATGTAGCCTTGTCCGCTTCTATTCTTTTGTGTACAATATATGTAGCAGCCTAGCTGGCTTGCACTGTTCTTCCGCATGTTGTGTATATATATATATATATATATATATATATATTTATGCTGATTGTACAGAGTTCTGATGTTTCCTTCTTATGAGATTAGTTTATGCCATTCACGGGCTTTTGATGTTTAGAATGTTTCAGATACGTGTTTAGGGGTGTTTGGTCGCTAGAGATCAGACTCCCATCACGGCTCATCGGTTTGGGTCATGACAGAAGTGGTATCAGAGCAGTTTCATCCTAGGGTTGTCTACAGACCGTGTCTAGTAGAGTCTCGTTTATGGGCGTGTTGTGCACACACTTACAAACAGGAGGCTACAGGACATTTAGGATGATGTCATTCTTGCTCACTTAGATTGTGCGATAGAGCCCTGTGTCAAGCGTTCGTTTCTGATGAATTGTTCTGATTTCAGCGATTCCCCGCAAGAAAGCTACAGCCGTCTAGAAGGGCAAGAGGGTGGCCGGTGAGGCCACTATCCGTACTCGACAGGCCACGAGGGCCCAGGAGGAGATTTAAAGTGAGGGGTCGTCTGAGACATCGCATACCCCGCCTCCAGCACCAGCCCCAGTTCCTTAGCCGGATGCAGAGGCCCAGGATGTACGGGATGCTGTATGGTTGTTGACCAGATTAGTAGCCGCCTAGGCACAACGTGTGTTGACCCAGCAAACATGGGTAGTAGTTCGAGGGTTAAGACCTTCCTTGGGTTGGGGTCCTCCTGAGTTTTTGTGGTGAAGCAAAATATGGATCCCCAGGATTTCATTAATGGTATGCATAGGACCTTGAGTGTTATGCACGCGGATGAGGTTGAGTCGGTAGAGTTGGCTTCATATAGACTCCGGGATGTTTCGATACAGTGGTATCAGGCATGGGAGTTATCTAGGGGAGAAAATGCCCCTCCAACAGTGTGGCGAGAGTTCTCCGATGCTTTTCTTTGCAACTATTTACCCCAGAGGTCCGACGGGCCCGAGCAGATAGGTTCCTACGTATTGAGCAGGGCAATATGAATATGCAAAAGTATTGTGTACATTTCGATTGCCTAGCTAGATATGCCCCAGCCATAGTGGCTGAGATGGAAGATAGAGTTCATCGCTTTGTGGCCGGTCTAGGGCCACACTTGATAGATGAGTGCACGACTGCTGCATTACAGCCAGACATGGACATCGCCCGTACACAGGCGTATGCATAGAATTTGGAGGATCGTAAATGCCAGCGGCGAATAGAGCGCGAGCGTGACCGGAGCCGTGGTAAGAGGGCTAGATCTTTTGATATGGTTAGTGAGTTTAGGTTAGGACAGAGACAGCAACATCCCAGGCATTCTTATCAGCCGGCAGGGAGTGCACCTCCACGGTTTCCAGGACCGAGATTTTATCGGTCTTTTTATTCCGGAGCGGGCCAGAGTTCTAGAGCGTCAGGTTCTCAGTACTAACTAGAGTCAGGACAGATGAGGCCCCCTTTACCGCGATGTACTCAGTGTGGCAAGTTACATGCAGATCAGTGTCAGCTGGGTTTAGATGTTTGCTATACTTGTGGACAGCCAGGCCACAGGATGAGGGAGTGCCCGATGGGGGTTGGTTGAGGTATGGTTCAGGCTACAGGGTCTGTGGCTGGCTTGTCTTCTGTAGTGCGCCCGTCAAGGCAAGTTTTTGAGACGCCAACAGGGTGAGGCAGGGGGAGGAGTGAAGCATCTAGCTCGAGCGGTCCTCAGCACTGCGTGTATGCATTGACTGGTAGACAGGACCGTGAGACGTCTCCTGATGTTGTTACATGTATATTATCAATTTCCTCCCAGATTGATCCAGGTTCCACTTTATCATATGTTACGCCCTTTGTTGCCGACAAGTTTGGGATAGAGCCCGAGCTGATTAAACCTTTTTAGGTGTCTACGACAATTGGTGATCCGGTTATAGCTAGACGAGTATACCGAGACTGTGTTGTTATAGTTTGTGACCGCCATACCGTAGCAGATCTAATTGAGTTAGATATGATTGATTTTGATGTTATTATGGGCATGGACTGGTTGGCTTCTTGTTATGCTAATGTTGATTGTAGAGTAAAGATGGTTCGATTCCAGTTTCTAGGCGAGCCAGTCATAGAATGAAAGGGCAATGCTGCTTCGCCTAGAGGTAGGTTTATTTCCCACCTTAAGGCAGAGAAGATGATCAGAAAAGGGTATATTATTCACATGGTTCGAGTTCAATATGTGCAGGCAGGGTCGCCGACTCGTCAGTCTGTTCCTGTGGTTAATGAGTTCCCAGAAGTGTTTCCAAATGAGCTTCCAGGCATTCCGCCAGAGAGGGAGATTGATTTTGTTATTGAACTATTACCAGACACTCAGCCAATATCTATCCCTCCTTATAGGATGGCCCCTGCGGAGTTGAAAGAGTTGAAGGAACGGTTGAAAGATTTGCTCGAGAAGGGCTTTATCAGGCCTAGCACATCATCGCGGGGAGCGCCGGTGTTATTTGTGAGAAAGAAGGATGGATCTTTACGAATGTGTATTGATTATAGGCAATTGAATAGATTAATTGTAAAGAATAAGTATCCACTCCCGAGGATCGATGATTTTGTTCGATCAGTTGCAAGGCACTAAATATTTCTCGAAGATAGACTTGAGATCAGGATATCACCAGGTCAGGGGGAAGAGAACATTCCGAAGATGACATTCCGGACTAGATATGGCTACTGAGTTTCACGTTATGTCGTTCGGGCTAACTAACATATTCATGGATTTGATGAATCGTGTATTCAGGCCCTTTCTAGATTTGTTCGTGATTGTGTTCATAGATGACATCCTGGTTTATTCGCCGTCAGAGGCTGATCAGTGATGTCACGACCCAACCCCGTAGGCCGTGACTAGTGTCCGTGATGGACACCCAAACGTACCCAATAACCCAAACCAGCAGACTAGCAGATTATATAAATATAAAAGTCAGTCGACGTTACTAGTGTCACAGAGGAACATATATAGCACATGGAAGCCGATAAGGCTATCACAAATCATAACAACCCAAAACATATACAGAACCCACATGTATGTCTACAGACCTCTATAGAACATAACAGAATCATAAGACGGGACAGGGCCCCGTCGTACCCCTGAATAGCGTACATATATACAACAGCAGCAGACTGTACCAGAGTATAGGCTCTGGACAAAAGAGCGCTCCAGAATAGCAGAATAGGTGTCCTAGGCAGGTGGGTCAGCAAATCTGTAGTCTGTACCTGCGCGGCATGAAAACGCAGCCCCCGAAGAAAGGGGGTCAGTACGAAATATGTACTGAGTATGTAAAGCATGGAACGTAGTAAACAAAGTCATAATCGGAACAGGAGATACAGAAAATGAACGGAATATCCAGATTAGCAAAATGCTGAACATAAAGCATAAATAGTACTTACAGGAAACATATGTCATACCTGGTCCCATTACGGAACAAAATCATAACCGGAACAGAACGTACAGAAATGTGAGTGAGATGTCCAGAGTATCAAATGCATATTTTCAAAACATGAAGAGTGTGTACAGAAACATATGCCATATCATATCCGGCCCCTTCCAGGGGACTCGGCAGACAGAACGTGGTCACCCCCCCGACACTGGTGCCACAACACATAAGGATCAGAAAAGGGGAATAACCCCGTAACATAGCATATCATATCAGATGGCCATATCAGATCATATCATATCATATTAGAATAGTGTACATGGCACAGCATACTCCACAACCCATGTACATGTATACCTGCCCCCTCACATCGAGGCACGGCGAACAATGCAGTGGAAGACGCTTGAGAACATATCCTGGCCCGGGCTCAGTGTGGGAAACGTTGAGGCATCCACGAATGGAGTAGTGAGAAACTAAATGCAATAAAATACCTTGTATATTTCCAGAGACTCAATGAGGCATATCAAATGACGAATCAAATCAATAAAATCGGACGGAATCATAATAAGTGAATTTCGAATGTCATAATGGATTACGGAAGCATAATCTTTCTAAGTTCGTTTCCAAGTTCCAAAACAGTTTACAAGACTTAATAGAATATTTAAAACAAGTTTTATTTAGTAGTTACAAGAGTAGTTAAAACATTTCTTTAAAAAAATGCTCGAAGACAAGTCATAACCACTAAAAGGGTAAAATCGGAAATAGTGGACCCACCTCGGGACAAACGAAGCGGTGGGCTCAAATTACGTATTTAAAGCTTATAAAGTCACCTACGGAGGTTCTAGGGGCATTCCATAATTTTCTAAACAATTTGCGGAAGTTTGCACAATTCTTTCAATAAAGCATACTTATAGGGTTCAATTCCATTGAATGAAAAAGGGGTATTTTCAAATGCGGATTCCGATGAGCAGAACGCTTTTCGAGGCTCAAATCCGATCCTAGTACACCTAGGGCATGCCAAAAGAAGAATCGGGATAGCTTTACATACCTTGTATGCTCTTTACGCCTTTCCAAATTCAATTCCCGTTTCGCCCAAAATCTGTAATTGGTCACATTTACCAATTCTCAATTTCCAATCTTTAAGTATTCAATCTTTATTCATAATTGCCTACAGAAATTTGGGCAGCATCTCCCCTATACATATAGCATCCCCGAGAATTTAACTCGGCCAAAACAATCAACAACAACCCAACAACAACATCAACAACAACAATAGTCACCATAAACACAATATAACTTAACTAGTTATCTTTCCAACATAATGTCATAACCTTCATTTCAACTTCAATTTCCAAACTAATCTCAATGGTTTCACATTCATCATTAATCTAGATCATCACAATATAATTTGGAAATATTTCATATCATTCCTACGAAATATTCACAAGATATACAAAATATACAAACTTTCCACCAAAACATAATTCACCCAAAACTTCAAATCTTCAACCTACATATTCATAACATATTTCCACCTTCCAATTTCATCAACCATAATCATAATTTACATCTTAACAACTTCTTTTCCATAATATCTCAAAATTATTCTAAGGTGACATAATCTTCTACATTCCAACTTCAACCAAAATTCATTCAACTTTCATTTCCAATATAATTTTCACCATAACCACAACTAGAATACAACATAAAATTCAACTCATATCATATATACAACAATATACACACACGGCTACATACATATATACATACCCACTTTGCAAACTTCCATATTTCCATAATTTCTACTCATTTCCACATACCACAACATAAACAAACCTTCATAACATAAGAAAAAGGAATTGATTCTTACCTTTTTCTACAAACTTCTTCACTTGAACAAGTTGTCAACTTGAAGAAATAAGTGCTCCTTCTTCCAAAACAACTACACCAAGTTGTAGAGGACACTTAATTTAGTAGGAATTCAACAAGAAAATAATTTTAGAGGCAAAATTTTGAGGGGTGATTTTTCTATGGCCAAACCCGAAATGGCCTTATTTTTGCTCTTCTTTGTGTTTGTTTTTCTCTTCTTTGCTTCATGAATGTTCTTGGTTGAAAATGAAGACTTAGCCCCTTTTTATTATTAATCACATGACTAATTTAAATGGGCTTGGGTCCTTTATTAAGGACCATGGCCGGCCACCTCCTCACTTGGGCCTGAATTTTTCTTTTCATTTTTTTGGGCCAATTCGGTTGGTCCCGAGTTGGGCCTAGTCCACTGACCTTTCGACCTTAAAATGTTCATATCTCCTTGTACCGACGTCACCTTGGAACCCACGACCTATGGATGGAAAGCGAATTCAATTATCTACAACTTCTATTTCTTGGTATATTTCCAAATTCCAAACTTATAATACCGTTTTTTCCCCTCCAAGTCAGGTCATCCGAAAACGTTTTCTTAAAAATATTCGTTTGGAGGGCTTCCACTTTGATTTGGACCAAGGGTACTTCGTGAGTTGTGTTTAACTTCACATATGTGATTCATATAATTTGTCACATGTCCCAAAAAAAATCTTGATGTGTGGGCCCCCACTTTAACTTACAATTAATCCGACGTTCAAAAATACGGGATGTAACATCCTCCCCCCCTTTAGAACATTCGTCCTCGAATGTTCAACTAGCCTTATGGGGTATTATAATACGTCGGAGAGGTCTCTTTCTTTCCTTCAAAATTTTCCAAACGTTACTATTACTATCCTCCTTTTACGTACTCGTTTTCTTTCTATTTCCGAACATCGTTGTGCTAGAACGTCCCGGCCTTAGCTGGCGACGGAACTAGTGTCAGTTTACTTGTAATATCTGTACCATGTCTTTCGCTTTGTCTCTCAAATTCTGTTCAGTTAATATCTTTCATATCTCGCGACACTGGCTGCTGAGGTCCACCTGTCGGTCGGTACAATCATGAATGGGGTGTCATATGCACACATACACATTTACTACCATTTTGCTTACAAAACAATTTCCAAATGCTTATTCAAACTTACTCTCATTCCCAAGCTGCATTGCGCTATCTTCTTCCTCACCAGCTTATCTTGTCTTAGTCTACCCGACTTCTTGAGGGTTTCTAATAACTCCGCATATCCTAATTTCCTTTAAGTTACCTCAAATTTCCCATTCGTCCCTTATTCCTATACTTGTGAAAATTTTAGTTTACTTCCCAGGGGGTCACTGTCACGACCCAGCCCCGTGGGCCGCGACTGGCACCCTACCTGGGTGTCCAGACCAAATCGCATATTCATTTCCGAATCCAAACTTATTTCAGAATTTTCAAAAGTTATATCAGACATAATTTGTATCGAAAATCTATCTTAAGCGGTCATATCAAATCAATCTCAAACAAAGCGGCGGAATAGACATCGCCGGTCAAAATACAAATATATACAAAAGGGCCATTTGGGGCCATCATATCAAACAGACCGCTTTAAGACCCGAAAGCAAAATCGGACAACATACACATAGGACCCTCGCCCCACAAAGATGACTACAGGCCTCTACGAATTTAAAACATAACATATGGCGAGACAGGGCCTCGCCATACCCAAACTGTCCAATATACAAAACATATACAGAGTAAAGGAGTCTGTACCAAAAGTGGACTCCGGACCAAGTAAGAGTACTCCGGAAAGCAAGAAGCGAAGCCTACTGCGGAGGATCACCGATGTCTGCACCTGCGGGCATAAAACGTAGCCCCCGGAGAGAGGGGGTCAGTACGAAATATGTACTGAGTATGTAAAGCACGGAGTACAGAATTATGGATCAAAACCGAAAGCAAATCAAATGTCAAAGTGGGGTACAAACTGGTATGTCAAAATCTGTATCAAAATCATATACATATGTCTTATGCAAATAAAATCATGCAAACGCTTAAGAATGTGGTCGCCACTCCGACGCTGGCGCCACACACAGCATAACACCAGAAGGTTTCAAATCTCCGTACATCTCCGAACATAATCATAATCATCGGTGAGCATATCGCGTCCCGAGCCATATCACAGCATAACTCCAAACGGAACCGGGCCCTATGGCGAAGCCTCGGAAACCGTAACACAGCATACGGCCGAATTCATCATACAGCGCACGAATCAAAACCGGCCCGGGAACCGGTGAACGAAGTCATAATAAGGCACGAGCGGAGTCGTGAGCAAGCAAATGCAAATCGTATTTCAAAATAGTCTTTCAAAGCAAAGTGAACTCATAAGTCATTTTAGAATACAAAATAGTCGAATACTTAGCCGACATAAAGTTTCATTTTGCAAAACGTTTCCAAAATGGTCCATATAGTTCGGAACATAGATTAGCGCATCGCATAGTCCAAACATACCCCGTAGGAGGATGTTCCAAAGATCGGAAGTGGTACTTTCAACTTTATTCTCAAAGGTGGCCCGAAGGGCAAATCGGGCATTTTGGGGTAGCGGACCCACCTCGAGTCGAAGTGAGGTGGCGAACATATTTTTACGAGCAGTTATATGCCAAGGGTCATACATAATCATTTCTAGGTTACCCGACCACATTTCGATAGGTTTCGGACGAATAATGGCATTCTAGCCAAAAGGGAGCCTTTAGGCTTCAATCGAATTGAATGAATAGTAACTTTCCTGTGGATCGGGTTTCGAGGAGCAGAATTGCTCCGGAAGGTCTCATATTCAACTAACACACTAAGATATGCCAAATAAAGAATTGGGAAGCTTTACATACCTCACAGACGTCGTAAGCTCTTCCAAAAGTCCCGTCCCGTTTCGTCAAAAATCTGCAAATGGTCAAAGTTACCCAATGAGATCCTTAGGCTCAAAAAAATGCCTTTAACTCCATATTTGCCTACCGAAATTTCGGCAGCATTTCCCCTATAAATCTAACATCCCCGAGACTTAGCTCGGCTCAAAATACAACAACAACAACAGCCCACACATCAACAAACAACACAAACAACAATCAAGCCATTCTAGCTTCAAAATTCCACTTTGTTATCTAAATTGGCAACTTCCATTCAAACTTTCAAAACTCCAATTCTACATCTACATAATTGGATTCATTTCCACATTCAAACTTATACAATCACAATCTAACTACAATCCAAGCCATACCCGAAATTACACCAAAATCCATTATGTTCCATAATTCTTCAAAACAATCAAAAGTGCACGACGAACATTCTAACTCACGTCGTTTCATTCCGAATTCATTAACATCATTATAAGTTCATATCTAAAGTCTCTAGCACCCTAAATATACAATGATATACATAAAGATACAAAGGATATACACTTTCCGATAATATCCGAATTCGTTTTCCACCGCCAATTTAATTCAACAATCAATCATTTACGATATAAGGATCACAACAACACATTATACCAACTTAGCCAAGATCAATTCACACCAATTTTTCCTTCTATGGCTCTCGGCCAAACCCACTACAAACACACACCCACGACTTTCTATTTACGTTAAAATTACGGGATTCTCGTCTACTTCCAATCCTTAACACATTCATAGCAATTCTATAACATTAGAGGGGCAAGATTCTTACCTTTTACTAACTTTCCGACTTGTCGCAAACGGAATCCTTGTGCCAAACCAATTATACCACGTCGGAGAGCGTCTTGAGTATTTCTTAATTATGTAGAAACCAAGATTTTTGGATCACTAAACAAACTTGGGAATTTCTTTTTCTCTTCTACACTATTCACGGCCGAACCCCTTCTTTCTTGTGTTCTTGAATTTTTTTGATTTTCTCTTGAATAATGCTAAGTGTTCCTCATATATATCCACTTAGGGGTCATGTGCATAGCACATGCCCCTTTTAAAAATGGATTTGGGCCACACTATGGCCGGCCCCCATTTGATCTTGGGCCTTGATTTTGCATTGCATTTTCTTGGCCCAATTCGAGAAAAGTCCCGTTTTGTAATTCCCGAAACTAATTTCCGAAATTCCAAATTTATCCTCGGCCTTCCCCGAGGTCTTAGCATTAAAGATTTCACAACCAACATAGTCATATTCTCACAAATTAATTTATACCCTTCTAACACCCAAGTCATAATTATTTCTCGATTTCCAATTGTACGAAAACACGGGACATAACATTCTCCCCCCCTTAAGAACATTCGTCCCCGAATGTTAGATTAGTCTTATAAGGTCTTATGATCAAGGCAGGAGTGTCCCTTTTTAATGATGACATACATAATTCATTTTATCAATCAACACAACAAACTGAAAAAGGAATTAGATTACCTGCGGATGTCGGAAACAAGTGGGGATATTTCTTCTTCATCTCGTCCTCCGCCTCCCAAGTCATCTCCTCCCGATTATTGTTGCGCCACAGGACTTTGACGGAGGGCACTTCTTTAGTGCGTAGTCTCCGCACCTGTCGATCCAGAATAGATACAGGCTGCTCGTCATAAGATAACTGCTCCGTCACCTGAATGTCGTCAACTGGGAATATCCTGGCAGGATCACCAATGCATTTCCGCAACATAGACACATGAAACACCGGGTGTACGGCCTCCAAGTCGGATGGTAAGTCTAGCTCATAGGCGACCTCGCCTATCTTTCGCACGATCTGATACGGTCCAATGTACCGGGGGCTCAACTTACCCTTTTTACCGAATCTCATGACACCCTTCATGGGCGACACCTTCAGGAATACCCAGTCGCCAATCCGGAACTCTAACGGTCGACGTCGTCTATCTGCATAAGCTTTCTGTCGACTCTGAGCAGCCAATAATCGTTCTCGAATAAGCTTTACCTTATCTACAGCCTCCTGGATTACATCTGGCCCAATCAACTTAGTCTCGCCCACGTCAAACCAGCCAATAGGAGACCTGCATCTCCTGCCATAAAGGGCCTCGTACGGAGCCATCTGAATGCTGGAGTGATAACTGTTATTATAGGCAAACTCAATAAGCGGCAAATGATCATCCCAGCTGCCCCTGAAATCAATAACGCAGGCCCGCAACATATCTTCGAGCGTCTGAATAGTGCGCTCGGCCTGCCCGTCGGACTGACGGTGAAAAGCTGTACTGAGACTCACCTGAGTCCCTAATCCCTCCTGAAATGACCTCCAGAAATTTGCTGTAAACTGGGTACCTCGGTCAGTAATAATAGATATCGGGACTCCGTGAAGTCTGAGTATCTCTCTGATATACAATCTGGCATAGTCCTCAGCCGAATAAGTAGTCCGAACCGGAAGGAAATGGGCTGATTTCGTCAGCCTGTCAACAACAACCCAGATAGAGTCGTACCTGCGTGGAGTGCGCGGTAATCCAACAACAAAATCCATATTAATCATCTCCCATTTCCAGGCTGGAATTTCCATCTCCTGCAATAATCCACCGGGCTTCTGATGCTCGATCTTAACTTGCTGGCAGTTCGGGCACTGACTAACAAACTCAGCAATATCTTTCTTCATGCCGTCCCACCAATACAAACACCTGAGGTCCCGATACATTTTAGTGGAACCAGGATGAACAGAATACCGTGCATTATGGGCCTCGCCCATAATCTGCCGCCGTAAGCCCGCAACATCCGGTACACAGAACGTGCCGTCGTACAATAATACTCCTTCAGGCGAGATTTCGAACTGAGTCGTTGCTTTATTAAGGGCCACATCCCTGTACTGAATCAAAGTAGGATCCTCAAACTGGCGCTGCTTTACCTCCTGAATAATAGATGACTCAGCAACCGGGCGAACAGAAATCCCAGAATCTCCAGAATCGGCCAAACGAACTCCGAGGCTGGCCAGCTGATGAATATCACGAACCAAATCTCTCTTATCAGATGGGACGTCAGCCAGACTGCCTACGGACTTGCGGCTAAGCGCATCAGCTACCACGTTGGCTTTCCCTGGATGGTACAAAATATCAACGTCGTAGTCCTTTAGTAACTCAAGCCACCTCCGCTGCCGCAAATTTAGTTCCTTCTGTCTGAAAATATACTGGAGACTTTTATGGTCCGTATAGATATCAACATGGACCCCATATAAATAATGCCGCCAAATCTTCAGAGCATGAATCACCGCGGCCAACTCAAGATCATGAGTGGGATAGTTTTTCTCGTGCGGTCTGAGCTGCCGGGAAGCATAGGCTATGACTCGACCGTGCTGCATCAATACACATCCTATCCCAATACCAGAGGCGTCACAATAGACAACATACCCGTCAGCTCCCTCCGGAAGAGCCAAAACTGGTGCTGTAATCAATCTCTCCTTCAGCATCTGAAAGCTGCGCTCGCAAGCATCTGTCCACTGGAATTTCGCTGCTTTCTGGGTAAGCCTCGTCAGTGGTGCTGCAATAGAAGAGAAGTCCTCCACAAACCTGCGATAATACCCAGCCAATCCCAGAAAACTGCGCACCTCAGTCGGTGTAGTAGGCCTGGGCCAATTCTGCACAGCCTCAATCTTCTGCGTGTCAACCCGAATACCATCCGCGCCGACAATATGGCCCAAGAATGCCACAGAAGTCAACCAGAACTCACACTTAGAGAATTTAGCATATAACTTCTGCTGACGGAGAATGCCAAGTACCGTCCTCAAATGATCTGAATGCTCCTCGACTGATCGCGAGTAAATCAGAATATCGTCAATAAACACAATAACAAACATATCCAGGAAAGGCCGAAATACCCGGTTCATCAGATCCATAAATACTGCTGGAGCATTAGTCAGCCCGAAAGACATAACTCTGAACTCATAATGCCCGTACCGAGTCCTGAAAGCAGTCTTCGGGATATCTGACTCCCGTACTCGCACCTGATGGTAACCAGAACGCAGATCTATCTTTGAAAAATGTCTAGCACCCTGCAGCTGGTCAAACAAGTCATCAATCCGGGGGAGGGGATATTTATTCTTAATAGTCACCTTATTCAGCTGCCGGTAGTCGATACACATCCGCAATGACCCATCTTTCTTCCTGACAAACAATACCGGCGCCCCCCAGGGTGATGTACTGGGCCTGATAAAACCCTTATCCAGCAAATCTTTCAGCTGCTCCTTCAACTCCTTCAACTCAGCAGGTGCCATTCTGTACGGAGGAATAGATATAGGCTGTGTATCCGGCATCAACTCAATAGTAAAATCAATCTCCCGCTCAGGCGGAAGGCCAGGAAGCTCGTCAGGAAAAACATCTGGAAACTCGCTGACGACCGGAACAGACTGAAGGGTAGGTACCTCCGCGGCAGTATCGTGCACACGAACCAAATGATAAATATAACCCTTCTGGATCATCTTCTTAGCCTTGAGGTATGAAATAAACTTACCCCTCGGCGATGCAGTAGATCCGAACCACTCTATGACTGGTTCCCCTGGAAACTGAAAACGGACTACCTTTTTCTGGCAGTCGACATTAGCATAACAGGAAGACAACCAGTCCATGCCCATAATGACATCAAACTCGAGCATGTCTAACTCTACCAAATCAGCCTTAGTGCTACGATCATAAATGGTCACAGAACAATCCTTATAAATCTGTCTCGCTACAATAAAATCCCCAACTGGCGTAGCTACCTCAAACGGTTCTATAGGCTCAGACACTATCCCAATTTTACTAGCAACAAGCGGGGAAATATACGATAAAGTAGAACCAGGGTCAATCAATGCATATACAGATCTGGAGAAAACCAGCAATGTACCTGTGACGACGTTTGGCGAAGCCTCCTGATCTTGGCGGCTGGCCAAAGCATATATGCGGTTCGAGGGACCGCTAGAACCTGAAGTGCCACCGCGGCCTCGACCGCGTCCTGCCGGTGCTGAAATACCTCGCCCTCCAGGGCGTGCAACTGATGGAGCAGAAGAAGAACCGGCGGCTGACCCTGTCTGCTGAACAGCACTACCAGAACCGCTAGCCAATGGACAATCTCTCATAAAGTGGCCCTGACCGCCACAAGAAAAACAAGCTCCCGTCGCTCGGTAACACTCCCCGGGATGTGACTTCCCGCAATGAGGACAACGGGGCCTGGGTGGTCTGGCCTGGCTGGGACCCCTGGGTACCTGTGAACCTGCCACTCTGGAGCTCTGACCGGCCCCAGACGGTCCTGTACTATCGAATCTCCGGCTACCTGACTGAGTACCCCGGTCGGAGGGAGGAAAATATCTGTCAGACTGCTGCTGCTGCTGAGGCTGTCCGCCTCGAGAATCCCCTGAATAACCCACGGATCTAGCCCTCTTGGGCGGCCTCCTGTCTCGATCTCTGCCAGCAGGATCAGATCTGCGACGGTCCTCCATACCCATCGCATAGGCCTGAAGCCGGGAAATGTCCATGTCTGCCTGCAATGACACTGCCATACAACTATCAACCAAATACCGGTCCAATCCCATAACATATCTGTGCATCCGATCGGACATATCTGCTACCACGGCCGGTGCATATCGGGCCAGAGAATCAAACTCAAGGTTATACTCGCGAACACTCCGACCCCTCTGCTGCAGACGTAAGAATCGATCAGCCCGTGCCCGCCGTAACTCTGGTGGCAAAAAGTGGCGGGTGAATGCTGTCACAAACTGATCCCAAGTGGCTGGAGGGGCACCCTCTCCTCTAGACAGCTCCCAAGTCTCGTACCAGTGGGTGGCCACATCTCGAAGCCGGTGCGAAGCCAACTCAACTGAATCAGTCTCTGAAGCCCTGACCAAGTCCAGTGAGCGTCGCATCCCCCGAATAAAGTCGTGGGGGTCCTCGTCGGGCTTAGGCCCGAAGAACTCTGGAGGGCCACATAGCAAAAACTCCCGAACTCTCAGGCTGTCCCGTCTGTCATCATCATCGTCGTCCCTCCGCCCGCGCCTGCGAGCCTGACCTGCTACCAGTGTAGTCAACAGCTGTACAGCCTCCCTCAGGGTCCTATCCTCCGCCCCTGGCTGAGGACCTGGAGTCTCAGGTGCGGGTACACGGACCTCTGGAGCTGCTGAAGGTCCTGCCCCAGGCTGTACTAGTGGGGGTGTAGCAGACCCCTCAGACTGTGGCACATCCTCAGGAAAATCATATACACGAGCCCGGGTAGCTCGCTGTGCCTGGCTAGTCTCCCCAATCCTCGCCTTGCCCTTCTGGGCTGCCGTTGCCTTCTTCGGAGGCATCACTGCAAACACGAAGGCGAGTTAGATCAAAATCATCCTATTAGCACAGCTCTATCGCACGATCTAAGATTACAAAGAAAGTAACATCCTAAATGCCCTGTAGCTTCCCGTTTATAGATGTGGTGCACAAAACATCGATAAACAAGAATCTACGAGACACGGCCTGTAGACATTCCGAGGACAAACCGCTCTGATACCACTTTTGTCACGACCCAGCCCCGTGGGCCGCGACTGGCACCCTACCTGGGTGTCCAGACCAAATCGCATATTCATTTCCGAATCCAAACTTATTTCAGAATTTTCAAAAGTTATATCAGACATAATTTATATCGAAAATCTGTCTTAAGCGGTCATATCAAATCAATCTCAAACAAAGCGGCGGAATAGACATCGCCGGTCAAAATACAAATATATACAAAAGGGCCATTTGGGGCCATCATATCAAACAGACCGCTTTAAGACCCGAAAGCAAAATCGGACAACATACACATAGGACCCTCGCCCCACAAAGATGACTACAGGCCTCTACGAATTTAAAACATAACATATGGCGAGACAGGGCCTCGCCGTACCCAAACTGTCCAATATACCAAACATATACAGAGTAAAGGAGTTTGTACCAAAAGTGGACTCCGGACCAAGTAAGAGTACTCCGGAAAGCAAGAAGCGAAGCCTACTGCGGAGGATCACCGATGTCTGCACCTGCGGGCATAAAACGCAGCCCCCGGAGAGAGGGGGTCAGTACGAAATATGTACTGAGTATGTAAAGCACGGTGTACAGAATTATGGATCAAAACCGAAAGCAAATCAAATGTCAAAGTGGGGTACAAACTGGTATGTCAAAATCTGTATCAAAATCATATACATATGTCTTATGCAAATAAAATCATGCAAACGCTTAAGAATGTGGTCGCCACTCCGACGCTGGCGCCACACACAGCATAACACCAGAAGGTTTCAAATCTCCGTACATCTCCGAACATAATCATAATCATCGGTGAGCATATCGCGTCCCGAGCCATATCACAGCATAACTCCAAATGGAACCGGGCCCTATGGCGAAGCCTCGGAAACCGTAACACAGCATACGGCCGAATTCATCATACAGCGCACGAATCAAAACCGGCCCGGGAACCGGTGAACGAAGTCATAATAAGGCACGAGCGGAGTCGTGAGCAAGCAAATGCAAATCGTATTTCAAAATAGTCTTTCAAAGCAAAGTGAACTCATAAGTCATTTTAGAATACAAAATAGTCGAATACTTAGCCGACATAAAGTTTCATTTTGCAAAACGTTTCCAAAATGGTCCATATAGTTCGGAACATAGATTAGCGCATCGCATAGTCCAAACATACCCCGTAGGAGGATGTTCCAAAGATCGGAAGTGGTACTTTCAACTTTATTCTCAAAGGTGGCCCAAAGGGCAAATCGGGCATTTTGGGGTAGCGGACCCACCTCGAGTCGAAGTGAGGTGGCGAACATATTTTTACGAGCAGTTATATGCCAAGGGTCATACATAATCATTTCTAGGTTACCCGACCACATTTCGATAGGTTTCGGACGAATAATGGCATTCTAGCCAAAAGGGAGCCTTTAGGCTTCAATCGAATTGAATGAATAGTAACTTTCCTGTGGATCGGGTTTCGAGGAGCAGAATTGCTCCGGAAGGTCTCATATTCAACTAACACACTAAGATATGCCAAATAAAGAATTGGGAAGCTTTACATACCTCACAGACGTCGTAAGCTCTTCCAAAAGTCCCGTCCCGTTTCGTCAAAAATCTGCAAATGGTCAAAGTTACCCAATGAGATCCTTAGGCTCAAAAAAATGCCTTTAACTCCATATTTGCCTACCGAAATTTCGGCAGCATTTCCCCTATAAATCTAACATCCCCGAGACTTAGCTCGGCTCAAAATACAACAACAACAACAGCCCACACATCAACAAACAACACAAACAACAATCAAGCCATTCTAGCTTCAAAATTCCACTTTGTTATCTAAATTGGCAACTTCCATTCAAACTTTCAAAACTCCAATTCTACATCTACATAATTGGATTCATTTCCACATTCAAACTTATACAATCACAATCTAACTACAATCCAAGCCATACCCGAAATTACACCAAAATCCATTATGTTCCATAATTCTTCAAAACAATCAAAAGTGCACGACGAACATTCTAACTCACGTCGTTTCATTCCGAATTCATTAACATCATTATAAGTTCATATCTAAAGTCTCTAGCACCCTAAATATACAATGATATACATAAAGATACAAAGGATATACACTTTCCGATAATATCCGAATTCGTTTTCCACCGCCAATTTAATTCAACAATCAATCATTTACGATATAAGGATCACAACAACACATTATACCAACTTAGCCAAGATCAATTCACACCAATTTTTCCTTCTATGGCTCTCGGCCAAACCCACTACAAACACACACCCACGACTTTCTATTTACGTTAAAATTACGGGATTCTCGTCTACTTCCAATCCTTAACACATTCATAGCAATTCTATAACATTAGAGGGGCAAGATTCTTACCTTTTACTAACTTTCCGACTTGTCGCAAACGGAATCCTTGTGCCAAACCAATTATACCACGTCGGAGAGCGTCTTGAGTATTTCTTAATTATGTAGAAACCAAGATTTTTGGATCACTAAATAAACTTGGGAATTTCTTTTTCTCTTCTACACTATTCACGGCCGAACCCCTTCTTTCTTGTGTTCTTGAATTTTTTTGATTTTCTCTTGAATAATGCTAAGTGTTCCTCATATATATCCACTTAGGGGTCATGTGCATAGCACATGCCCCTTTTAAAAATGGATTTGGGCCACACTATGGCCGGCCCCCATTTGATCTTGGGCCTTGATTTTGCATTGCATTTTCTTGGCCCAATTCGAGAAAAGTCCCGTTTTGTAATTCCCGAAACTAATTTCCGAAATTCCAAATTTATCCTCGGCCTTCCCCGAGGTCTTAGCATTAAAGATTTCACAACCAACATAGTCATATTCTCACAAATTAATTTATACCCTTCTAACACCCAAGTCATAATTATTTCTCGATTTCCAATTGTACGAAAACACGGGACATAACAGTCACCCATCCCAGAATTGCTCTGGCCCTAGCACGCTTAACCTTACAACTTTAATGCATTTAGGCACGTTAGGGCCGGTATAATTACACGAATTGCCCCGCACGTCCTTTGTCACGTAATTTAAGGCAAATCGGGGTCTTAACAACTTTCAAAACACCCTCGTAGCGGGTCCCACCCCGACTTAGAGGGGATTCTTTTACTTTTCTGACTATATAGTTACCATGTCGCCCCCTGTAAATCCTCAATATTTACCTTCATGTATATATATATATAAAATTGTAGACCGCCCACGAGTTTAAGTTTTTATTCCACAAATTCCATCTCCAATCCGTCGATGAAAACTATTGGAATGTTTCTGTAAGGCATCTTCCGACCACCAGCAAAAGAAAACTAGAGTCCGACGAACTTCGCGGAATCTTTTAGTACTTTACCTCCATATTTATATATATATTTTTGAGTCGTGAGCGAACCACTCAATTCCCAACTGCCTGTCATACACTTTGTATCCTTCCAATTAGAGGAAACTTAATCGTTGGACATTTTTGCCCTTCCACATATTTTTGCCCTTCACATGGGCTGTGCTAAAGCAAAATGGGGTTGGAACATATTTCTGGTCCATTTAAATAAATTGCGAATTTGCTACTCGTATATGCTTTCTCGAGATAAATTTTTCCAAACAAAGATAATGCTTCTTACGAATGTTATGGAGGGTATCTCTTAAACTTTAATCCAACATAATGGGTTTGCCCTATCGGTATCGACCCTCAAGATATGTTAAGAATTTATATCTCATTTTCCTCTTTATATTCCTAGAAAAATTTGGGCAGAGGTTCCTCTGTATTTCTTACTATCCCAAAACCTGTACACAGGAAATACCAACCATGCCTCACAGGGCCAACACATATATGTATATACGTATCATATCATATCGCATCATAGCCACACGGGGCTAACAATTTCAAATAAAAGTATAAAGATGCCGAGGCTTACCTCACATGCCCAACTCAAACTGCACCTACTACACTTTCCTATTTATTTTTTTTCTTTTCAATCTTCAGCTTCGTGTTTCAATCGTATTTCAAACACCTTACCCAGCATACATCTTTCATACCACTACTTACCTGTGTACTATGTAGCTTCCAATATCATCAGTCGCTGTCTTACGTCAAAACCGTTCTCCAGCTGAAATCAGAGGTTAGAAAAAAAAGGAATTCATTTCCTACAGCGGGCTCTATCGCACGATCTAAGATTCAAAGAAAGGTAACACCCTAGATGTCCTGTAGCCTCCTGTTTATAGATGTGGTGCACAACACACCGATAAACAAGACTCTACTAGACACGGTCTGTAGACATTCCGAGGACAAACCGCTCTGATACCACTTTTGTCACGACCCAACCCCGTAGGCCGTGACTAGTGTCCGTGATGGACACCCAAACGTACCCAATAACCCAAACCAGCAGACTAGCAGATTATATAAATATAAAAGTCAGTCGACGTTACTAGTGTCACAGAGGAACATATATAGCACATGGAAGCCGATAAGGCTATCACAAATCATAACAACCCAAAACATATACAGAACCCACATGTATGTCTACAGACCTCTATAGAACATAACAGAATCATAAGACGGGACAGGGCCCCGTCGTACCCCTGAATAGCGTACATATATACAACAGCAGCAGACTGTACCAGAGTATAGGCTCTGGACAAAAGAGCGCTCCAGAATAGCAGAATAGGTGTCCTAGGCAGGTGGGTCAGCAAATCTGTAGTCTGTACCTGCGCGGCATGAAAACGCAGCCCCCGAAGAAAGGGGGTCAGTACGAAATATGTACTGAGTATGTAAAGCATGGAACGTAGTAAACAAAGTCATAATCGGAACAGGAGATACAGAAAATGAACGGAATATCCAGATTAGCAAAATGCTGAACATAAAGCATAAATAGTACTTACAGGAAACATATGTCATACCTGGTCCCATTACGGAACAAAATCATAACCGGAACAGAACGTACAGAAATGTGAGTGAGATGTCCAGAGTATCAAATGCATATTTTCAAAACATGAAGAGTGTGTACAGAAACATATGCCATATCATATCCGGCCCCTTCCAGGGGACTCGGCAGACAGAACGTGGTCACCCCCCCGACACTGGTGCCACAACACATAAGGATCAGAAAAGGGGAATAACCCCGTAACATAGCATATCATATCAGATGGCCATATCAGATCATATCATATCATATTAGAATAGTGTACATGGCACAGCATACTCCACAACCCATGTACATGTATACCTGCCCCCTCACATCGAGGCACGGCGAACAATGCAGTGGAAGACGCTTGAGAACATATCCTGGCCCGGGCTCAGTGTGGGAAACGTTGAGGCATCCACGAATGGAGTAGTGAGAAACTAAATGCAATAAAATACCTTGTATATTTCCAGAGACTCAATGAGGCATATCAAATGACGAATCAAATCAATAAAATCGGACGGAATCATAATAAGTGAATTTCGAATGTCATAATGGATTACGGAAGCATAATCTTTCTAAGTTCGTTTCCAAGTTCCAAAACAGTTTACAAGACTTAATAGAATATTTAAAACAAGTTTTATTTAGTAGTTACAAGAGTAGTTAAAACATTTCTTAAAAAAAATGCTCGAAGACAAGTCATAACCACTAAAAGGGTAAAATCGGAAATAGTGGACCCACCTCGGGACAAACGAAGCGGTGGGCTCAAATTACGTATTTAAAGCTTATAAAGTCACCTACGGAGGTTCTAGGGGCATTCCATAATTTTCTAAACAATTTGCGGAAGTTTGCACAATTCTTTCAATAAAGCATACTTATAGGGTTCAATTCCATTGAATGAAAAAGGGGTATTTTCAAATGCGGATTCCGATGAGCAGAACGCTTTTCGAGGCTCAAATCCGATCCTAGTACACCTAGGGCATGCCAAAAGAAGAATCGGGATAGCTTTACATACCTTGTATGCTCTTTACGCCTTTCCAAATTCAATTCCCGTTTCGCCCAAAATCTGTAATTGGTCACATTTACCAATTCTCAATTTCCAATCTTTAAGTATTCAATCTTTATTCATAATTGCCTACAGAAATTTGGGCAGCATCTCCCCTATACATATAGCATCCCCGAGAATTTAACTCGGCCAAAACAATCAACAACAACCCAACAACAACATCAACAACAACAATAGTCACCATAAACACAATATAACTTAACTAGTTATCTTTCCAACATAATGTCATAACCTTCATTTCAACTTCAATTTCCAAACTAATCTCAATGGTTTCACATTCATCATTAATCTAGATCATCACAATATAATTTGGAAATATTTCATATCATTCCTACGAAATATTCACAAGATATACAAAATATACAAACTTTCCACCAAAACATAATTCACCCAAAACTTCAAATCTTCAACCTACATATTCATAACATATTTCCACCTTCCAATTTCATCAACCATAATCATAATTTACATCTTAACAACTTCTTTTCCATAATATCTCAAAATTATTCTAAGGTGACATAATCTTCTACATTCCAACTTCAACCAAAATTCATTCAACTTTCATTTCCAATATAATTTTCACCATAACCACAACTAGAATACAACATAAAATTCAACTCATATCATATATACAACAATATACACACACAGCTACATACATATATACATACCCACTTTGCAAACTTCCATATTTCCATAATTTCTACTCATTTCCACATACCACAACATAAACAAACCTTCATAACATAAGAAAAAGGAATTGATTCTTACCTTTTTCTACAAACTTCTTCACTTGAACAAGTTGTCAACTTGAAGAAATAAGTGCTCCTTCTTCCAAAACAACTACACCAAGTTGTAGAGGACACTTAATTTAGTAGGAATTCAACAAGAAAATAATTTTAGAGGCAAAATTTTGAGGGGTGATTTTTCTATGGCCAAACCCGAAATGGCCTTATTTTTGCTCTTCTTTGTGTTTGTTTTTCTCTTCTTTGCTTCATGAATGTTCTTGGTTGAAAATGAAGACTTAGCCCCTTTTTATTATTAATCACATGACTAATTTAAATGGGCTTGGGTCCTTTATTAAGGACCATGGCCGGCCACCTCCTCACTTGGGCCTGAATTTTTCTTTTCATTTTTTTGGGCCAATTCGGTTGGTCCCGAGTTGGGCCTAGCCCACTGACCTTTCGACCTTAAAACGTTCATATCTCCTTGTACCGACGTCACCTTGGAACCCACGACCTATGGATGGAAAGCGAATTCAATTATCTACAACTTCTATTTCTTGGTATATTTCCAAATTCCAAACTTATAATACCGTTTTTTCCCCTCCAAGTCAGGTCATCCGAAAACGTTTTCTTAAAAATATTCGTTTGGAGGGCTTCCACTTTGATTTGGACCAAGGGTACTTCGTGAGTTGTGTTTAACTTCACATATGTGATTCATATAATTTGTCACATGTCCCAAAAAAAATATTGATGTGTGGGCCCCCACTTTAACTTACAATTAATCCGAAGTTCAAAAATACGGGATGTAACAAGTGAGAACATCTACGGACGGTGCTTGGGATTCTTCGAGGTAAAGAGTGGT
Organism: Lycium barbarum; assembly: GCF_019175385.1. Lineage (NCBI taxonomy): Eukaryota > Viridiplantae > Streptophyta > Magnoliopsida > Solanales > Solanaceae > Lycium > Lycium barbarum. The sequence continues at coordinate 67,869,005 of NC_083344.1, forward strand.
ATGCCAAGTTTTCTAAGTGTGAGTTTTGGTTGAACTCTATGGCTTTTCTAGGTCACATTATTTCAGAGGAAGGCATTAGAGTGGATGCCCAGAAGATTGAGGCTGTGAAGAATTGGCCATAGCCTACGGCACCAACAGAGATACGTAGTTTCTTGGGCTTGGCAGGTTAATATAGAAGGTTTGTAGAAGGATTTTCCTCTCTTTCAGCCCCAATTGACTTAAAAATCAGCTAATTTCTAATGGACAGATGCTTGTGAGCAGAGTTTTCAGACGTTGAAAGATAAGTTAACTTCAGCAACAATTTTGACTCTTCTAGAAAGAGTAGATGGCTATGTGGTATATTGTGATGCTTCAGGCGTTGGATTGGGCTGTGTGTTGATGCAGCACAGTAAAGTTGTCGCTTATGCTTCTAGACAGCTGAAGAAGCACGAAAAGAATTATCCAACCCATGACCTTGAGTTAACGGCAGTGATTCATGCCTTGAAAATATGGAGGCACTACTTATATGGTGTCCATGTTGATATCTATACTGATCATAAGAGTCTCCAGTACATCTTTACGCAGAAGGAGTTGAACTTGCGTCAGAGGTGATGGTTGGAGAGGTTAAAAGATTATGATGTGGATATCTTGTACCATCCCGGGAAGGCTAATGTAGTAGCCGATGCCCTCAGTCGTAAATCTATGGGTAGCTTGTCTCACGTGTTGCTAGAGAGAATAGAAGTGGTCCGTGAGGTTCATTGATTGGCTAGCCTCGGAGTTCGATTGATAGATTCAGGTGATGCATGAGTTATTGTTCAAGACACAGCGGTATCATCCTTGGTAGTAGAGATAAAGGAGGGTCAGTATGAGGATCCTGTTCTAGTTCGTTACCGAGATACAGCCCCTCAGAAAGAAAAGACACCCTTTGTGATCACAGGTGATGGAGTACTTAGGTATCGAGACAGATTATGTGTCACTAATGTTGCAGGGCTCCGTCAGCAGTTATGGGAGAGGCACATTACTCCCGCTATTCTATTCATCCAGGCTGAACGAAGATGTACCATGATCTCAAGGATGTTTATTAGTGGGATGGTATGAAAAGAGATATAGCAGAATTTGTCGCTCAGTGTTCAAATTCTCAGCAGGTCAAAATAGAGCACCAGAAGCCTGGAGGTCTATTGCAGGCTATGGAGATTTCAACATAGAAGTGGGAAGTAATTAATATGGACTTCATTACGGGGTTGCCCTGTACTCAGTGAAAGTGTGATTTTATATGGGTCGTAGTTGATAGGCTCACAAAGTCAGCTCACTTTCTGCCTGTCAGAAGTACTTATGCAGCCGAGGATTATGCAAAGCTCTACCTTAAGGAGATTGTATGACTTCATGGCGTCCCTTCAGCCATTATTTCAAATAGGGGAGCATAGTTCTCAGCCAAATTCTGGAAGTCTTTTCAGCAAGGATTGGGGACTCAGGTGAGTCTTAGTACTGCGTTTCGCCCCAGACAAATGGACAGGCGGAGCGTACTATACAGACCCTTGAGGATATTCTTAGAGCTTATGTACTTGACTTTCAAGGCAGTTGGGATGATAATTTGCCTCTTATTGAGTTTGCGTACAATAACAGTTACCATTCCAGTATTCAGATGGCTCCTTATGAGGCCATATATGGGCGGAGATGCAGATCGCCCATAGGGTGGTTCGATGTCGGGGAGATTCAGTTACTAGGCCCAGAATTAATTCAGCAAGCATGTTATAAGGTGAAAGTGATTAAAGAGAGGTTGCTAACAGCTCAGAGCCGATAGAAATCCTATGCGGATAATCGGCGATGTAAGCTAGAGTTCAAGATAGGCGACTGGGTGTTCCTGAAAGTTTCGCCTATGAAGGGAGTGATGAGGTTTATCAAGAAGGGCAAGTTGAGCCCTCGATATATTGGGCCATATAAGATCATTTGTACAGTGGGCATGGTGGCATATAAGCTAGAATTACCTTTGGAATTAAAGTCGGTGCATCCAGTATTTCATGTATCTATGCTTTATAAGTGTATCGGAGATCCTTCAAGAGTGGTACGAGTGGGTGATATCCAGGTGACCGAGCAGTTATTATACGAAGAAGTTCCAGTGGCTATATTGGACAGACAGGTCCGTCAGTTGCGAACTAGGGATGTAGCCTTCATTAAAGTCTTGTGGAGAAATAAAAATGTTGAGGAAGTGACTTGGGAAGCAAAAGAGGCAATGAAAACTGAGTACTCGCATTTGTTCCCAGCAGTACAGGAGGTTCAGTCTGAGGCATCATCGCCCCAGGTATTATTTCATTTCAGTTATCGTGATTGGTCGTATAAGGCCATAGTATTGTGTGTTATAGTATGTGGCCTTGTGTGGCATTATTTTGGGTTGTTGCGTGCAGGGTGGATTGGTATAAGTACAGGGGAAACTCTGCCGAAATTTTTATAACCCAGGATTGCTCGAACATTCTAGGACGAATGTTTCTAAGGGGCAGAGAATGTTACACCCCTCGTGTTTGTAGTGGTAGAACCCATGGTTTCCTAGTAGGGTATGCCCTTGGAATAGAGACTCGAGCCCGAGTTTGGAGGTAGAAAATGTCTTACCCCGTGTACAAGGGTACCAGCAGATATTCCTGTCAGTTTATAGAGTTAGAAGTTGAACGAATCGAATCGACGTGATCTGAACTGAATCAGAAAATCTGCAGGACACCAGTTATCGTCGACGGGTTGTTGACATGTTCGATGGACCGTCGACGTGCGGCGTCGACAGGATCGCGCAGCCATGCATCTGCAGGTGCAGTTCGACGGACCGTCGACATATTGACGGGCCGTCGACTCGCTCGTCGAACCGGATGCTGTAGCCTTTTTGTCTTTCAAGTATAAATAGGTGGTCCATGACCCTATTTCATATTTTACTCCTTCCAAATCAGAAAAACCCCTAAGTTATTCTCTCCCAATATTTTCCATGATATTAGTGAAGATTTGATAAGACCCGGACCCCGTAAACCCGAGCTTGTAAAGGATAAGGTTGCTTCTAGGGTTTCTCCAAGATTGTGAAGCTTAGGGAGTTAAAGTTGAAGTGATTCTTGGGATTCTTGACCCCTCAAGGTATGTAAATGATTTCTACCCTTATATTTAAGTTGAGTATCAAGAGTTTTAGTGATTGTAAGTAAATAGGGGATAGTTGTGGAAGTGGTAAGTGGATGGAAGAAGAGATAGTGACTTAGGGTTATTTTAAGAGATGATTGGGAATGGATTTGAATATATTTTGATATGTATATATACATATGTGTTGTCATTGTTGATGTGGGATCGAATGAGGAGTTGGAGAGTTGTAAGCTCACAAAGGAATTTATTGTCTATAGTTCGTTGAGCTTTATACGTATTTGAGGATGGTTAGTAAGCGAAGTAAATAGCCTAATTAAGCCTCATGTTACCTTAATTGTAGATTTACAAGTTCATGAGGTAGACATTGGGCGATTGGATATACTCCAAGGTATGTTAAGACAGTTCATTCCTTCTTTTTGGCATGATCTTATGATATGATCCAACAAGCGAATAAGAGAGCTTCCATGTTACTGTACTCTTAGAAGCATTAGAAGTACTTCAGTGTTGATGATCATGTACCCCCTTTATGAGTAATCCTCCTATTCATGGGTCCAGTTTTATGTAGCCAGTTCTATGCATACAGTTTAGTTATGCATTACATTTATTATATATTTATGTACATTGACCCGTGACTAGAAGGCGTTATATACGCACACATATAAAGCGTCATATACGCGAATATTAGATATATGTAAAGTATGAGAAGAAATATAGGCGTTACGCATTACTACTATGATGATGATATTGATTATCGCCACAGAGGAGCCAATATAATATGACGAGATGCCATGGAGGCTTACAGGCGTTATATACGCACATGCATCAGGCGTTATATACGCACTCATATAGATGCACGACCATCATTGATAGGTATGAGCATGCATATTATGTGCCCACAGAGGCATTGTCAGTTACGCAGATTTATAAAGATTTAGGCAGATACTAGTTCATACACGTACATGCAGTCCGTCATTTCAGTTTATGAGTTCAGATCTTATCCATGATTCTCATGTATATATATGTTGTTGTTCTTATGCCTTACATACTCGGTACATTATCCTTACTGACTCATCGTTGCTCGGGGGGCTGCGTTTATGCCCGCAGGCACAGGGAGACAGACAGGTGGTCCAGCTCAGTAGGACCTCTAGATCTAGCAGTGGTCAGCACGCTCCATTTGATCCGGAGCTATAGTCAGTTTTGGTATGCCCCTTTTAAGATGTGTATGCATATGGGTATGACGGGGCCCTGTCCCGTCCTTTCTACAACTTTTATTCCAGTAAAGGTTTGTAGACAGTTGTATGTAGTAGTCAGATGATGTAGCCTTGTCGGCTTCTATTCTTTTGTGTACAGTCTATGTAGCAGCCTAGTTGGCTTGAATTGTTTTTCCGCATGTTGTGTGTGTGTGTATATGTGTATATATATATATATATATATATATATATGCAGATTGCACAGAGTTCTGATGTTACCTTCTTATGAGATTAGTTTATGGCATTCACGGGCTTTTGATGTTCAGTATGTTTCAGATACGTGTTTAGGGGTGTTTGGTCGCTAGAGATCAGACTCCCGTCACGGCTCATCAGATTGGGTCGTGACATATGGACACTCTCTCATAAAGTGATATGGGCAACCAAAAGTATAACAAGCCCGCGACCCATACTGACATCGCTCGTAGTGCGCTCTACCACAATTACCACACCGCGGTGGTAGTGGCCTGGTTATGCAAGAAAATAAAGACAAGATAGAAAAGAAGACATAATTGATAAACAATTGGACAATAACTAGAAGAACTAGTCCTAGTTACCTTCCAAAAGGATCAAAGGCACCTATCTTATGCAACAATCCTCAAGAGAATAACAATCTTTTGCCAATTGAATGATGAAAACAAGGTTGTACAATTTGGAGTCCACCAAATCACAACAAGTCTCAACTAGAGAGAAAAGTTCAATATTCATATATTTCAAGATAGGTTGAAATGAGAAATAGTTCTAAATGTAGCTTATATAGGTAAAGTCTACACCTGGTCTTTAAAATAATAGCAACAAGTCAACTTTTAAAATATGGCCTCGCAGGGCTCCAAATCATTAGCCACACGTATGGGACTCCAAAGTGGGTCCATGGGCTAGTACAAATAAGCCCATAGGCTGCTTCCCCGGGCTAGGCAGTGTCCACGGCTCCTGAAACGCAAATTCCTTCTCCAAAGCTAGGTGAACACCATGAAGGACCAAAGACCGACTCCTAGTGAATGGCCAGGACGACTGGAACATGTCTTGATCAGTTTGGACTGCATCATCCTCCCCTTCTTGGAAAGATTTCATCCTCGAAATCGCCGTGTCTTCACCCTCGACTGCATCACCTGAATCACAAGGAACCAGGTCAGAAACATTGAAAGTTCTTGAAACACTATACTCACTTGGAAGATCAATGACGTAAGAATTATTGTTAATCTTTTCCAACACTTTAAATGGTCCATCTCCTTGCGCGGACAACTTTCCTTTTCTTTGGTTCGGGAATCGATCTTTCCTGAAATATACCGAAACCCAGTCGCCCATTTGTAACTCCAACTTCTTTCTTCCCTTGTTCACCTTGGACGCAACCTTGGCATATGCCTTTTCCAGATTTTGTCTCACCTTAGCATGAAGTTTAAGCAACGAATCTGCCCTGCTTGAACCTTCAACATTCAAAATAGCATCTCGAGACAAAGGGATTAAATCCAATGGAATCAAGGGGTTAAAACCATACACACACTCAAAAGGAGATTTCCCTATTATTCTATGCACCGTACGGTTATAAGAAAACTCAATGATGGCAATTGATCAACCCAACTTCTTGATTTTTCTTTGGTCATCGCCCTAAGTAGAGCTCTCAAAGTACGATTCACAACTTTAGTTTGTATGGCCATTTGAGGATGATAAGAAGTCGAAAACAACAACTTGGTGCCAAGTGCACCCCACAAACATCTCCAGAAATGACTCAAGAATTTCGTGTCCCTGTCACTTACAATGGTACGCAGCACGCCATGCAATTTCAACACATTAGCAATAAACAAAGAAGCAACATGCAGTGCATCATCACACTTTTTACAGGGGATGAAATAAGCCATCTTAGAAAATCTATCCACAACAACATAGATACTATCATGACCAGCCCTAGAACGAGGTAAACCCATAACAAAATCCATAGATATATCAATCCACGGGCTAGTAGGAACTGGTAAAGGGGTATACAAACCATGGGGATTGGACCTAGACTTAGCTCGCTTACATTCCAAACAAGCACTGCAAAATTGCATCACATCTCGCCTCATCTTAGGCAAAAAAAAGTGCTCCTCAAGAATACCTAAGGTCTCATCCACCCCAAAATGACCTATCCAACCTCCACAATGTGCCTCACGAATCAGTAACTCCCTTTACGAGTACATGGGTATGCACACCCTCCCCTTCTTAAAATGATAGCCATCATGCTAGTGATATTTCTCTACCCGCTTCCCACTCACTAGATCCTCACGAATGCTCTTAAATTTCGGATCGTGCTCATACATAGACTTTGTGCTCTCAAATCCTAAAAGTGTAGAAGTCAAACTGGTAGTTAGGGAAAACTTCCTAGATAAGGCATTGGCCACTACATTCTCTTTCCTTTTCTTATAATGAATCACATAGGGAAAACTCTCAATGAACTCAACCCACTTAGCATGTCTCTTATTCGGCTTCTCTTGGCCTCTAAGATGTTTCAAAGACTCATGGTCACTTCTAATCACAAACATTTTTGGCCACAAGTAATGCTGCAATTAGGCTAAAGCTCTCACTAAGGCGAACAACTCTTTATCATATGTCGAATAGTTCAAAGCTGCCCCCTTAAGTTTCTCACTGAAATAAGATATAGGCTTCCCCTCTTACATTAGTATTCCACCTATCCCAACCCCTGAAGCATCACACTCAATCTCAAAGGTCTTACTAAAGTCAGGTAGTTGTAACAATGGGGCAGAAATAAGTCTATGTTTCAACTCCTTAAATGCTCTCTCTTGGGACTCTTCCCAAACAAACGGTTGTTCTTTCTTTATCAACTCATTCAATGGCGTTGCTATAGTGCTAAAGTTTTTTACAAACATCCTATAAAAACTAGCCAACCATGAAAACTTCTCACTTGATAACACTAGACGGGGTACGCCAATCCCTAATAGCTTATACTTTTGACTCATCAACTTCAACTCCACCAGCACTGACAACAAAACCAAGAAAAATAACACGTTCAACACAAAAAGCACACTTTTTTAGATTAGCATACAATTTCTCTTTTCTCAAAACATCAAAGACTTACCTTAAGTGATCAACATGTTCATCCACAGTTTTACTATACACAAGAGTGTCATCAAAATAAACCACAACAAACCTATTTATGAATGGTTTAAGCACAGGATTCATCAATCTCATGAAAGTACTCGGCACGTTGGAGAGGCCAAATGGCATCACTAACCATTCATAGAGACCAAACTTGGTCTTGAATGCGGTCTTCCATTCATCACCCGGTTTCATCCGGATTTGATGGTAGCCGGACCTAAGATCAATTTTAGAAAACCAACAAAAACCACTTAACTCATCTAACATGTCTTCTAACCTAGGAATAGGATGACGATACTTTACCGTGATCTTGTTGATGTCTCTACAATCGATACACATTCTCCACGTTCCGTATTTCTTAGGCACAAGTATGATCGGAACGGTGCACGGACTCAAACTTTCCTGCACCAACCCCTTGCTTAAAAGCTCATCAACCTACCTTTGGAGTTCCTTGGTGTCTTTCGGATTACACCTATAGGCTGGTTTGTTCGGAATTTAGGATCCAAGCACAAAATCTATTTGATGCTTAATTTCTCTCAAGGGAGGCAGTCCGCTTGGCATCTCCTAGGGAAATACATCCACAATATCCTGCAAAAGATTCTTAACAAAACATGAAAATTGATTAGCATTAGATAAATCATCACTATCACTCAATGGAATACCTTTATGCACTAAGCAAATCATGATTTGTTTTTCATCATTACCTTTGAAGTACTCTCCCGGTTGCATGATTGTACATACCTTTTCGTTACCCAGCGGTGGTGATGTGGACTTTGGATCCGTCACAATACTAGCCTTACCTTTAGCCACTTCCTTCAACTCCTTCATCCGACGATAATATTCTATCACTTGCTTTGGTGACAAAGGCTTAAGTGTGATTACCTTCACTTTGAACCGCATATGTGTTGGCTCGGCCATTATGAATCGCAGCTCTGTCATATTTCCACGGCCTTCCCAAAAGTAAATAGCATACCGGTATTGGTACCACATCACATTTTACCTCATCTTGGTAAGCTCTTATCTTGAACTTAACCAAAAACTGATTTGTAACTCACAATTCACCACACTCATTGAGCAATTGTAACCAGTAGGGTCGGGGAAGTTTCCATGTAGGCAGTTTCAATTGCTCAACCAAAGTTTGGCTAGCAACATTAGCACAACTTCCTCCATCCACAATCAATGAACAAAACTTCCCCTTTACCCTACACTTAGCATGAAAAAGATTCTCCCTTTGCACAACTTCTTCATTCTCCAAGCTTATAGTGTTCAAGTTTCTCCGCACCACAAGAAACATTTCGGGCAGATGATCCTCCTCTTCTCCTTTCGGCTTCTCAAGATCATGATCAAGTTCTTTTTCATTGCCATCTTCTGGTTCACTTTCTTGTTCTTGAACCGTGCCATCATCAAGAATAAGCATGGTCCTCTGAGTAGGACACTCTTTGGCCATATCCCCATATCCCCTACATTTATGACATTGAATAGATGAAGCACTAGGAGAATTGAGTTGGGTCTTACCTCCGGAGTCCTTTGGTTCAGATTTGGTTGGACTCTTTTCAATTGGCCTTTTAACATCACGGCCAGCACTCGAACTTGGACTCTTCAAATCGTTACCCCTACTCCTCGGAGTAGTATTAGCACTTCCTCTCGATCTGAATGTCTTATCCTTCTTGACCCCTTTTTCTGCCTCTATAGCCACTTGGAACACCTCATCAAGAGTATAGTAAGTAAGTAACCTCAATTGAGATGAGATTTCTCGATTCAACCCAGGTTTGAATCGGATGATAAGCTGCTCCTCGTCTTCTTCAAGATAAAGAGCCATTCTTTCTTTCTCAAACTCATCATAGAACTCTTCTACGATCTTAGAACCCTGCTTTAATTCATAGAGCCTTCGGAGTTGCTCTTGACGATGCTTGGCAGTGACATACTTAGCATCCATGACATGTTTCAATTGTCCCCAAGTAAGATGTTCCGGTAAACCATGTCTTCTCCGAACTCGCTTTTCTGATTCCCACCATGTAGAAACATAGCCTTCAAAAGAGGCAATGGTATACACCGTTTTCCGCTCCTCCGAAAGTTCATTCATGTCAAATATTCTCTCAATCTGAATCTTTCTATCGATGTAATTGTCCGGATCACTAGTTCCTTTAAATGGTGGAATAGTGATCTTGACATTGTTAAGATTAGTATCCCTTCTACCTTGATTCCCTCGGACCAGATCTAGATAATCATCATGGTTGCCATAGTCATGGTCAAGATTTCTCCCAACACACGCTCCTCGATCTCCTCTTTCTCTATATCTCCTTTGGCCCCTCTGTTCTTGGGCTCTCCGAACATACTGTTGATCAAACTCATCTTCGGCTTGTTCTAAGACATGGACCACAACATCTTCATCAACCGTAACCAAATTTCTTCTTGCCCTCATAGGAGGTACTTGCACTTGAATATGAGGATCCGAAAGTATGGGATTTTGAACTCTAGAAACTTTAGGAATTCCCATAGCATGAGCGAGCATTACGGGCAGCTTCTTCCCTCATTCTTTGTTGATGGGCCCCCTCATTAAATTGCTCCGGTGGTATTGTACTAGAACCGGTGTCCCCTGGAACCAATGGTGCTCCCCTTTTTTCAAGGGCTTGCATCCTTGTTTCCACTCCGTCTATCTTGGCCATCAACTGAGTGGTCATGTTCTTCCTTGCCGCCACAAGGTTGGATATAGTCACTCCTTCTTATGCCTCCGTAATAATTTCATATCCCGCCATTGTACCTGCACAACAAAGCTTAAAGTAATGGGTTAAGGTTAGAAATCACCTTACTCACTCCCTTACTTTATTTGGGTGGCGCTCGGTTCCCTCAATAATGTAAAGGTTTGGTTCACTCAGACTTGTTGTAATTGGCTTTCTCGGAATTGACCAACTCTTTTTCGATCACTTCAACTACACAAAAGATGCTAATTTTTTTGGGATTAGAGTGAGTTTATTAACTCTATAGTCAGATGACTCCTTCAAAGGTGGCGCACTTGAGTCAAACAATTCACTACGAATCAAAATGAGAAAAGTTTGAAAAGAATTGGTGTCACGACCCAGCCCCGTGGGCCGCGACTGGTGCCCTACTTGGGCACCCAAACAGACATACAAACTAAATCATCATTTTTAAACAGAGTTGAGAACGAATATTATCTTGCGCGATTGCGCGTACAAAACATTATATCAGAATCAGAAGAGGCAGCGGAATATACATCGCCGAACATATGCACATATATCAAAAATCCGGCAAGGCTATCAAATATGTCAAAAGCCGACAAGGCTGTCAAATGGCACAACGGCCCAAAACGCATATACAAATGCACGCCGACAAGGCTGCCACAAACATATACAAAATGCACGCCGACGAGGCTGCCATAACGAATAGAGTCATGCAAACACATCCGTACAGAAGTAGGCACACACACCCACAAATACGTCTACAGACCTCTAAACAGACAAACCGAATCATATGGCGGGACAGGGCCCCGCCGTACCCCTGAACAAATACATATATACATAGCGAACGAATATATACCAAAATGTGTGCTCTGAAATGAGAAGAGCACTCCAAACAGCAGAAGAGGGTGTCCTAAATGGGTAGATCACCAAACTGTGCATCTGTACCTGCGGGCATGAAACGCAGCCCCCGAAGAAAGGGGGTCAGTACGAAATATGTACTGAGTATGCAAAGCAGAATATACAGAAAGCAAATCTGAAACATAAACGAAATGGAAGTACCAAACATAAGTGCAAATCCAACATATCAAAATTTGCTTACTTTAAAAAATATGTAAGTAATGCATAGGGTACAGAAGAATATGGTCGCCCACCCGTCGATGGCGCCATAACACAGCATAACACCAGAAAGTTTCAAATCTCCGTATCCCCGTCACATATCACATCACAACATAACGCCATACACAGCATAACACCAAATATAGGTGGAACCTGACCCTCTTTTGCGAGTAGCTCGGTGAACCATAAACACAGCATAACTCCGGAGTATATCAAAATGCGCACGACAACAGAACCGGCCCGGGACTCGGCGAAGGGAATAACAGAATGCACGAGTAGAGTCGTGAGTAGTCATATGCATAAAATCATTATCATAAATTCAAACATAAGTAAAATGATCATATTTTAAATCGGAATAATAATCATACCAAATTCTTTCAAAGATTCTCTGAATTACATAAAGGAAAGTCGCGGGACCCACGGACGGGTATTTACCCAAGTCGGGCCCGCCTATGGAAAACATACGTATCATACATAATGCAAAATTTTATAAAAATATTGGAGCAATCCGAGCATTTATGTGAAATATATGGCATTCAGAAATTTCGAAGTTCTTTAAAGTGAAACCTTTTTGCGCAAAGTTCGGAAAGCGATTATTTTAAATACATAAAGGTTCATATTTCATCAAATCATACATAAGAGTGCCAAGGAACATATATAGATCATATCATGCTCGGATTTCGGATTTGAAATTTCCTTAAGGCTCTAATCTAGCCTATGTAAAACTAAGACATGCCATAAAGAAGGGAGGTTGCTTTACATACCTCGTACGCACTCCAAGATGGCCAATCTAAAGTAAATTCCAATCTACGCCTCGGGCTCCCCAAGGTCTACAAATATGCCAACGAATATCCAATATTAAACATAGACACTTAAGCCATTTATTCCAACTAACATTAAATTCTACAGAAAATTCGGCAGCATTTCCCCTGTAAATAGGCCATCCCGAGAATTTAACTCGCTCAAAATCAACAACAACAACCACAATAACCAACCTAGCAACATCGATAATCAATTCGAAAGGCAAAATAATAATAGTAGCTCTCTTTTACACCATTCGACAACTTTCCAATTATTCAATTCAATGGCTTACTTTCAAGCCACAATATCGTTCGTACATTCGATTATTAACCAAAACTCATACTAACAACATTCGAGAACATTCTAAACAATTCACATAATCTTTCCAACAATCCACAATTTCTCCAAATTTTTGGCCGAAAACAGCCCCTACCCGTGAGCAGCCCACTGGGCACACTTCCGACTTTCAATTCATGTTTTGTATCACAATTCACAATATAACGATACCATTTTCATAAAATATACAAATTACATCAACGCACAATAACCCTCAAATCAGCCCGTACAATCTCAACATCAATCTTAAGTCATTAAATGCTCAATTCCAAACTAGAATTCGTAATGACGACACAAAAGTGCTTAAGCGATAATAATGCGATATTCGGCATAATCTATGACTCACATTCGTTCACACTACACATATTCATATGTTAATGGTTCTCATATATAAGGATTGCATTAAATGCACAAAGTTCTCCAAATCAGTCCGCAACGCTTACTATATCAATTCGGGACATTTAACTCTCATTTCCAACATACAAATCATCACAACAACCATTACGACGCTAAGCGATATTAATTCATTCTTTGCTACCATTTGGAGGCTATATACACGGCTACACTACACATATACATGTATCGATGATTTTTATTCTCTTCTCCACTCTACGACAATCAATATGCTACAAGCAATTAATTCATCAACCCAATACCACACCACACACATATACTTCACACGGTCAACACACCCAACACAAGACCCAACTTCAACATTTCATATTTCATGATTTTTATCCATTTTAGCATACTACAATATGCATACAACATTTATAACTCCAAAAACAAGATTAGAGCTCACTTTTATTCTCCAATCCACCAATAGGCTAGGGTTTGCAAATGGGAAAAATGAGTGGTTGAATGACCCAAACAATACTTCCACGCTACTTAGGGACCTCCAAATAGTGGGTTTATACCAAAGAAATAATTTTAGAGAGGCAAAAATGGGACTTGATTTTTCTTGGTTGTGGCCGAGAACCATGGGGGAGTGGAGGCTCTCCAAGCCTTGTTATTTTTCTTTAATTGTAGAAGTGGGAAATGAGAAAGATGACTTAGTCTTATTTTTTTTAAGTATCCACAAATATCTCCCTTTGTTTATGGCCCACACATGTGTTGGACCAATTAAAATTGGCCACACAATGTGTGGGACCATTTCAAGTCCACACGGCCACCATGGCTTTTGGTGCAAGATTTTTAAATTCCAATTTTATGAATTGTGGTCCCAAATTTTCCTAAGTGTCCAATGCCCTCAATTTCATATTCAACTTATGTCTCAAAATAAAATCAAATGGTCAAAAGTCCCGACTTCAAATCCCGGAATAGTCTTGGCCCTTAATTGTCATAGTTAATCCGGGTTGTCCCAATGTATAAAAATACGGGACGTAACAATTGGCACGAAAGAAGTTATAGCTCAAGAACTAGTAAACTTTGAGTAGGTAATTACTCAATGGATACTAGCTAGAAGTTATGTCACAAAGAAAGGATTAAGAAGCTTCCCAACCCCCCTTAAAACGTGCAAGGTAGCCCCCTAAGTCTTACTAATTAGTATCCTTTGACCAACTTCTCTTGGAATTTAATTACTACAAGTTTCAATGATAGCTTCTCGTCTTCCCAAAAGATGACAAGGGACTTGCACACTTGACTTCTCGTTTTCCCAAGAGGTGATTAGGAACTTGGACACTGTTTTCTCAACGTAACTGTTTGTCTTCCCAAGATTTGACTTGGGAACTTGTGTCAATTAATGGTTTGACTATTTGTTTGCCTCTAAACCCTTTCACACACGCCAAACTGATTTTTTACTTCTCCACATTTTGGAGGGGTTCAATGCACCAACTCCTTGGGAATTAACTCTTGACTAGTCCCTTTGACTTCAAAAATAGCTTTCACACTCCCTACCACCTTGAAAGCTCAACTTATCACCAAATTAGATCAAACAAAGGTAGTAAAGCTGAAATTATCAGGAACAGACATGAACATTCACAAATCGTTATGAACACTCAAGAACACAAGTATTCAAAACACTTCAAATGATATACCAAAACGACCATCTTGATGTCTAGTTTCCAAATATCACCACAGATTACCCAAGGCACCTAAACTAGTGGCACGATTGAGGACTTTAAAAATAATAGTTCATGAACTTTTTCTTGAACTTATGAACATCCACGAACAAAAGTCTTCAAACACAAAAATCGGATTCATCAACAGATCAAGAACACCCAAATACTCCAAGTAACACGAATTTCATCCAAAACAACAACTATCATGAAGTTTATACCCTAAGAACACGAGCAAATTCGTCCAAAACAGAATTTCAAAATTATTTCAAGGAGGTTTTGCAAGGATTCAAGGCCATGAACCGAGGTTTCAAGGTCATGAAAACCATGGGAGATGGAAAGGAAATGAGGCACGTAGGGACAATGATCGAAACTTGAATACCATCAAGGTAACACTTCCTAGATTCAAAAGAAGTAGTGACCCAGAAGAGTTCCTTGAGTGGAAGTTACAAAGTGAGATGATATTCCTCACTAACAATGTGTCGGAAGCTTTGAAGGCAAGTTATGCCCTCACCCAATTTGAGGGATATGCATAAACTTGGTGGGAATCCAAGAAGCGGGATAGAGATCAATGCCAAATTTTCGACATTCCTACTTGGGATGAGTTGATTGAGCTCATGGAAGCGAGGTATCTACCTCCTATATACTATCAAGAGGTGCTCAAGAAGGTATAGATGTTGAAGCAAGGCTCCAAGAGCGTTGAGGAGTATTTTGATGAATTCGAAAACTTGAGGATGAAGTCCAAGATTGAGGAGCACTTGAATTACAATCTCATAAGATTTGTAGCCAACTTAAATCGGGATATTTCCAAACCCACGAGGCTACAAACTTATAATAGCTTAGAGGAAGCTTTTCATGACGCTTCCAAGGTTGAAATGGATTTGAAAGATGAAAAGGCTTACAAAGCCAAGATCACTACTCTCACTCCTCAAGCGAAGTTTGACTACAAAGCTAGAGGAGACGACTAAGCCAAAAGAGGTAACAATGCTAAACCTAACTTCCCTCGTCCTTCTACCATTCAATGTTTCAAATGTCGAGGTAGAGGGCACATTGCGAGTGAGTGTCCTAATAGAAGGACAATTATGATCTTGACAGATGGGTAACAAACCGATGAAGAAGATGAAGGCGGGGTTGGTAATGATAATGAGGGAGAAAAGTGTTACACCTTGTATCTTCGAAGAGCACTTATCAAATTTGAAACATAAGTACGTTGAGTTAGGGTTAAGTAAAACCACTTTGGAATATAAGGAGCAAGCATTATTAAGTATATTTAATAAGTGAAGGATGTATATAAGATATACCAGAAGGTTTTATAAGGAAATGAGTGGAAAAAAATGAAGTAGTACGACTTCGGAGAAAGGATGGGTAATGTTTTGTGTGAAAATTTTTGTCCAACTTGGGGGACGCATATCTCTTAGCATATGAAGTGTTTTAAGGTGAAAAAAAAGCCTAAATGAAGTTCGTCAAGTCTAGTTTTCAACGCAACAAACTGCTCATCGATAGAACATCGGAGTAGAGAATTATGGTCGTTACAAGTTCAGTTGACAGAGCAGAAACGCGTGCTACAGTACTGCCATAGTAACCGAACTTCTACAGTGAACCTGACCTGAATTTAACCCTTATAAAAAAGGGTAAGAACCCCTTCTTTTTCACTAGATTTTGCTGGAAATTTCCAGAAATTGGAAGAGAGAAAGTGAGGGAATCAAAAGTGTGTAATTTTTAAGTCGCGGAGTAGTGGTTTAGGTCCGGAAAATGCATGGTTGTGATTCTAGTATTGTTTTGCGGGAGATTTTGGCGTGGCTATTGAGGATATTGCTGTCTTAACAAGAAAAAAGTTATGAATCTTTCTCTTTTGGTATTATTTAAGGCTTATTTACGGAGATAAAGTCGCTAAACAATCGTGTAGTAAGTTTGTTAGTTATGGAAGTTGGAAAACAGCGTGTGGGCTGTTTTATGGTACATATTGGTGTTGGAATTGATGTTATTGATGTTGGTATTGTTTTTGTTGTTGTTGGTTGTTGGATTGTGATTTCGGGCTAGGCATATAAACAAGGGAGGTGCTGCCCGAATTTCGGCAGATTCTAAACGGAATTAAATTGAAGGCTTAAGACGAGCATAAGACATTGAGCCTAATAATAGTATGAATGGTTTATATGTAGATTTACGAGCTCGGAAGGATAAACGTTGAACGACTAAGGCGACCGGAAGGTATGTTAAGGCTCGACCCTTTCTTTCAAAGGCATGATTCCTATGTTTGATTCCATAAATATTTCCATAACCTCCTTGTTTCTAAACGTTAGAAGTTCATGATTCAAGGCATGACTCCTTTCCTGATAATCCATAAATGTTTTCCAAAATATTCGTATTTTCCAAACCAGAGATTTATGATTCTGGAAGCTCTTATGACAACAACGATCGATATGTGTTTTTTACAATGATAACGGTGATGTCACAGATGAGCACATCTCTATGATGATTGTGATAATGATGATTTTATGTTTAAAAGTCTTAAGTTATGAGATCAATGATAATATGAGAATGTTGATCTATTTCTTGATTTTGTTAATTTTATTCATTGACGATGACTCTATTTCTAAAAGCTCCAAAGTTTATGAATTGACGCTTTTATGATATTTATGATCTGACTCTATGTTTTCCCTTGATGTTATTCTTCATTGGTATTCTCACCTTATAATACTCGTCCCTTCAAGGTGAGACACGCCGATCATGATTATTCCATAATACAATCGGAGGTTACCGACCTTACGTCACTCCGATGGAGTTATAGCTTTTGATTGGGCTCTTATGCATGCTTATGTTGTGATGATTACACCGCGCCTATACGGCCGGGCAGCACCACTACGCTGGGCGTAGTGGGCAGTTTATGGATGATTACACCATGCCTATATGGCCGGGCAGCACCACTACGCTGGGCGTAGTGGGCGGCTTATGGATGATGATAATAACACCGTGTATATATGGCACAGGCAGCACCACTAGGGCGGCGTGAGATGATTACCCCGGACGCGGGAGGCCCGGACGCGAGCTAATGATGTTATTTGATTCAGACAGTTTATGTATGTATGGGTGATATGTTTTGAAGGTAAAAGTGAGCATGCATGATTCCGCCTTAAGAGGCAAGCAGTTACAGTCATGCCTTTTTCTTATAGCTTTCATATTTCCTTATTATGTTGTTGTTCATGTTCTGTACATGTTATCATGTTATCATACATGCCTTACATACTCAGTACATTACTCGTACTGACGTCCCTTCTTGTGGACACTTGCGTTCATGCCCGCAGGATCAGGTAGCTAGTCAGACGATTCGTAGCAGTAGGACCTCTCCTCAGCGGTAGTCGGTACGCTCCATTGATCCAGAGCTTTAGTCCATTTGGTATGCCATCTTGTTATGTATGTATATAGGTACGGCAGGGCCTTGTCCTGTCCCTTCCAAAGTTTGTACTCCATAGTGGTCTGTAGACAGTGATATGTAGTCATGATATTATGTAGCCTCGTCGGCGTGTATTTTGTTGTTCAGTATATATGTGTGGCGGCCAAATCGGTTCACGCTGTTATTCTCAGTGTTTATACTTATATGTATACGTTGGCCCTGAGTTCCTGGTATGGTGTTTCTTATGTTGATTGTTCGGGAGACAGTCCAGCTCACTTACAGATTGCGTATGGGCCCAGGATAGTCAGTGAGAGGTAAATGCAGACATAAGAGTGCTTGACCAGCAATGGTTGGGCACTAGTTGCGGCCCATCGATTTGGGTCGTGACAAAAGTGGTATCAGAGCAGTTCGTCCTAGGGATTGTCTACAGACCGTGTCTGGCAGAGACCTGTTTATGGGTGTGAAGCCGGCCACACTTATAAACAGGAGGCTGCAGGGCATTTAGGAATCATTGACCTTTCCTTCTAGCTTAGATCGTGCGATAGAGCCAGAGTCTAGGAAAGATCACTTCTAACCCTTTTTCCTGCAGATAAGTACAGACTGACGAAAGATGAAGAGATCAGCCTCGGACAGTGGGGGTGCTAAGAAGGCTCCCCGATCAGATCCAGGACCGAGCATGTTACACCTCGGAAAAATATTCGTTGGCACGCAAGTAAACGAACTAGTGATGAATGGCATTTGATGACCCTAGTTGAGATTCTAAAGATGTTAGAGATGAGGGAAGAGGATTGCCAAGAGAAGGAAAAAGTACTTGATAAGTATCGGAAAGGGATTACGAGCAATGAGTTAGCCAGGACTTAGTGATGTCTTGGAGAAGAGTTATAACGTCCCTTAGATTGGTATTGAAGTGTTGAACAAGTGTTAAGAAGGTTCCGTAAGGATCGGATATCAAACGAAGTGATGAGAATAAGTTCAGTGAACTGATGAGTTTTACGGCTCATTATACGGACCGTATAATGGACCGTAAAACCATCACAGTGGAGGTTTGTTGCTGGTGGAATTTTACGGTCAGTTATACGGACCGTATAAATTTATACGGACCGTATTACGAACCGTCAAATGGTCACAGTGAAGGGGTGCAGGCAGACCCATTTCACGGTCTATTATACGAACCGTATAACCATTATACGGACCGTATAATGGAACCCGACAGGTCAGTGGAATGTTATTAAATAAAGGACCAAGTTCATGAAATCATTTCAACATTTCCTTCCTCCCTCTAAAACATCTCTCTACATTTATTATATAAGTTTTCAAGGATTATAAGCCATCAACAACATTAAATAAGTGAATCAAGAGTAAGAACCCATCAAGGATCATCAAAAGTCAAGAAATCCAAATGGAGAAAAGCTAGGGTTTTACTCAAAGTGTAATATTATCAACTAAGGCTCGTCCATACAACATCTAAGGTAAGATTCATGCTATTTATATGTTGTTTAAGGTATTGGAGAGTTAAAATACATGGATTGTAGAAAATATGGTAAAAGGGCTCACGAATGATGAATAGTGACATTTTGAGGAATAGTTTGAGTTGAATCATGAATGTTGTTGTGTCGTGATATGAATGTGTTATAAATGGTATTAAGATCGTGAACTAGACACTTTAGGCGAATGGACGAAGTTGGGTGTTATGACCTTGGGTAAATTAGAAGCAAATTGAGAAACCTAGACAATATGGATAATGTGGATGACTAATGGTCATTGTTATGATATTAATGAAGGTAGAAACGCTAACATTGGAAGGGAACGTGCAAGTGTAGAATAGTCCGACGAGAAGGTATGTATGGCTAACCCTTCTTTCATAAGGCATGATTCTTGGCCAAATTCCTAATTCCTCTATATGAGTACGTTGTTTTCAATTGGTTGATATTCCGAGCTCATAAGCTCACGACCCTTGATATGTACTAAGATTGTACCACACACCTCATACGACGAGTAGGCCTATGATATAGAAGTAATGATAATGATGATGATAGTAATGATAATGAGGATAATAATGATGCTAAAGGTGCCTACGGGCTATTATACATATATGTGTGCCTATGAAGGGCTATAATGAAACCTCGAGCTTATAACGCCGGGTAGAATATATGTATATGATTATGTATAAAGTATGTATACGATTACGAAACGCGCGCACACCTCTGCAGATGGTACAGATAACCCTGAAGCCTTGGTAGGGCCAGGTATAAGTAACCTTGAGCCTTGGTTGGCCAAGTATGTATGCAACACCGATTCTCTGAGGTCGGGTATGCTATGTAAATGTTATGTATATGAAATGACTAACTATGTAGTATGAATATGAATGTGATAAGACTATGTATATGAATACGGGCATAATTATGGTACGAGTACTATTATGGAATACGGATGATGATGTATGTATACGAGTACGTATGAGAAATGGAAACTCCCTATGAAAGGCAAGTAAGTGCTATGACGATGATATTATTGTCCCCCCCCCCCTCCTATGCTATTTCATATGTTGTTCATGACGCTTATTTATTGATGTTGCTCATGCTTTACATACTCAGTACATTCTTCGTACTGACGTCCTTTTGTTTGTGGACGCTGCGTCATGCCCGCAGGTGCACAGGGAGACAGACTTGATCCATAGCTGCCTATTCAGAGATTACATAGAGAGCTCCATTTCCTTCGGAGCCATATCTTTTGGGTACTCATTCTTTTGTGTATATAATTATGGGCATAGCCGGGTCCTGTCCTGCTAATGTGATATGTTATACTCTTGGAGGCTCGTAGTCACATGTATGTGGTTAGTTATGTTTGGCCTTGTCGGCCTATATTTTGTATATCATTTTGTTGGCCTCGTCGGCCCATGTACATTGTTGTGGCATAGCTGCCTATGATGATTAAAGATGTTGTCATCCAATGGGACTAGTATGATTGATGCTTAGAGATGTATGATTAATGATGTGGCTCACCTAGATGCAAGCATAAGTATAAGTTAAAGGGTGCCCGGGTGGACTAGCACCGGGTGCTCATCGCGGCCCCCTAGGCGGGTCGTGACAGAGCAGGAGGAGCCTCATTTATTTTATTGAGACTGATCCATCGGAGGACCCAGTGATGATTCCTCCAGATTTGTTGACTCCCAGGGAGGAGGACCCCCCAGAGGACAGTTATGACATAGATCCATTCGAGTATTCGTCTGGGACACCGGAGGAGGAGATTCCTCAGGCCATACCAGTTGCTCCTATGGTGGAGCACTATGTTAGACCAGCCTCCCCGGTGAGTGTTACGGATTACTCCAGCTCCTTATCCTGGCCGTCGGTAAACCAGGAGTTTCCCAGTTATCTATATCCTTTGGACTCAGATGAGAGAGATGATGAAGGCCAGATGAGCAGATGGTGGGTAGATGATGATGAGGAGTACATTTCACCTTATAGTCCACCAGATCAGACTATAGACCGATCGGCTACAGGTATATGAGTCCATATTGGAATTTTCTATGTATGTGCATTTGCTGTAGATTATTATTCAATAGCGGCGAGCGAAAATCCAAGGGCCGATAACCAAGTATTTACAAGTAACGACGACCAAGGTGTTTTCGCTACCATCGGGAATCTAAAAATCTAGGATGAAGGTAGTCATACACAAAGGTGAAAGATGAATATTGAGGATTGAAAAGGCAAAATTAGTAATTGTATAGTTAGAAGAGAAAAAGACCCTTTCTAATTAGGAGGGAGATGTGTTACGAGAATGTTTTGGAATCTGTAAAGACTTCAACTTGCTCCAGATTATGTGATGAAGGTTATGCGGTGAGGTGGATGCGATCATACCAGCATAAACGCACCGGATTTCATCAGAGTTTCAAGGTTAAGCGTGCTGGGGTGAGAGAAATGTTAGGATGGGTGACCTCCTGGGAAGTCTACTAAAAGTCCTATAAATTTAGACATAACACATGAATGAGAAGCTAGAGTAGCCTAAGGGAAATTAGAGTATGTGGAGTGGTTGGAAACCTTAAGAGGTCGCGTAGGACGAGGCGGACTAGACCGGTGAAGAGAAAGGAGTTACATCACAACTCTAGAATTAGGGTGAGTTTGAATAGCGTTTGGAAATATTTTGTAAGCGAGACGGTAGTAATTATATATATACGTATGCATATGATATCCCATACGTAGCTATATCAGCGGGTATGTGTATCCCGGCAACCAACGTTGCGGTATATGGAAGGCATTAATCGAACAGGGTAACGAAATTCAAGTGACAAAAAAATGGTACAAATGTTACAAGGTAAGCTGATGCTATTTTCACTACAGGTTAAGCTTGGAAAGTTCTAATACAATGATATTTGGAAAAGAAAGAAAGCCAGTAGATGGAAGGTAAGGAGATCAAAATGTCGGAAAAAGTGAGAAGTAAGAAACATGAGTGAGTGAAGCCTCCGAGAGAGACGATGGGCAAAGTGCGAGACTATTTGGGTAAAAACAAATTTGAAGGTAGGCATGCGAATTGGATAAAGTGTGGCAGTATGGAACAAAAGAGGAATGTGTGGGGTCAGAGAATAGGCTTCGATAAGTAGGGCTAAAACGATAGTTACCACGACGAGGAATGTGAAGTAAGAGAAAGAATGGTTAGGCCTTGCGACGATGTTAAGAGATTTCCAGCCCTCGAAAGGTATATAAAGGGATAAGTGTGTGGTCAATTAACATGGTTACCTCGGACATGGACAAGCTTTCCAAAAGGATGACTTAAGAATAGAAAGGATTTGCGCGTTTAAAGGAATATTTCACGAACTTCAGAGCCGATACTACAAATTACAAGAGAAGAAAGGTGCTCCAGGAGGAAGAAACCCAAGGAAGGTTATGGATGAAAGTAGGAAAGATATACTAATGGGTTGGTCGAAGGAAGAGGAGAGCATTTAGGAGTAAAGTAACTGAAAATCTTTAACCATGGGAGTAAGAAGGATACTTTAACGAGTTGGCAGTAGGAAACCGATTACTCATCGAGGAAAGAACGAGGATGATGAATCGACATAAATGATTAGAAAATTAATGACATGGAATAAGAATTCATGTGAAGACCAAGAGATTCGATCATAAAAGAAATGGAATGAAATGTAAGGCACGTGCATGGATGACCACCCGGCCGTAGCATCTGAAAGATAGATAAAGGTTCGATGAACGAGGATAGAGAGAGTGTAAACTGTAAGAATTTTGTGCTAAGAGCAAAAGTAGCAGGACACTTGAAAAACTTGGATGCACAGCTGCAACATAAACGCGTAGTTAAGAAGGATTATGAGGAAGTGAACTAAGCGGGCAAAAGGACTAGTAGTGGATGGAAGGGTATGGAAATGTTGGAAAAAAAAAGAAATAAAAATGATGATATAGACATAAATGGAAGAAGAACTCAAGATAAGAAGAATTCTAGATATGCTATAAGTAAAGTCGGGAATAGAAAAACAAGGAATAAGGTATAATCGAAGACTTCATAAAGGACGTGGTTTATCTCGATGTCCCCATTAACTTGTAGGTTCGGAAAACCGTTAGTGATAAAAAGGCAGAGGTGTGAAAAGATGGAAAAGAAGGCATCAGAATTGGATCTAACCCTTATAAGTATTTCGATTGGATACAAGACTGTAACTAGCAAGAAGATAGACAAGTCAGACCATACGATGACGGAACCCCAGCCCTACAAAGATCGTGAAGGGCGACAGATAATTATCGAAGACGACGGTTACTCGAAGGCTATGGGAGTATAAGGACCTCCTTAATAAGGGGGGAAGAACATACTAGACTTGAAAGGAACTATGACGTTTTAGGCTCCAGAAAAGGGGATTTATTAGCTCAGGGCCAGAGTTCGACGTGTATTGGCACATCAGGCAGGTAACGCAAAGAAGTAGAAACGAATTGATAATAAGTGTACCATGAGGCAGACATAGGGAGAAAGTATGGAAGATAACTCAAGAGAGCACTTTACGCGAAGATGAACTACGATATTTTTAGACCATGATTTGAATCCCTCGTTTCGGGAAAAAATTGCGTCGTACCTAAGTATGCAGTGACATGCCCTAAAGGGTAATGAAAAGAGCAAGAAAGATCTCCAAGCTAAATTTACAGAGGGTGTTAAGGAAGATGACGAACCCAAGAACACTTGGGATGATAATGACAATTGTAATAAAAGGAACAACGATTGGTAGTATGGAAATTTTTGAAGGAAAGAAAGAACACTGCTCCTATGAATGGAAATAAAAGAGTTCACCGGATATTAGAAAACAGTTCACGGACCACTAATTATGCTGATCATGAGAGCATATGCTGTGGAATGATATGAACCGTCAACGTGAAGCTATGCCCAACTACAATTGTAAGAAGGCCACACCGAAAAGCCAATAAGGAATAACGACTGACGAAACGATCACCGATACAAGGAAATTGAAGATAAGTATACTTGCGTTGCAAGAGAGTCATAATAAAAGAATTGCCGTAGTCCTATGCTTCTGGGATTGTATTGATAGATGTGAGGGAAGAAAGTAAAGAAAAAGTTGTAGCAGGAGCTCAAAGATGTTGCGAGCTATGAAATTCGTTGAACTCGGATTATAAGTTTGCCATAAGTGTAATTGGATTGCGAAGGATGACAAATGGCGAAGAAGTATTACGTATGTACGTATTTCGGATAATGATATAACTGGCCTTAGAAAGGAACATAACCATTAGGTTCACTAGCGACACAGTTATGCCGGGTAAACATTTCGAATGTAAGGGTAAAAGAGGTGGCGACAAGGATGTAAGGATTAGAGAGCCTTACTAATGGACTACAAAAAATAAATCGGTACAGTGTATATCTAAGATCAACGGGTACAAAAAGGATATCCCGAGATGGCACCGAAGGAGTAAACTCAAAGAGGGTGCCGTAAAGAGAGAAATGTAGCTGCCCAATAACAAGGAAACAAGAAGCGAAAAAAAAGAGTACTTACAGGACGATGGATAGTTATGGCACGGCAAGTCAAGACTGCCATAATGGATAAAGAACAAGAGCGAGATGCTAGTTAATTTCCGATCATGTACATGAGGACAATGAAGTGAAAGAAGATGACTGAAGACAATAAAAGAGTTAAGAAAGAATGAGAACAGACTGATCCAAGTTATAGTTTAAGCAAATGGAAATCGGAACCTAAAGGAAAAATAATTGTTCTAACAAATCAAACATGGTGTCGTGGGTTGGCAATACTGCAACATTCGAGGATGAATGTTTCTAAGGGGGGGAAGGACGTTACACCCCGTATCTTCGAAGAGCACTTATCAAATTTGAAACATAAGTATGTTGAGTTAGGGTTAAGTTAAACCACTTTGGATTATAAGGAGAAAGCATTATTAAGTATATTTAATAAGTGAGGATGTATATAAGATATACCGGAAGGTTTTATAAGGAAATGAGTGGAAGAAATGAAGTAGTACGACTTCGGAGAAAGGATGGGTAATGTTTTGTGTGAAAATTTTGGTCCCACTTGGGGGACGCATCTCTCTTAGCATATGAAGTGTTTTAAGGTGACACCAAAGCATAAAATTATGTTCGTCGAGTCTAGTTTCCAACCCAACAAACCACTCGTCGATAGGACATCGGAGTAGAGAATTATTGACGTTACAGGTTCAGCTAACATAGCAGAAACGCATGCTACAGTGCTGCTACAGTAAAAATGCTACAGCGAATCCGACTTGAATTTAACCCTTATAAAAAGGGTAAGAACCCCTTCTTTTTCACCAGATTGTGCTGGAAATTTCCAGAAATTGGAAGAGAGAAAGTGAGGGAATCAAAAGTGTGCAATGTTTAAGTCGCGGAGTAGTGGTTTAGGTTCGGGAAACGCATGGTTGTGATTCTAGTATTGTTTTGCGGGAGATTTTGGCGTGGCTATTGAGGATATTTCTATCTTAACAAGAAAAAAGGTATGAATCTTTCTCTTTTGGTATTATTTAAGGCTTATTTACGGAGATAAAGTCGCTAAACAATCGTGTAGTAAGTTTGTTAGTTATGGAAGTTGGAAAACAACGTGTAGGCTGTTTTATGGTACATATTGGTGTTGGAAATGATGTTATTGATGTAGGTATTATTTTTGTTGTTGTTGGTTGTTGGATTGTGATTTCGGGCTAGGCTTATAAACAGGGGAGGTGCTGCCCGAATTTCGGCAGATTCTAAACGGAATTAAATTGAAGGCTTAAGACGAGCATATGACATTGAGCCTAATAATAGTATGAATGTTTTATATATACATTTACGAGCTCGGAAGGATAAACGTTGAACGACTAAGGCGACCGGAAGGTATGTTAAGGCTCATCCCTTTCTTTCAAAGGCATGATTCCTATGTTTGATTCCATAAATATTTCCATAACCTCCTTGTTTCTAAACGTTAGAAGTTCATGATTCAAGGCATGACTCATTTCCTAATAATCCATAAATGTTTTCCAAAATGTCCGTATTTTCCAAACCAGAGATTTATGATTCTGGAAGCTCTTATGACAACAACGATCGACATGTGTTTTTTACAATGTTAACAGTGATGTCAAAGATGAGCACATCTCTATGATGATTGTGATAATGATGATTTTATGTTTAAAAGTCTCAAGTTATGAGATCAATGATAATATGAGAATGTTGAGCTATTTTTTTATTTTGTTAATTTTATTCATTGACGATGACTCTATTTCTAAAAGCTCCAAAGTGTATGAATTGACGCTTTATGATATTTATGATCTGACTCTATGTTTTCCCTTGATGTTATTCTGCATTGATATTCTCACCTTATAATACTCGTCCCTTCAAGGTGAGACACGCCGATCATGATTATTCCATAATACAATCGGAGGTTACCGACCTTACGTCACTCCGATGGAATTATAGCTTTTGATTGGGCTCTTATGCATGCTTATGTTGTGATGATTACACCGCGCCTATATGGCTGGGCAGCACCACTACGCTGGGCGTAGTGGGCGGCTTATGGATGATTACACCGTGCCTATATGGTCGGGCAGCACCACTACGCGGGGCGGCTTATGGATGATGATAATAACACTGTGCCTATATGGCACGAGCAGCACCACTAGTGGGCGGCATGAGATGATTACCCCGGACGCAGGCTAATGATGTTATTTGATTCAGACAGTTTATGTATGTATGGGTGATATGTTTTAAAGGTAAAAGTGGGCATGCATGATTCCGCCTTAAGAGGCAAGCAGTTACAGTCATGCCTTTTTCTTATATCTTCCATATTTCCTTATTATGTTGTTGTTCATGTTCTGTACATATTATCATGTTAGCATTCATGCCTTACATACTCAGTACATTACTCGTACTGATGTCCCTTCTTGTGGATGCTGCGTTCATGCCCGCAGGATTAGGTAGCCAGTCGGACGATTCGTAGCAATAGGACCTCTCCTCAGCGGCAGTCGGTACGCTCCATTGATCCGGAGCTTCAGTCTGTTTGGTATGCCATCTTGTTATGGACATATATAGGTACGGCAGGGCCTTGTCCTGTACCTTCCACAGTTTGTACTCCATATAGGTCTATAGACAGTGATATGTAGTCGTGATATTATGCAGCCTCGTCAGCGTGTATTTGGTTGTTCAGTATATATGTGTGGCGGCCAAATCGGCTCACGCTGTTATTCTCAGTGTTTATACTTATATGTATACGTTGGCCGTGAGTTCCCAGTACGGTGTTTCTTATGTTGATTGTTCGGGAGACAGTCCAGCTCAGTTACAGATTGCGTATGGGCCCAGTATAGTCAGTGAGAGGTACAAAAAGAGTGACAAAAAGAGTGAGAATGAGGGTGAATCCGAGAGTGACGTGGAGGAGCGAATGGAGGAGAGGCTAAACTTTGCTATTGTAGCTAGAAGAGCCATGGGGGAATTAGCTAGGGAGGAGAGTGACCAAAGGGAGAACTTATTCCATGCAAGATGTAAGGTAGTGGACAAGGTTTTTTCATTGATAATCGATGGTGGGAGTTGCACAAATGCGGTAAGCCAATTTTTGGTAGAAAATATGAATTTTCCCATAAGGAGACATCCTAGTCCCTACAAACTCCAATGGTTTAATGAGTTTGGTGAAATGAGGGTGACCAAGCAAGTCGTTATTAAATTTAGCATTGGGAGGTATCAAGATGAACTTTTATGTGATGTGGTACCGATGCAAGCTTGTCACATATTGCTTGGTAGGCCTTGGCAATTTGATAGGGATGCGCAACATAGTGGAAGGTCCAACAAGTATTCATTTGTACATAGGGGACGAAAGTTTGTTCTTGCTCCATTAACACCCTATCAAATGAGTGAAGATTATAGAATCATGAAGGAACTCCGAGAAAGGGTTCAAGTGGAGGAAATGGAGAAGCATGAGAAGGGAGCCTTAGTGGCTATTGGTGGAGAAGGGTCATCTCAAGATGGACCCAAGAGATGCATGTTGGCTAGGCCAAGCAATTACTTAAAAGGAGTTGATGAGAGGCACTTCATGGTGTGCCTAGTGAACAAAGATCTACTTTTGCATGCTAACCAAGATACTAGCATTTTGCCTGGTATTGTGACTTCTCTTTTGCAAGAATATGATGAGCTCTTTCCGAAAGAAATGCCAAAAGGATTGCCTCCATTGAGAGGTATTGAACATCAAATTGACTTCATACCAGGATCATAAATTCCCAACAAACCGGCATATAGAAGCAATCCAGAGGAAACAAAAGAATTGCAAAAACAAGTTGAAGAGCTTCTAGAAAAGGGTCTAGTGAAGGAAAGTCTTAGGCCATGTGCCATGCTGGTGATTCCTGTTCCAAAGAAGGATGACACTTGAAGGATATGCATTGATTGTCGAGCCGTCAACAAAATCATGATAAAGTATCGCCATCCTATTCCTAGACTCGATGATATGTTGGATGATATTGGTGGCTCAATTGTGTTTTCTAAAATTGACCTTAGAAGTGGCTATCACCAAATTCGAATGAATCCCAGTGATGAGTGGAAAACGGCCTTCAAGACCAAGTTTGGTCTATATGAGTGGCTTGTTATGCCATTCGGCCTACGTAATGCACCTAGTACCTTTATGCGCTTAATGAACCATGTGTTGAAACCCTTTATCAATAAATTTTTTGTTGTCTACTTTGACGATATTCTTGTGTATAGCAAATCAATGGAAGAACATGTGAACCATTTGAGGAAAGTATTTCATGTCTTGTTGCATGAAAGATTGTTTGCTAATGTCATGAAGTGTGCGTTTGGGGTTGATAAAGCAGTATTCTTAGGTTTTGTTGTAAGTGTGAATGGTGTAGAAGTTGATGAAGAAAAGGTGGAGTCCATTAGAACTTGGCCAACTCCCAAAAATGCAACCGATGTGAGGAGTTTTCATAGGTTGGAAAGTTTCTATAGACGTTTTGTGAAAGGGTTTAGTACCATTGCCTCCCCCTTAACCGAATTGATTAAAAAAGATGTTCCTTTTGTGTGGGGGGAAGAATAAGAAAAGGCGTTCCAAGAATTGAAGTCTATGTTGAGCTCATCACCTTTGTTACAATTACCCAATTTTGAGAAAACCTTCGAGGTTGAGTGTGATGCTTCCAGGGTTGGCATAGGTGGGCTCTTGATGCAAGAAGGAAAACCATTGGCCTATTTTAGTGAGAAGCTTAAAGGGGCGACATTGAACTACTCTACCTATGACAAGGAATTGTATGCACTTGTGAGGGTGTTGACCCATTCGCAACATTATTTATGGCACAAAGAGTTTGTGATTCGTTCAGATCATGAATCTTTGAAACATTTAAAGAGACATGCCAAGTGGGTAGAACTTATTGAAGCTTTCCCTTATGTGATTCAATACAAAAAGGGTAAAGAAAATGTGGTGGCGGATGCTTTATCTAGAAGGTATGTTTTGCTAAATACCATGACTTAGGATGATAGGGTTTGAAAGCCTTAAGCGGGGGGGGGGGGGGGGGGGGGGTTCTATTATCAAGACCCCGATTTGAAGGATGTTTTTGAAGAGTTGACTCAAGGGAAGAGGGTTGACCGGTTACAACTTGTTGATGGGTTCTTGTTCAAAGATGGTAAGGCTTGTGTTCCTATGAGCTCTTGGAGAGAGTTATTTGTTAGGGAAGCCCATAGTGGAGGTATGATGGGACACTTTGGAGTGTCCAAACCAGTTGACATTCTCTTGGAACAATTCTATTGGCCCAAGATGAGGCATGATGTGGAGAAGTTTTGTGGGCAATACTTGGAGTGCAAACAAGCCAAATCAAAGACTCGGCCTCAAGGTATGTATACTCCCCTTCCCACTCCTACGGGTCCTTGGATTGATATTTCTATGGATTTCATATTGTGTTTTCCAAGAACCAAAAGGGGTCATCATAGCATAATTGTGGTGGTTGATAGATTTTCAAAAATGTCTCATTGTATACCATATCATAAGAGTGATGATGCATCTCATGTAGCTTCCGTGTTTGTGAATCACGTTCTTAACTTGCATGGAGTCCCCTGTACTACTGTTCTGGACAAATGCATTTGGACTAATATGACTAAATAGATGTGGCTATTCTAGCCGAGTGTTGACGAGTTATCTTTTCGACCACCAGTTCTCGTGTTCGAATCCTGCGAGTCTCACTTATTTTTATTTTATTAATATTCACGACTTGGTTGTTCCGTCAAGTTTTTTCATCTAATGGTCAGCTAAGTGAAACATTAGAAAAGGGAGGAAATAGAGGATTTAGACAATAATAATCACTTTTTTTTTTGTAAAAGCCACATAACAAGGTGTTATATGTGATAACATGTACAACCAAGCTGTTTTAGTTGAGTTTTAACAATAAATTCACTACTCAAACACATTTCCTCTTTTACTCAACTTACTTCTATGTTGGACGAACTAGTTGTAGTGTAGTAGCTGGTCCTTTGCGGGATAGTGTCATTCACCAAGTCACATATATTTTCACGTGCAATTGTATAAAATCATCTAAGGTCTTGTAGTGGTGTGTATTATGAGATTATTTGAGCCCTTTATTTATTTAAATAATAATTTATTTATTTGGTCTGCCCCCATAACAGGTTCTGAACAAATGCATTTGGACTAATACGACTAAACAGATGTGGCTATTCCAGTCGAGTGGTGACGAGTCATCTTTTCGACCACCATTTCTCGTGTTCGAATCCTGCTAGTCTCACTTATATTTATTTTATTAATATTCACAACTTGGTTGATCCGTCAAGTTGTTTCATCTGATGGTCATATAAGTGAAACATTGGAAAAAGGAAGAAAATAGAGGATTTAGACAATAACAATCACTTTTTTGTGTGTAAAAGCCACATATGTTATATAACATGTACAACCAAGCTGTTTTGGTTGAGTTTTACCAACAAAATCACTACTCAAACACATTTCCTCATTTACTTAACTTACTCCTGCGCTGGACGAACTAGTTGTGGTGTAGTAGCTTGTGCTTTGCGAGATAGTGGCATTTACCAAGTCACAAATCTTTTCACGTGCAATTGTATAAAATCATCTAAGGTCCTTTAGTGGTGTGTATTATGAGTTTATTTGAGCCCTTTCTTTTTTTAAATAATAATTTATTTATTTGGTCTGCCCCCACAGCAGGTTCTGGACAAATGCATTTGGACTAATACGACTAAACCGATGTGGCTATTCTAGCCGAGTGTTGACGAGTCATCTTTTCGACCACCAGTTCTCGTGTTCGAATCTTGCGAGTCTCACTTATTTTTATTTTATTAATATTCATGACTTGGTTGTTTCGTCAAGTTGTTTCATCTAATGGTCAGATAAGTGAAACAGTGGAAAAGGGGAGGAAATAGAGGATTTGGACAATAATAATCACTTTTTTTGTTACATCAAAAGTCTTCCCCTAAATATGAAGGTTAAGTCTATTACTTATACTCCTAGAAATTAGAAGAAAACTAGCTATTAAATATTTGCCCTTAATGAGGCAAGGGCCTTGTTTGGGTAGTTGGGATAATTTCCCCACCTCAACACAAAAGATTTTCTAATTAAAAGTGAGAGCTCAAATAGCTTGCTACATAGAAGTATTAACGTTCCAGCAAATGCAACTCTTCCCATATTCTATATCAACTCTCAAACGTTCATAACAACACTCTCAATATGATAGACAACACTCATCATTCATTTACAATATCCGTATTTCACAATTTGTCTTCAATTTCTCCACAATCATGGCCATGGTTCATTGTTGCATTTTCTCACATAGGATACTTATTCCATGTTCTAAATTTCATTCATAACATTTTTATAATCGCAAATTATCAATGATCATGGCTCAATTCACGCCTTTACTCAACATTGCTACTATTCACACTTTCATGACCCATTTCTTACGTCCTTCTATAATCCAAGTGTTTCAACTCTTCCATACCCTAAATAACATGTAAATGCCATAAAACTTACCTTAGATGTTGTAAGAACAAGCCTTGAGTGGTATTACTCTTCTTGCACGAAAACCCTAGTTTGCTTCTCTTGAAATTTCTTAACTTGGATGATCTTTGTTGGGTTTCATACACTTGATTCACTTGGATTCTTGATATTGATATTTGATTTCCTTTGTTTCCTTGTAGATGAAGAGTGGAGAATATGCTAGAGGTTTCAAGAGAGAAGTATCGTGGAAATGAAATGAATTAATGAGCTTGGGTCTCCTTTTTAATGACTTAAAATCTTATCCGAAATGAACAGTAGTTGAAGTGCACAGTGCTCGTAAACCCAGTTTACGACCCGTATTCCAGTTTACGGTCCGTATGCTGCGGACGTATCAAAGCATAACAGAACCAAAAAGTCAGGCTGAGGACATGGTGGTTTACGACTCAGTTTACGAGTCATATCTCAGTTTACGGTCCGTATTTCAAGTCGTCTTTAAACATCCAAGCATTTGACAGAAAGTTGAAGATTTGGAAGTTGAAATACGACATGGCAGTTTTCGAGCCTTATACCACTTTATGGTCCGTATTTCATTTTACGATCGACTAGCCAAAGTGCGAATCTGCAACTTTCACGTCTCAGAACCTATAATTAGTCACTGTGGAGCATAACCTATCTCTTATTCCCATTGCCTTTGAAATCTTACTTAGGGTCGTCAAACGTCATTCCCTTCTGATTAAAACATCGTATACTCGTGTTCTTCTTCAGTCTATTCATTGTACGTTCACGGGAAAATATCCGAGGTGTAACAATAAATCAAGTAAAATAACACAATATCATAGCCATGATATATCACTAGTCACAAATACCGAATGTCTCAATGAGCCAACAAGTAAACAGATCAAGATAAATAAACAACACAACAGGGTGGCTAGTCCCCAAATCATACAACAAGGCCTAACCTAAGACAATATCCAACCAAACTTCACACTCGAAGGTTTACATACATTCTTTGACAATATCATCTAAACATACGCTTCACTAATCGAAGTCTCACCATAAGGTAAACCATAACCTACTTGGAGAGCTTAACAACAATGACTCCAATAGTCAAACCTTAGTCTTTCCCTTCCTTCGAGCCTCTAGATTATTGAAGTCTAAACATATCCGAATCATGAAATTAGAATCAAGAAGAAACATCATTCAAACCTTACTTCTATTCAAGACCCAAATCCCAACCTATGAAATGGGGTTTATAAACTAGAAAGATGGAATAAGGAATCTATAGGTATCAACATGAAATTAATGTCCTAGTTGATCAATTCCCATCAATTATAACCTAGGAGAACTAACAAATCACTTAAATTCGGATTCTAGGCAAAATCCCCAACTTGGGTACAAACCCTAACTTCCAATTCCATAATTTAGCCACTAATTCATGCAATAATAGATTCTAATCATCAATTACATGCTTAATGAAGCTAACCCAATCAATAAATCAAGATTTAATAGCCTAGAATGAAGAACCCATTGAACCCACTTTTAATCTTCGATCTCTTAATGAAACTAGCATGATAATGGATTCCTACGGTGATTAATGGAATATGGAATAGCAATGAAGGTGGAAGGACTTACCATAATGATTTTCCCCCAAGAATCTCCTTGAAATGCTCCCAACAACTCTAAAGTCAGAATAGTAATGAACGAGGGACTTAGGGCTTTTAACACTTATTTAATGAATCTATCTACCCGACACCCGCTTTTCCGACATCGAGACCGCTGTGGCGTCTAGTTGGTAAATGCACTAGGACGCTTTTACGGCATCGCCACCGCTATTTTGGTGCTGGTGCCACTATAGTGGTGCACCAGATGCCAGAAAACTTCCAAGTTTCACAATCTCAACCTGAAATCCCGACTATCATCCGAGGGCACCTACTCACATACCATATACACAAACACACATAAAAACACTCTATGAACGCACTTCATAACTAACTTCCCATCCCAAGACCCAAAATGCACCCGAGTTCATTGGCAACGAAACAAAATATACACACAAGTCCTAAAAGACCATTCGGACCTCTCACAATCGACGGATTCCCGAAAAGGTCTGTTTACCCAAAGGTCAACTTTGAGTCAACTCTTTTCTCTTTAAACCCAAATTTCCCAAAAGGTCACCCAAATCATATCCAAAGACCTCGACAAGCGTGTCTCAATGGCCCTCTCAGGTCAAATGTGAGCTAAACAACCTCGAGGAAGGGTCAAAAGTACCGAAAAGACTATAACGACCAAACGGGTTTGGTCGTTACATGAAGTCTAACCCAAAGGTAAGCGAGCAACACTGGTACATATTCAATGGACAGAACCCAACGAAATAATACGAACCAACACCCATAACTAGCAAGGCAAACAGATGAAATAATACATACAACAATCTTGAATAACAAATACCAACCTAGAATAACCATCCCAGCTTCTTGTGCAAAGACCTAGGCATGCTTTTTCCATCACTTTCTATTGCATAATTATGAAATACTAATCGGAGTCTGCTCAAGTAAGCCGTAACCTTGAGGCCGAGCAACTGCCACGAACATCCATTTGATCTTCATCTTCACATCTCCGAACCACGACTTACGATGAAGGGTCTTAGGAATGTCAATGAGTCTCAAAAGAACAAGGGTCAAGTTCTAGGAATTTTATACAAAGCCTCAGATTTGAAAGGGTAAAATTAGAATCTATTCTCAACTAACTTT
This sequence comes from Lycium barbarum, assembly GCF_019175385.1. NCBI lineage: Eukaryota > Viridiplantae > Streptophyta > Magnoliopsida > Solanales > Solanaceae > Lycium > Lycium barbarum. The sequence goes on from NC_083344.1 coordinate 67,903,995, forward strand.
TCTAAGTTCCTTTAGAATAATAATCTAGTTTTCATTGCTAACTTCACTCCAAAAATCATAAATAATATTTTTTTCCTTATAAAATCCATATCTCAAGAACCCACTTTGTAACCCATTAGTAAAATAGAGGAAAGATTATCAATTTGAGGTTGGTTAGTCTTCCTAAAATATGAACTTACAAGATCCTTCCAAGAATGTCCCGAATTTAAGCTTAGGAATCCCATTTTATCAACCTAGACATTGAAAATTTTGGAAACCTCCATTTTTATTATCTCTAGAAGATGAACCTTAGTAAATGAAAAAATAAATGAAAGGGAAGATGAAAAAAATGAGGTAGAGGGGTTACCTTGTCCATGAAACCATGAGATGAGCTCTCCGAATGCCCTAGGTGGAGGCTAGGATTTAGGGTTTTAAGATAAATAAGGTCAAATCCCGAAATGAAGCTTAAATACTAGTGCAGTTCTATGTTGTTCACTGTGGCGGACACGCTACGACGGTAAAGTAGTCCGCTGTGGTGGGCTTTCGGAAAATAGTCACACCCGCTGTAGCGGTACGAGGACAGCTGGTGCGGACACGCTATGGTGGCATATCTGCCCGTTGTAGTGCATCACTGGGCCCTTGTGGCCCTAAACAATTTTAATTCTTTCTAACTCGATTTCAGATTAATTTTAATAGGACAATTCTCCCGCGGGACTAACTTCGCACTGATCAAAGACGTTTTTGGAAATGAATCTCCAGGAACTTTTGGTAACGACCTAACGGGTCGCTACAGGTAATGGACCTGGTAGGAAAATTTTGTAGCCATTCCCTTTCTTTGTCAATCAATGAGAACAAAAATAATGCCATCTTCACATAGTCATCGGAGACATCCTTATAATTAAAATTCTTACTCACCTTGATGAACCTCATTAAGTGCATATGTCGGTCTTCAAGAGGTTTACCCATATATTGGCATGTGTTCTGCACCAGCTACACTGTTTCTTCTTTCTGCTCAAAGTTCCTATCGATATCAAGCTTAACAATAGCTTTAGTAGCATTCGCTAGACTTAGTCTAGCGAAATCGTACACTAGAATTCAGTTTTGTTGTGTTGTCTCAACAACGTTTTCAACTGCCCTGTTATCGACTTCACTGTTGTCAACTAAAGTAAAAGCACGCTCGTTTTTTTTTTTTTGCCAGCCTTTTTTTCTTGTGTAAACTTCTTTCAATTTTTGGGTCAAAGACAGCTAATGCTTTCCCTTGACTTCGAGTTCTTGGCATAAATGAGAGAAATCACTTGAGGAGCATAAGTAAACCAAAGAACCAGACAAAAACATGAATAGATTATTAAAATTCAAACTAGAAAAGTATTAAATTTTTCTACGTCCCCGACAACGACTCCAAAAACTTGTTGCTCCCAAATGCACACACAAGTATACTTGGCTGCAAGAGTAATATAGGATTAAAGTTCAGATATCGTACTCACAGAGACTTATACGTTTTATTGTTTAACTATTTCAAATTCTGTTGTAACTATTCAAGAGAGTGACAATTTCACAGTTTGTTGTAACTAAATTATCAATTGCAAGAAATTAAGAAAATAAATTATTCAAAAAAAATCAAGACTATGACGAAGTTTTTAGGTTTATCAGATGAGAAAGATTTCCTGGGTCATGGCTTCCGAAAATCCAGTTAAGTCTTCTAACAATTTTGCCTCTTTTATTTCCTGATTACTAGTTGACAGGTTAATATTTACTTTACTATATATCTCTATGATCCTCATAATATAACAAGAAAGCATTTAAATCTCCGTAACCAACTAAGCAAGGCTAAGGGGCATATCTCTATCCTCAATAGCGAAACGATTACCCTAAGGTGAATACAAACAATCCCTATTTATTCTTATTACGCATGCAAATTCTCTTTCTTAACTTAAATTTACAAGCCACAGATAGTGTTTAACTATTGATCAAGTAATTAAACATTTAAGCACAAGATTAAATAAGCAACCCAAAAGATGAAAAATCAATAGATAAAAATTGTCATCAAACCAACTATCATGTCTTTGCCACCCTAGAATTAGAATGTTTAGCTACTCATGATTCGAGAAAAGATGCAATAATTCAAGGATAGCATAGGTTTTTGTGACTAAAATTAAGAAGAAAAGAAATAAACCTAAAAACGCTGGCTTACAATCTCAAGAATAAGTCTCAGCCGTCGGTTACAATGAAAAGAATGACTATTTATAGTCTAAGGTAAAGTCTGTGATTAGTAAAACCAAATCCCAATCAAATTGAGAAAACTGGACATTGACGTGTGCTCCACGTGCGTTGCACGTCAATCTCCTGAGGTGGGCATGCGCGCTGGGTGCGCGTCGCCTTGCCAAAGCCCAAGGTCCTTCAGTGACCAGATTTCTTCTAAGTGTTGTGTGATCCTATCGACATCTCGTTCAAGTATGATACACCTCCAATGTCAACCAAATTTTTCTCTGTTTATTCATTCTATCTTCTTGTAACTAAACACTCAAACATACCAACATAAGCTCGAATACAACGATTTCACTATAAAGAATGCGATTAAAGTACTAAGAAATAGAGGAAAAGTGACGTGAAATCTAGATATTTGTGCCAAATATTAGCGATCCTTATTCTATATTAGCATATATAGTTTTAGGTATTAAACCTTCTCGGTAAGCTGTGTTACTCCCAAAAACATGAACATGAACATGGTTGGCTGGAAAGCCCATGACTTTTATAACATGACTTGTAAATATGATTTGTATATATGAACTAACTTATATATAGATATATATTATAACTTGTATGAAACATGAAAACATATAGATTCATAGCATGGAGTAATATTGGCTCAGGGCTTGTTTCTGAGAACCCATGGATTTCATAAACGTGACTTGTATATAGTTTAACATGAATATATACCTATATATCAAATGTATTTTTCATGAGACATGGAAATCATCTAAAATCCTTGGAGTAGAGTAAAATGGGTTATGACTTGAAATTAAGAACTCGTGGACTTCAAATCATGAGTTTACATAGATTACAGACAGATTTATGGCAATTAAAATGACATTCATGAATATAAATACTGAAACATGTTTGAACCTGACATATACTGTACATAAGTAATAAGAACATATATCTAGGGTTTATCATGAATTAAGACCAGATACCCTAGAAATCTAAGGCAAAACGTGGTTCATGAATCAAACGTAGAGCGGGAAAGAACAAAGATGTTCCCACTCGTGGATAGAAGCCCCAAATACCTTAATTGATCCCCAACACCCAAAGAAGAATCCAAATTTTGAATAAGAATCCCAAAAATTTGAACTTGAATCCTTGAGAAGGGTTTTCAAGAAAACCCTAGAATTTCACTTTGAAATCATCTATAATCGCTAGAATTACTTAGAAATATATGAAAGAACCTTATCTAGATGGGGAAGGATGAGGAGAGGAGAGAAAATTCGTGGTAAGGCTTGAAGAAGTGAAGAATAGAATAAAAAATCAGGAGGATTTGGCTCTATTTTGTACAACAACTCTAACTTATTCGGGGTCTAAAAGTTGAACTCCTAGGTTTTCTAAACAATGAACTTCTCTCCCCATGATTCTATTGTTTGCCTCAACATAAGCTAAACTCCTCATACGGGATTTATTTCTGAGACACTTCCTGAAATACTCATAGTATTGTTGTGCCCTAAGTTTTTGACCAGCACCCTAGAGATTATAGTCTCGTGCAATGGCACTACCCTTGTGACACATAACTGGGCATCATCTTATAGGTATTCTGTGATGTCTTAATCGATAATAACTGATCTTGACACAAGTCAATCAACGATCATTCTACTCAGTTCATGTTTCTTTTACACGCGAGGCACATTTCTTATGGAGACTAACTCATTATACCCTCATTACTGAACTGAGATTTTTCATATCTAATGCTAACCTTTCGGGTTTTCAAATATTCAACTGTGTAACCATGTACACATCTCTCCATTAGATAAAAGGTTAAGGTCATATACTTTCGGACTCTTCTCTCTTGTTGGGATCCAACTAACTTTCCTTATCTTCTACAATTTTTTGTACTTTACATCACTAATAACTCATCTTTTTACTCACTTCTGAGTAATCCCCCTTATTAGGAATAATTGAATTACTTCCATGAATGATGTGTTCCCATATTCATAACTGACATATTCTGTCTTAACAAGTTAACTTTGCTCACACTGTTAGTCTTAGGGAGACCCATTTTTTTAACTCTTAAAAACTATTCTTTAAGAGTTAGCTCTCTTACTACCGAGCTAATTTTCTTCTTCCACTATCATTGTAATTAGGGTTTGACTTAAACTCTTTAGGTTCTAACATGCATTCAGTGTATTCAAACTGTTACCCACTCACTAGTGTTAACCTGACTTAGGAAATCAAATTGTACCTCTACTAGCCTTGTTGAAATTACTAAATCACTATATCTACTCAAAACTTACTTACTATTTTTCTACTAACCACCTGCCAGCATCATGTTCTCTTATTATGTTCTGAATAAATAAAGTGAAGCATAAGTTTATTTCTAACTTTCCTCATCATCTAGACCTATTCTACAGTCGTATACTATCTTTTCTAAACTATAGGAATGGATCACACTTGGGGCAATGTCATCTATCTTAAACGAAAAAATTTAGAAGACCTAACCCCGAAATTTCTATACACTTTAAAGTCATATCATACTATCCACATCTGGGGTAAACACTTACTCACATAACCTAAGAGGGAACTGTCACATCTTCTTATCTCATAATAATATATGCTTCTTATAGTAACTTACTAACGTAGTAATTTCTAGTCCTGATCTGAATAAACTTGAACAAACTAAAATTATTTCTTGAAATTCAATACCGTCTACTCTTGGTTCTCAATCTGTACATCATATATTCTTAGTCATGTGCATGAGTCTTATGAAAAACACATCTTTTGTAATATCAAACGTTTCTGACTCCGAGGAGTTTTGGCCTTGTTTTTGTCACGACCCAAACCGATGGGTCATGACTAGTGCCCGAATTGGACACTCATATGTGAACCTGTTAGATATAATCAGCCTGATACTAAGGGCAACGTGGAAATCTGTAAAAGCATGCCGTGGACTCATATTGCCATATATAATATTGAACCTGTTTCATGAACAGTCGCCTTTAACCCAATATAACAAAATCTGCAAGCCGAGAAGGCTGCCAATATACACGGGAATATCCAAACGAACTACATCTGTATAGCTGACAGGTTCATTCATATACAACCCACATGTGTCTACAGACCTCTAAGAGTATAGCATAATCTATAACAAAAGGATCTGTACCAAAATATCTCAGGCTCCGGAACAATGGAGCTCTTCACGCAGCTGGGCAGAAGTCCTAAGCCGAAGGATCACCAAACTGGGTATTTGTACCTGCGGGCATGAAATGCAGCCCCCGAAGAAAGTGGGTCAGTACGAAAAATGTACTGAGTATGTAAAGCAAGAAGTGCAATAAGTTAGATCATGGCTGAGAAAAAGTTGAAAGGAGTTGAGTATGATAATCAAAGATATCAATGCATCTGTGCCTTATAAGATGAGTCATGCATATATATTTAATATACCGTACCCGACCCTTTATGGGACTCGGTGAGTGAAGTCATATATATACCGTACTCGGCCTTCTAGTGAGGGACTCGATGAAATAATCATATATATATCGTACTCGGCCCTCTAGTGAGGGACTGGATGAAATAATCATATATATATCGTACTCGGCCCTCTAGTGAGGGACTCGATGAAATAATCATATATATACCGTACTCGGCCCTCTAGTGAGGGACTCGATTAAATAATCATATATATATACCGTACTCGGCCCTTTAGTGAGGCACTCGATGAACAATGCAATGAAACTGTGCACGAATACGTACCTGGCTCGGGACTCGGTGAATGATATATTAACGGTATGCACGAGTAGAATATCATGAGCAACCATATGCAAACTAAGTCATCATCTGAGACTCAATAGAATAATCAGAATGTACCAACACTTGAGAATCAAAGACAACTATCATGTCAATTACCACTGAGAATTAGAGTTAATTATCAAGGAATAAAATTGAGGATTAAGAATAGCTCAATATTCTCATATTCATATTGAATCCACAACTTGAGACTTTCAAACATGAAACCATTCTCATCATAATCAACATAGACATGTTCTCATCTTTGACATCATCGTTGTCATTACAAAAGCACGTCCGTCGCTGTAGTCATAAAAGCTTAGAAAATCATAAACCTTTGTTTTGGAAAAATACGGACATTTTGGAAAACATTTGCGAGTTATCAGGAAGGGAATCATACCTTGGAATCCTAGACTTTTAACTTTTGATAACAAGGAAGATATGGAAAATTGATGAAATCATAACATAGGAATCATGCCTTTGAAAGAAAGGGACGAGCCTTAACATACCTGTTTAACCTCCTATTGGCTACGCTTATGCGTCCGAGCTTGTAAGTCTACATTTAAGAGTATTTATACTAACGTTGGCCTCTTCATCATACACTTATTCTATGTTTCAAACCAAACTATTCTATATTCTGCCGAAAATCGGGCAGCATCTCCTCTGTTTATATGCCTAGCCCGAATTCTCAGTTCAACAACCAACAACAGTCACAACACTACCAACATCAATAAAATCATTTCCCATATCAAATTATTCCATAGAGTAGCCCATATGGCGTTTGTTCCATATTCCCACCAACAGAATTAATTTACAACAATTTAACAACTCTTTTTCCGTAAATAAACCACGATTAACGTTAATAGTAGGAGATTCATACCTTTCCCTCGATAATAATGCTATATATTCACTCCTCCACCTTGAACATAAGTCAGAAAGCCTCAATACACAGTTTTGTAGTCGCAACTATACGCTGTCTGGACCGGGATTTGGGAATTATACCTGGTTTCGGGCTAAAAGTTGGTGGTGGAAAGTTGGAGCGTTTTCTGGAAGTTTAGGGAGAGTTTGGGGTGGTTTGGGACGAAAATGAGGGGGTCTCCCCCTTTAAATAGCGGTCCAGGTTCTGCCTGGACCGACTTAAATTTCCTTCAGCGCGTTCGCGCTGGTTCAGTTTTTCTGACTGCACCTTCGTTCAGTAAAAAGGTCATATCTCTTGATCCCTATATCGTGTGAGGGTCCACGAACTATGGTTGGAAAGATAATTCAATTATCTACAACTCTCGTGCTTTGAATTTCTCCAAATTCCAAACTTATAATATCGTTTTGGCCCTTCCAAATCAGATCATCCGAAAACGTTTCCTTAAATCGTCCTTTTGGAGGGGTTATGCCCATTTTTGGCTTAAGGGTCCTTCTTAGGACTTGCTCAACTTTCCATGTATTAATCATATATCTCTTCATATGTCCTTTATAAAACTCTGGTGTGTGGGCCCCACTTAGCTTGCAACAATGAGGGCTTTTCACCAAGTTCCATATGAACCAATTCACCCCATATGGTCTCCAAATGTCATATATAGGCTATTATTACATTCTTATAATATAACCTTCATCCCGAATCTGGGCCTCAAATTTTTGTTGAGCGCGTTCGCGCCTCGTGGTGGCGCGTTCAAGCTGTGTTGGCCTTTGGCCTTCTGCGCGTCGCGCCACTCCCCGGCGCATTCGCGCAGACTATTTTCCTGGTCTATTAGCCTGACTTGTAACATCCATATCTCCTTACCCCGATATCCTATTGAGGAGCGGTTTGTTGCGTTGGAAACTAGACTTCCCGAACATCACTTTAGACTTTTGTTTCACTTCAAAACTCTTAATCTACCAAAACATATTCTTTCTTCCATTTAAACCAAAATTCGCGTACCAAACCTTGCCCAACTTTCCTTCAAAACCTCGAAAGCTGAATCTCTTTAATTCATTGGTTTTCCAACTCTCCTATAACCTATTACGCGAACTCGGAATCGTATAATCGTAAGACCTTCACCTATGATCTTGCATCTTCTCGACAATAACTCCGATGTCTGCAATTGATTCGCTAATACCTAACGAATCCCAACGTACAGAAACTACGAGGTGTAGCAGTTTTGTTCAAAACTATCGTGAACAGTTAATGCCTGCTGCGGCTAACTTTATAACATGTTACCCCGCAGGGTCTTAAATCTGAGATATCATCTTCATACTTGTGGCTCCATGGCCCAAAAATCCAAATAAAATTATTTTGTGAGGTATAGAAAATATGTATACTACCATGCATAAACTTGTCCTTCAAATGGTACTATGACCTGATAAATTACTTCATGAGTCATTTGGCGAGTTTTGGCTCTTAATCCGGACTTATAATATGTGAAGATTTTGCTATAGTCATCACAAGTCACAAGAATCTAGATACACTGAAAGTTGGAGATCTGATTACTAAATAACTGAATACTAGCGTACTGAATAATCATAACCTTGCTAACTGAAAGACTGTACAACTGGTAATAGAGGTAAACTGATAACCATAAAACATGATAACTACTTTTGTACTTTCTGATAAGCTTTATGCTCTAGCCTGTAATTACTATGCATTTGGTCCCACTTTCAATATCATCTGCAGTCTCACCTGTTACCAACATCAACTCAACAATTATACCCCAATGGGTAATCATCCTCACTTGGACCTTGAATTTCCTACTAGTCGGTTGTGCATTCGATAAGTCGGGAATTCGATATGAAGGGAAAGTTACTTATTGCTCAAAGATTCATGGCACGATCTAGAGCAGAGAAAATGGTAACATTTTCTAGATGCCCGGTAGACTCCAAATTATAAGTGTGGCGCTTTCACACCCATAAGTAGGATTCTACTATACACGGTTTCATAGACTCTCTTGGACACTTGAACATATTTCTTTGATACCAAACTTTGTCACACTCCGAACCACGGCTTGGGCATAACACGGCATTGAGTGTCTTGCTGCATGTGACCAAGCGAACCACGTGGCTTAATGAATCAACATAGGACATGTACTATTGCGGATTATAAGTTAAAGCATGAAAAGTCTGAATAAAACATGTAACACCATAATAATTGTTGACACCTAATTTTTGACCTCCAATAATTCTATTAATTATTCAGAGTTTTTGAATCACAAACGGAGTGAGATATATATTTCTATAAAGCAAAATAACTTTTACAAAATTATTTCAACAATATTTGGCCATCTCATTTGGCAAAATGAGTTCAAATATATTGTAAGTCATCTAAAAATAATTTGCATATTTTATCATTAATATTAAGATGTTTGTCAAAATTTAATCCAAAATAGTTTAAAACAATTATTCAATTATTTGTTTAAATTATTAAATATTAAATTGACAAATATTTTACTCTATTAAATCAATAAAATTGATTAATTAAATAGATAATCAATTACGTCTCAATTCTATGATTTATTTGGCTACAATTGCGATTATTTCCAAAATTGACTACAAATTGATTTCCTGTTATTTGTTTGCGTTAATTGTGGCTATAATTGAAATAGCCAGTTGCTTGCTATGTGTTAAGTAAGTCTATAATTTAAACAATTGGTTTATCTTTTGCACTGGTCATTTTTTTAAAATGGTTAATTAGTTAGAAGTGAACCGTAACAAATGGCGACTCCGCTGGAGATTTTCTAGGTTCTAACAATAAGGGTTTCAATATAATGTGATATAATTGTGATTATTTGCTTACTTATTTACTTTCTAACAAATATAAATTATCATGCATTCATATCATAAACTCTGCCACCGTTGGCTAACAACATGGTTTCAAAGGGGAAATGCGGGCTCATGGTGTAGCCTTCACTAAAACAAATCGGCAACACCCTTTTCTTGGAACACGTTGAATGCGGAGTTTGTACGCAGTCGTCCAACAGCCGACACCGGTTCACCCCGAGTAGTCTGCTCGGGTCCCTGTCAATTTTAAAAGGCCACTCTAGCATTTACTAGTATAGAGCCAAACCAAATCCTAAAGGACTAGCGTATAATGAGCTAGATGGCTTTTGGATATTGAGACATATCTAAAACTCATTAAGGAGACCATCCTGTGTCAAGATAGTTTGTGACCCGAAAGACACTGCATCCCACTATGTGCTAATTGGAAACATTTTGTGTGTCTATGTGCTAAACCATTGTCCATGGGGTGGGGAATTAACTGTGTTTTATTTTGTAGATGCATAAAAATCTGAAATTCGACATAGTTATCGAGGCATCAGATATGCTGAAAATTTGGTAGGGTTGGATGAATACCGAGGAACAAAGGAAAGTGACCAAGTATTTAGGAAACCTTCCCTCTTTGTTACTCATGACTGGGTGTAGGGAGTTGATCGAGATAATCAATGGCTATTGGGACCGAGATAAAATGGTATTCAGATTCGGGGATGTTAAATCCCGTATTTTTGGTGCGTTGGAAAGCGTGTGAGTTAAATGACCTTAGTAACGGAAGAGAGGTTATCCCTCAAGCTCATAGGTGGTTAGAGTGATGGTACAGATGTATTGAAAGGATTAGAAGTCAAGTGAATTGGATAAAATAATTTTCATTAAGGTTCAACGTTTATTTGAGTGAAATATGGTCCAAGCTATAATACCCCGTATTTTTGGACTAGGAAATTGAACCGCCAAACATGAGCAAATTTACTCGATCCCGGAGGATTTGGTCATTTCAAGCATGAAAAATCAAAGAACTTGGTGTATACAAGGATGAGGTCCAGAAATAATTTAGGACTTAACAAGGGTGACGACGGTGATCGAGAAAAATATTTTATGTGTACAGATAAAGTGAAGCAGTTAAAATTTGCATAAGGGGACAAGTGTGATATTTTATATGCTACGTGTGGGCATGTCAAGCAAGAAATATATGACTAAGATTATTTTTAGAATTGGTGGCTGATTCAATTGAAATAAAATCTAGTAATATCAAGGGATTAATTAAGTGGATGGGCACCACTAGAAAGAAAACGTTGGACCCTTTTCCATTTGATATAAGTTTCTTATATAGGAAAAATTCATACATATATGCATGCAACGGATTGTATCTTCAAATACAACTTACGTTATTTAGGGGGCTGCTCCTATTGATAAAAACAATATAGCAGCTACGTGATTTAATGGAGGAGGTAAGCAACAACATCTTCTTCATTTCAAGGAAGAAAGAAAACGTAAAACCTCTCAAGAAGAACATACGGATTTTTGTCGCACCGCTTTGATCTCGTTGTACGACTTTGCCGTGTTGTTAGACCCGGACTTTCTTCAAAGTGAATTAAAGAGGAAGGAGAGGAGTTTTTGGAAAATAAGGTAAGAATTATCCTCTACTAGATAAATTTAAATTCGTCCAGGTCATAGTTAAATTGAGAGACGGGAAGTACGGAATTAATTGCGGGAAATCGGATAAATGGTTATTGTTATCATATGGACTGTTTGGTGGTTGTTGTAAATTATTTTGTGGGCTGAAATATAGTGAGAGTGGCCATAGTTGTTGTTATGCTTGTTGTTATACTATGTATATACGAAAATAAAGAAGTGTATACAAGCATCGGTGTAGGAATGTATATTGGGCTATTTTTATGTATATCTTTGAAAGTTGATGATTTGAGTTCAAAGAGATTTATATTAAGTTGTTGTTGTTGCGGCTATATGTTGCATTGTTGAATTGAATTGGAAGTCCGGGCTAGGCAAGATATATAGAGGAAATGTTGCCCGAGTTCCGTCAGGTCCTTAACTAATCAAAATCCTAATCAAGAAAGTACGAACTAGAGAATGATTCCCATAAGTGATTAGTTATAGATTTATAAGTTCGGAAAGTCGTAGTTTATTGACAATAGTATTACTTTCATATTAAATAGGCTAAAGGAGTGATGAAGTAAGCTTGGTTACGATCGGTCTACGACAGGTATGTAAAGTTATCCTTTATTTCTTTTTGGCATGATCTTTATGAAACAAATAGACGATGTGAATATGATTCCAAAAACGTTCCTATTCTTAGAGCTACTAGGATGGCTACTGTTCTTGACTTCAAGAATCTATTTTATTATGTCTTGATACGTGTATATGATTCCAGAAGTTCTATTTTGATATAATCCACAGTGACATTCAAAAGGTATTTGATATGACTATTGTCTTGATTTTCAAATGATAGTTCGTTTTGATTATTCCATTGAGTCTTGATAATGTTTTAATTTCCATATGGTTGCTCACTACTCTGCTCATGTATGCCTCAATATGTCCTTCACTGAGTCCCGGGCCAGGATACGTTTTCGTGCACAGTTTCACTGCATTGTTCACCAAGTCCTTCACTAGAGGGCCGGGTACGGTATATATATATATAAGTCATACTATATTTCATGCTTTATATACTCAGTACATATTCCGTACTGACCCCCTTTCTTCGGGGGGGGGGGGGGGGGGCTGCATTTCATGCCCGCAGGTACAGATAGTCGGTTTGGTGACCCTTTAGCATAGGACTCCTAATCAGCTGTCTTGGAGAGCTCCGTTGTTACGGAGTTTAGACTTTTGGTACAGATCTTATGATGTATATATATATATATATGTTTATCCAGGGGTACGACGGGGCCCTGTCCCGTCATATTTCACTGTTAGTACTTTTAAAGGTCTGTAGACATATGTGTGGGTTCTGTATAAGTTCTGTTCAGCTACATCTATACGATGTGCTATGATATGATGTTCATCTGTAGTGGCAGCCTTGTCGGCTTGCATATGATATCGATCTGTAGTGGCAGCCTTGTCGGCTTGCGTATCATTTTATGATTTTATTAGTTGTGACTCCTCAGGGGACGATATATCTGGATGTATATATAAATGACGTTATTATGAACCTTGGAGTTCTTTTATGAGTTTCCATATTGTTCTTAGATTCAGTTTGACTATATCTAACAGGTACGTAAATGAGTGTCCAGCTCGGGCACTAGTCATGGCCCACGGGGTTGGGTTGTGACAGGGGATGACATTGAGATGGTCCCAACTTTGGAGGAGCTTTGGGATGTGATAGACAATGTCGGAACTAGCCTAAGAAGAAGAAAGAAACCGGACCAAAACCTCCTTATCCCACATAAGCCTCCCTCCAACCAAATCCTCCAAATTCTATCCTTATCCATGCCAATATGATATTTGGCCAACCTTTAGAGAGTTACACAAACGGTTTGGGACACAACAAGGATTTCTAGAACATCCTACAGAGTTTAAATCCTTTACCGAGTGGGAAGCCACCCGACCATTGGCCTTCGCCATTTGCTTACTAGGACTCATGGTATTCCTAAAAGATAGAAAACAAATCATAGATACCCAAACCATTCCAGTCACCTATGCTATCCTTCACGGCATAACCACAAACGGGGAAACCAAATACTTTGACCAATTCCCCATCATCCTTGCCGATATGTACCGAGCCTTAAACATATGCCGAAATCAGTACTATTACTTCCAAGGGTATAACCTACTCCTACAATGGCGGATCATCAAACATTTAAGCAAGGTTGGGGGTACTCAATACTTGAGCAAGCAAACTGGGAAGGATGACCTTTACGCTCATTACCCAAACATAGGATAGCAAACTAAGAAAAGTTGGGAATTCTTCTTCTCTAGGCTCAAAGAGGGTAGCATACAATGGATGTTCGCTGATTTCACATCTGATTCCATTGTTGTCAAAGGGAAAAAGTGTCCATTTATACCACTTATGGGAATCCAAAGGATCCGCCTTTATATGCCTGCCCTAGTACTGAGACATTTTGGTAAGACCCAGATCATACCCCATGTAGGAAACATGGGGGAGCACATAATTGATTTTGAAGAGGACAATATCCAAAAGGGTGGAAACATAGTCCGAGAATGGAATGGTCGCATTATTTGGGGTCCAGATAGTTTAGCTCAAGATAGGTTCAACCCGGGTTGTGATGAAAATTATAGACATTGGTTGGAGGCCAGCTTAAAAGGAACCCTTGGCCCTGGTCCTATCCTCTATCATCGCATTCAAGACAAATCTTCAAAAGCCGATATCAAGGCTCATTTGATCCAAAGGCGAGCCAATGGTAGGGATGCAAAATACTTGGAGAAGATTGAGTATGATCAAACCATCATAGACAACTTGAGACAAGAGTTGGACACCACACAAAATTTCCTGTTACAGCTCGATGACCGAATGAAGAAGACAATGTATGACACCACACCAAGACCTTCACAGACAAAGGATTTTTGATGGATGCCGTGTTTACATTGACTAATCTCTATATCCAGACCGCCCTTCGAAGGGCCAAAAAGGCAAGGAACGAGAGAGCTTCGTCATCATCCACTGAAGGACATTTCTGATAATTTTTTTATGCTTTATGATCTTTTGTAATCCCTTGGGGGAAAATGTTATTAATGAAACTATCATTTATGGGGTAATGGTTTAATTCAAATGGCACATTCATGTTTCAAATCTACTAGTTTGACTACTTTAGAAACGGGACTAGCATAACTTATCACATGATTATGTGGTTAAATGCTTACGTCTTTCATGTATTTCATTTGGATGATTGGTTGATCCCATGTTCTGATCACTATCCCAAAGAAAAACACAAGGAAATGTCAATTACCCGAAACCACGAACATAGAAAACTAACCCTTTGCACCTCTTAAAAAAGTTTGATTTGCTATCAATGGACGAGCGAAGAATTCAAAGCAACATTGTTAGCGAAAATGAAGGATCCTTTAGTAGAAAGATTCACCGGCTAGAAAAAAAGGTCAAATTGGTCCGAGCCAAGATCAAAGAGGCCGACCAAATTTTGGACTTAGTTGAGAATCCACCTAAAGAGACTACAGAATTGGAGCATTACCTAGAGAGCCTATCAAACAAGGCCAAGGGAATGGCACAAGGCTACGTGCCTCTGATAGTCAAAACTGAAACTCTTGAGGAAGAGGATGAGGATCCCAAAGAGGAGTCTGAACCGCAAGAGCAAACCTAGCCATCTAAATAGGCTACGACTGCTGCCTCTGCGGCCCAAGACGAGAACAATGATGTAACCCAAGAACCCGTTCGCCCACCATCACCAACTTAGTGGGAAATCGCCCTTAAGGCCATTGCTTGTCCTTATCTTTTCATGCCGAAGCAAGTGCGATACAAAGAGGTTTTTGGAAAAATGAAGAGTGTCGGGGTCGCATGTGCTAGCTATGAGATGTTACAACCTTGTGCTCCGATCTACACATACAAGAGGTGCCCTTTCCACAAAAATCAACCCGGTCACACTACGGATGAGTGCTTGGCCCTGAAAAGAAGGATCGTGAGAATGATTGATGACAAGATAGTCCACAAGTTATAGGGATCTTAATATTTATGGGTCTTTGACACAGCCACACCAAATGAAGGAATCACTTTGGACACCCACATTTGGCGTTACAACTTTACCATCTTTAAGGATTCGTATGGTAGTATCTTTTAGTAGCAAGCACCGGGAAGGTCCGTCAAGTCAAGGCCGCTTGAAAAGCCTCGTCGGGTGGGCTAAGTCAACAAAGGATTTGCTTGTTCCATTCGGGAGCACGGTGGCATGATATTGAAGAGTATGAAGCCTTCAAATTTGAATTGGAGCACTTGGTCCATACTAGGGAGATCTGGGTAGTACTCCCACCCTATTATTAGGAAGTAAGGCCTCTGGCCAAACAAACGGTTGCAAGGAACAAACGGTTGTAAGGACAACAACCCGTTTGGATCTCAAGAAGAGGTTACCTTTTGGTTAGACTTAAGGGAAGGTCCTTTCTTGTAATGTTAAAGTTTGTCCTCCTCCCTTTTTTCATTTATATGTAAAAAACAACTACGTCTGACCTGATGTCCCAAGGAGGGATACGTAAGAAGCCCTTATCGGGCCTGGTCTGGAATCCTTTGGGTAGTATAGGTTTAGGAAAATATTTTATATGTAAGCCGAACTACGAAAGGGCCTGATTTCTTGTGGAGGGATATGTAGGCAATCTACGTAAGCATCTGTCCCTATATCATATAAATATGTTATTTTCCCATAGTTATTTAGCGTAAGCAAGCATCAAGAAGATCGTCTAAAAGAAAATCAACCATAGACTGACATACCAAAATCCAAAATGACTTAAGAGAAGCCAAAATACCCAAAAATCTCGTAACATAGATCAATCAAGCATTTAGATCAAATACATGAATTTTGTGTGCTCTATGTACCAACTACGTGCGACATTTTGCTTTTTGTTATTGTCTAACGAACTAACGTCATTTGCTTTTGAGTTGTTTTCCTCTTATAGAAAGGGTTGATCCGTGTTGTTCGATACTGGAATACTTCACTAGATAAAAACCTGCAATCGCATCCCTTTCCCAACAAGACAAAGTTAAAGCAGCAATGATTGGTACTTCAAAAAACAAGCACACCCCCACTAAACCCAAAAGAAACCTCGCACTCCGAGGACGTGATATACATGCTGCTGAAGAAAGTTGTTGACCTTCAGGAGAAGGTACCAAGAGCTGAATAGGCTAAAGAAACATATGCTGAGGCAAGAAGGCCTCCTCTACCTTTTCCATCTCTAAGTTCACCACTACCCGACCATTTTCCTGCCGACCCTATTGGAACAATGTCATCCACCCAAAACCCACTCACTACTGAACCAACCCGCGGTGGTATGTCATACCACACCCTACCACCACTCAGCATTGTTCAAATCCTTGGAGCCATCCATTCAGTGACGTCATACCAGGCGCCATAACACACCAACCTTAACTCCATTATATGCCCAGGCACCATTTCCCTACCAACTGTAAAAAATACCCTTACACCTAAAAGCCATCCCGCTCACCCAACCGTTTCTTTCCATACTTCTCTTACCCCAAGCACCTTCTCCCCGGATCATCAAGAACTTGACTATTATGAGGAGATGCAAAGGGCTTGGAGAGCCGAACAAGACATACGTGACAAAGAAATAGAGCGCAAGATGGCTAAAATACTTGAACAATCCATGAGAGCTACCCGTAAGGCAACGAGATTGAGCTATGTTGATATCTGTATGTATCCAGGCTTGGATTTTCCCGAGGGTTTCAAAGTGCCCAAGTTTGAAATGTTCAATGGAACGGGAAACCCGAAAGCCCATTTACGTGCCTATTGCAATCAATTGGTCGGTGTCAGGAACAAACCAACACTTATCATGAGATATTCAGCCGAAATCTGACAAAAGAGGACTCCAAATAGTTCACCACTCAAGACATGCACCGATGGGCCACGTGGGAAGACATTGCAGGATCTTTTATGGAAAGGTTTCGATTCAACGTTGAAATAGTGCCTGACCAATATTACTTGGAGAAATTCAAGAAAAATTCAACATAAAACTACCACGAGTATGCGAGTAGATGGAGAGGCGAAACCTCCCAAGTACAACCGCCAATTAGCGAGGAAGAACTAGTCTCTGTTTTAATCCGGTCTACATCAACTAACTTCTATGATCAAATGCTACCAATGGCCGAAGAGCCATTTTCTGAACAAGTAAAAATGGGAGACGCTATAGAAGATGGTCTCGAATCCGGAAGGATCATAAGCGTGGCTGGCAAAGCTGTCCGACAAAGCACTGTAGGGCCTTCTAGGAAATATAAAGTGGACGTGGAAAGCCTTTCCCATACTCCTAGCCCAAAAACCCAAAAGAAAGGGGAACTAAGATCTCTGGTCGAATTCTATCGATTACTACCACCAAATGCCTACCTACCTACACCATACAACCCTGTGCTCGTTTACTACGCATAACCTATGTTACAAATACCACCGCCAAACTACCAAGCTCTACAATCAAACTACCAAGCACCACTATCGAACTACCAAGCTTTATATCCAAATTGCCAAGCTCCCGCACCTGCCTACAGTGCTCCACAAAATAACCCACCAACGAACAACCAAAACTCACCACCGTCAAATACATGTCACGTCCTAACTTCGAAAACAAGCCTGCCCGTGTGTTCATCCTACTACTGGAAACAAGTAATAAACTATTCGAGAGATTAAACATTGCGGGAATGATACAAACGGTCCTGCCGAAAGTCGTCAATCCAATAAATAGATTCTTCTGAATAGATCAAGCATGTGCCTACCATTCTGAGGGAAACAGACACAGTATTGAAGACTGTATCAATCTAAAGCATAAGATACAAGATTTGATTGACAAGTGGGAAATCGCTCTTCAAACTGCTACACCAAATGTGAATACCAATTCCTTGCTAAATCATGGCAACAACACGATCCACATGATAGAAAGCGAGGAAGATTGGGTTGTATGCAAGCCTGTGATCCGAGACACAATCCAAGACCTGGAACAAACGGTAGTGTTTCTCATAATACAAGAGCGCCCACGATTTTAGGTACTAATCCCCGCGCTAATCATAGCTCCAGTAACTCTAGAAATGATAATAGAACCAAGGGAAGAATTTGTTTTGCAAGCGGCAGTCGCCCATGGGATGACACAGTCTGGAAGATGTTATACTCCTGAGAAATTGTCCCAAGTAGCACTAAGGAAAGAGAAGAATCAAAGAAGGTCCATTACTGAGGGTGAGGCCGAAGCCTTCTGGCGTCGGATGCAGCCCAAAGAATATTCCATTGTGGAATATCTCAAGGAGACATTAGCCCAGATATCTATAATAGCATTACTATAGACTTCGCCTCAACACCACCTGGCCCTAATAAAGGTGTTGGATAAGGCCCACGTCCCTGCAAGGACAGGCAGTGAAAACCTAGCTGAAATGGTCACACACTTTATGGGAGAACAGCAATGCTCTTTCATTAATGAAGAACAACCAAAGGAAAGGGACGATGCACAATAAAACGCTACATATAAGCACTACATATCACCCTGATGTGCAGAAACAAAGTGCTAACATGAGTTTTAATCAATAATGAAGTTGGTCTTAATATTAGCCTTGAATCCACTCTTAGCCAATTGGGCCATGATCTAGGGAAGATCCATCAAAGCCTCACGAATGTAAGAGTATATGATGGAGCTCAACGTGACCCCATCGGGCAAGTCGACCTTTGTATCAAAATAGGGCACGTTGAGTTCATCATCGAGTTCTAAGTCATGGAGATCGTTGTTAACTACAATTTGCTGTTAGGAAGACCATGGATACACATGGCAGGAGCCATACAATCCTCGATGCACCAGGTTCTAAAATTCATAAAGGATGGCCATGAGGTCATAAATCACGGAGAGGGTAGTATCCATAACTACCTAGACAACTGAGTACCAGTTATCGAAGAAACTTCTAAAGGAACGGATTTACACATGGTGGAATTAGTGGGGGCTGCTAACAAACAAAATTCTACATAAATGCCCATGCCTGCGGTCTACAAAATGATCGCCACAACTATAATCCAAAATGAGTTGAACCCGGACGAGGTCTCGGGAGGGATCTATACGGGATCATAGAACCAGTATCCATTCTACGAGATAACTTCCGCTTTAGGTTGGGTTATGCTCCCAAGGATGATGAGATTTTTGAAGCCAACAGGAAAAAGAAAAGCCCTGCGAAGTTATGCAAGCCAATTTCGAATTTGTACCAGTCATTCCCAGTGAGGATGCCCATGCCGAACGATAGAAGCACGAAAGAAGGTTAGGGATGCTATTTCAAGATGAGGATTTCATAGTGGTATTGGAAGAATGCACTGAAGCACCCACCATCCGCGACACTGATTCGGGCAAACAACTGTCCAACTGGACCTCTACCCAGATTTTGGATCTTTGATAGAGAAATGAGGAATTTATGCTTTAAAATCGGCAAGAATCGGTCGAGGCCCGATTACTCACCATTTGCACTTTCTATTACCTTGTAATGTTTTCAAAAATGGAAATGACTCCATGTCAGGACCACAGTTTGTACATCTTTTCAGTCGAAATTAATGATGCCTCGAGTTATGAAAATTGGAAAAAAACCATATAATATCCTTTCTTTTATCTACTTAAGGGTATGTTTCATACTAACCTTGCTTTGCCTTGATTTTTTCAGTAATAAAAATAATAAAACAAACCTTAAATGTCATGACTTGTCGCAAAACGAATGAGTCGGGTGTGTTACACCTCGGAAAATATTTTCGTGAGTCTACAATGAGTAGATCAACGAAGAGTATGCGTGTGCGGTGTTTTACTAAGTAGGGAATGACGATTCATGAATTTTTGGAATTTAGAAAGTTGTAGAATTTCAATTCAGCCAGTGGTCGTAAAGCAGAATACGATCCGTAAAGTGATTTACGGACCGTATACTGCCATCGTCCTCCAGCCTTTCAAAATTTCAACTTTCTGTCCAATGTTCAAATGGTTAAATACGACTTGGTATACGGCCCGTAAACTGGTTTACGGATCGTAAACCTCGATCGTAAACTGCCATGATCCTCAACCAACCTTTCTGTTTTGATACGCTTAAATACGACCACACTATACGGTCCGTAAACTGGTATACGGCCCGTAAAGTGTGGTTTACGACCACTGCTCACCCCGATGACTGTTCATTAAAAATCAGATCTTGAGTTGTTAAATAGGGACCATAAGCTCATATTATTTCATTTTCTCATCTACACCACTCAAGAAGTCTCTAGAACTCTCCAAACACTTCATCCATAGGAATTTAAGAGAATCAAGGAAATCAATGATCCTCAACACCAAATCAAGGAAACAAAGCTTATGAAACTCAAGTAGAAGTTGTCTCCTTCAAGAAATACCAAAGGAGAGGAGATAGGGTTTTGGTGCTAAGGTAGAAACTCAACTCAAGGCTTGTTCCACCATCAACCAAGGTAAGTTTCATGACCATTCCATGTTGTTTAAAGTATTTGGAAGCTGAGACACTTGAAACATAGAAGAACATAGAAAACGGGTCTTGAATGAGTGAATAGTGGCACAATTGGAAGATGGTTGAATGGAATCGTGAATGTTGATATGCTATGATTATGAATACGTTGTAAATGATGTTTAGGTCATGAAATAAGTATTATATACAAGGAAATGGGATAACGAGCTATAACCATAAATGAGAAGGAAATTGGAGAGAAATGGTGGATTTTGCTTAAGGCATATAAATGACGATTGTTGCTTGCAATATTATGAGTGTTGTTGTAAATGTTTGGGAGCTGAAATAAAATGGGGGAAAAGTAGTAGAAACAAAGGAAATGCCACCTAATTTTCTCTATAGATAACGACACGTTTTTAAAGTTGATTAACTAATGTTAATACGATTCTCTCGTGAAGGTAACGACGTGACCTCGAAGGAAGACGAGTGATCGATAGTGTAGCTAAGAGACAAGGTATGTGAGGCTAGTCCTTTCTTTCTAATGGCATGAATTCCTTTCCTCCTCATGAATTCCTATATTCCGGAAAGGTAAAAGCCTATATCCATAAGTGCCCATATAAGATAAAGAGATATGATATGATGATGCCATGTTGATAATGATGTTATTTATTGCTCACACTCACCTTATGTATTATTTCCTTCGAGGTGAGGCAGAATGCTCATATATGTTCATAATGGAATCGAGGGTCCACGACCTTACGTCACCTCGATAGAATGCAGTTGTGCTAGAGTATTTATGCATGTATGATGACAAGTATATTTTGATGAGCATATCATTATAAGTATTTTATGACAAGCATGTCATGATTGCATCACACCTGGCCTAGTTGGCCGGGCAGTCACCGCCAAGGCGGGCAGCTATATGGATACACCATGACCTTTTGGCATGGGCAGACACCACTAGTGGGCGGCATGAGATGGTACCCCGGACGCGGGAGGCCTGAACGCGGGCTATTGTTATTGATTATTACACCATTCCGATATGGACGGGCAGCTTACATATTATGCATATATGATATAATGTTGAGTATGAGTAAGACAACATGTATTACTTCTCTTATAATAGTCATTCAGATCCAGATGTTTCATATTGACGTTCTCATGATATTATTGTTGTCTTTCTTCATTGGTTATGCCTCTCACACTCAGTACAATATTCGTACTGACATCCGTCTTCTTTGGACGCTGTGTTCATGCCCACAGGTAGACAAGGAGGTGAGCTTGATCCAGATTCTTAGTAGCTGTCAGCTGATTGAGAGCACTCCATTGTTCGGAGGTGCTTGTTATTCTCCTTTTGGTATATATGTATATTTTGGGCACGACGGAATCTTGTTCCGTCTATATATACAGTATGTCAGTAGAGGCTCGTAGATACGCAATATGGGTTAGATGGTCTCACAAGATGTTATTATATGTATATGTTATTTTGATGGCCGAGAGGCAAATGTATATAAAGCATTATTATTTCTATCTAAAATATGTTTTCCTATAATTCGTGTATGAAGTTGATAAAAGGGCCTTAAGTGAGCAAGATGATTGGTAGAGTGAGTAGTGCTCGGTGGCTAGCCCCGGGTATCCGTCGCGGCCCCTAGCTGGGTCGTGACAGGGTGACATAGGAGAAGAGAAATACCAAGAGTATGACGAAGAAATAATATTGCCTGAGGGCCTCGTAGAGGAAATAGAGCAATTTTAGAATGAGCAAAAGTCGAACCTAGATGAAACAAAATTAATCAATCTAAGAGATGAGGAAATGGTCAAGGAAACTAGGATAAATGCGTATTTGGAAGCACCTCAAAAAGAAGAGCTGATAAACTTGCAAAGAGAATGCATGGATATTTTCGCATGGTCATATGCTAACATGCTTGGGTTAAGTACTAGTGTAGTGGCCTACAGATTACCCATCAATACAGGTTTTACTCCGATGAAGCAGAAAACCAAGCCATTCAAGTCAGATCTTAGTATCCACATCAAGGATGAAGTGGAAAAATAAATTAATTCTGGAGTAGTGGAGGTAACTTCGTACCCGACGTGGTTGGCCAACATAATGTCGGTACCTAAGAAAGACAGAAAGATCCGAATATGCGTGGACTATTGGGATCTCAATAAGGCCAGTCCTAAGGATAATTTCCCACTCCCAAACATCAACATACTCATTAATAACTACGCAAAACACGAAATACAATCGTTCATGGATTGGTTCACGGGATATCATCAAATTTTGATGAGCGAAGAGGATGCAGAAAAGACAGCCTTCATCACTCCATAGGGAGTGTATCATTATAAAGTGATGCCCTTCGGTCTCAAGAATGTCGGCACCACTTACATGAGGGCTATGACCACCATTTTTCATGACATGGTCCATAGGGAAATAGATGTATATGTGGACGATGTCATCGTCAAGTCTTGAAGTATACGTGGTAAATGTCATCATCAAGTCAAGAGAAAGCTCAAAGCATATTACACATTTTCGGAAGTTCTTCGACAGACTTCGGAAGCCAAATGTGCATGTGGATTACCTGCCGAAAAACTGTTGGGATTCATAGTTAGCCGGAAGGGCATAGAGTTAGACCCGTCAAAGATCAAATTTCTCCAAGAGGTACCCCCTCTAAAGAGTAAAAAAGAGGTCATGAGCTTCCTTGGAAGGATAAATTACATGGACGGTTCATACCCCAGTCTACCATCATTAGGAAGCCAATACTCAAGCTACTAAAGAAAGATGCGCCAACAAAATGGACTGAAGAGTCTCAGAAAGCATTTGACACCATCAAGAAGTACTTGTCCAGTCCACCGGTCATGGTACCTTCTAGGCCTGGGTGCCCATTGCTTCAATACTTGTCAGTATCAAATAATGCTTTCGGATGCGTGTTAGGACAAAACGATGAACCTGGCAAAAAGAAGCGAGCAATTTATTGCTTAAGCAAGACGTTCATTGCCTGTGAGGCAAGATACTCATTGGAGGAAAAGACATTTTCTGCCTTGACATCGGTAGTCTAAAAGCTGAGGCACTACCTACCGTCGTACAGTACTCACCTCATATCCTAGATGGATCCACTGAAGTACATCTTTCGCCAGCCCATGCCTATCGGGAAGTTGGCCAAATGGAAAATACTATTAAGCGAATTCGACATTGTATACATAGCACAAAAGGCCGTCAAAGGACAAGCATTGGAGGACTTACTGGTCGAAAGCAAGTCGATGATGATTTCTAACCCACTTTCCAGATGAGAGAGTACTGATGATAGAAGAAGACATAGCCAAGCCCTACTCAAGAGGGAGATTGTTCTTCGATGGTGCAATTAATTACAAGGGTTCAGGAATTAGAGCAGTCTTGGTACCAGAAATCAGACAGCATTACCTGATGGCTGCGAAACTCAAATTTTGATGCACCAACAACATGGCGGAGTACGAGGCCTGCATTCTAGGCCTCAAAAAGGCTTTGGATATAGACATCCAAGAGTTAGTGGTCATAGATGATTCAGATCTGTTGATCCACCAAGTATAAGGCGAATGGGCTACCAAGAACGCCAAGACCTTGTCGTAAGTGAATCTCGCTCAGAAGTTGTGCAAGAAGTTCAAGAAAATTGATTTCAAGCATACGCCGAGGGCTCAAAATGAGTTCGCTGACACACTTGTGACTATAGCATCTATGATACGACATCCCGAAAGCAATCATATTTACCCGTTGGAAATAAGTTTAAAAGAACACGTTTATTTTTCCCATATGGAAGCAGAGCCTGATAGCTAACCACAGTCCATTGACATAAAAGCCTATCTGGAAAAGGGAGAATATCCCGAAAACATCTCAAGCAACGAGAATAAAACTATCCGGAGAATGGCCAATGGGTTCTTCCTGAACAAGAAGATTCTTTACAAAAGGACGCTGGATCTAGGATTACGCAGATGCATGGACGTCGCCGAAGCCAAAAAGTTATTGGAAGACGTGCACGCTGGAACCTATGGACCTCACGTGAATGGGCTTATTCTAGGAAAGAAAATCCTCCAAGTAGGTTACTACTGGCTGACAATGGAAAGTGATTGCTGCAAATTTGTACAAAGATGCCATTAATGCCAAATTCGTGGAGATCTGATAAGAGTCTTACCAAACGAACTCAACGGTATGAGCTCACCTTTGCCATTCGTTGCTTGAGGCATGGACTAAATTGACCCATCGAGCCAGTCGCATCAAATGGATCGATTCATCTTGGTTTTCATCGATTATTTCACCAAATGGGTGGAAGCTACATCACACAAATCAGTGATAAGGAAGGTGGTAGCTGATTTCGTACGAAACAACATCATAGGTCATTTCGGTATACCTGTCACGACCCGAACCGATGAGTCGTGATGAGTGTCTAACCACTAGTGACCAAACACCCCTATACTCATATCTTAATCTTACTTAACACCAAGGTCCCACAAGTGACTTAAACTAATTTCATACAGCCTCATAAATAGGTGACATCATGAACTATGTACAACCTGTATATACATAAACATGCTGAAAGAACAGTGCAAGCCGAAGCCGACAAGGCTACATCGTCTGACTGATACATACAACTGTCTACTGACCTCTACTGAAATAAAAGCTGTAGAAAGGACGGGACAAGGCCCCGTCATATCCATAAGCATGTACATCTAAAAAGGCTAGCATACCAAAACAGACTGCAACTCCGGATTAATGGAGTGCACTGACCACTGCTGGATAGAAGTCCTACTAAGCTGGACCACCTATCGGTCTACCTAAACCTGCGGGCATGAACGCAGCCCCCCGAGCAACAGGGAGTCAGTACGGATAATGTACTGAGTATGAAAGGCATAAGAACAACATGTAAATATAAGAATCATAAATAAGATCTGAACTCATAAGTTGAAATGACTATCTGCATTTACTTGCATAAACTAGTATTTGTATGTATCTGCATAAATCTGTATAACTGACAATGCCTCTGTGGGCGCATAATGTGCATGCTCATGCTTATCAATGTAGGTCATACGTATATATGTATATGTGCGTATATAACGCTTGTCAAGCCTCTCTGGCTGTCACGACCCGACTAGGGGCCACGACGGGTACCCGGAGCTAGTTACCGAGCACCGCTCACTCTACTACTTATCTTACTGACTCAATAGTCTATTACCAACTTAGTATACAAATAGCATGAGAAATCATATTCTAAATAAAATATAAATACTTATATACATTGCCTCTTGGCCTTCAAAATAAAATATACAATAATAGCATTTTTGTGAGACCATCTAACCCACACTGCGTATCTATGAGCCTCTACTAACATAATGAATACATAGACGGAACAAGACTCCCTCATGCCCAAAATATGCATATATGAATGTACGTCAAAAGAATAGCCATAAGCACCTCCGAACAATGGAGTGCTATCTATCAGTTGACAGCTACTGAGGACCTGGGCCAAGCTCTCCTCCCTGTCTACCTGTGGGCATGAACACAACGTCCGAAGAAAGGACGTCAGTACGAATATTGTACCGAGTATGAGAGGCATACATAATGAAAGGAGACATCAATAATATGTGGATAACATCAACATAAGACATCTGGATCTGACTGATAATCATAAATGAAGTAATGCATGCTATCTTACTCATACTCATCATCATAACATATATGCATCATATGCAAGCTGCCCGTCCATGTCGGAACGGTGTGATAATCAATAATATTAACCCGCGTCCAGGCCTCCCGCGTCCGGGGTACCATCTCATGCCGCCCACTAGTGGTGTCTGCCCATGCCCGAAGGTCATGGTGTATCCGTATAACTGCCTGCCTTGGCGGTGACTGCCCGGCCAACTAGGCACGGTGTGAAATGCTCATGACATGCTTAACGTAAATACTCATAGTAATATGCTTATCATAAAATACTTATCTTATCATAATGCGTATATAAGACTCATGATCAACTTTACTCTATCGAGGTGACGTAAGGTCGTGATCCCCCGGTTACATTATGGAACCATTATGGACATTCTGCCTCACCTTGAAAGGACTAGTACATAAGGTGAGTGTAGGCAAGGAATAACATCACCATCATTCTAGTGTCATCATATCGTATAACTTATCACACATAGACATTCATAGGTATAAGGTTTTAACTTCTTAGAATGTAAGAACTCATGAAAGGAATAGGGATTCAAGCTAAAAGATTCATGCCATTAGAAAGAAGGACTAGCCTCACATACCTTGGTCGTTTAGCTAAGATATCGCTCACTTTTTCTCCGTCGATATCACGTCGTTACCTTCGTAAGAGAATTCGTATCAACATTAGTAAACTAACTATAAGAACGCATCGCTAATTCTAGAAAAAGTTGGGCAGCGTCTCCTTTGCTCATACTACTTTTCTCTCGTTCTATATCAACTCCCAATATTCATAATATTATTCGCAATATCATAATCGACAATCATCATTTACGTGCGTTTAGCAAAATCCGCCATTTTCCTCCAATTCCCCCCCCCCCCCCCCTCCCCCCCATATTTAACCTTATGACTCGTCTTTGCGTTTTCATGCATTTAATGCCTGTTTCATGATATAAACATCATTTATAACGTATTTCTTGACTTAGAAGATCCTTTGATGTGTTCTTACACTTATGTTTATGAATTTAGTGTTGATAATCTTAGGTTTCCTTGGATTTTCTTGATATTCTTAGAGTTGAAGTGTTGAAGAACAGTCTAGAGTTTTCTTGAAGTGTTTGGATGAAAAATGACGTGAAATGGGCTTAAGTCCCTCTTAATAATCCCAAAATCTAATCTTTAATGAATTCTTGTCAGGATGAACAGTGGTCGTAAACCACCATATACGGACCGTATTTTTCTTTACGGCCCGTCCTCCATGGTCGTATTTAATCATTTCAAAAACAGAAAGTTTTGGCTGAGGAACATGGCAGTTTACGACCTGGTTTACAGACCGTAAACCAGTTACGGGCCGTAAACTGGGTCGTATTTAACCATCTTCAACACTTTGACAGAAACTTATAATTTTTGGTAAGCTGAAAGACGATTGCACTATACGGTCCGTAAATCACTTTACGGGCCATATAGTGCCATATACGACCACTGGACTGAAGATTTTCCGCGACTTTCTTATTTCCAAAAATTCTTAATTAGCCATTCCTGACTTAATAAAACATCATTCACTCAAGCCCTTCATAGTTCTACTCATCACACAAGTACGGAAAAATTTCCGAGGTGTAACATTCTTCCCCCCTTTTGGAACATTCGTCCTCGAATGTTCGACACTCGGGGATTCTGGAAATATTTTGCCAGAGTTTCCTTTGTAATTTGGACACTACCTTCCCTTTACAACAACCCACAATATCTTTGCCTCACAGGGCTATATCACAATATCAACACATTTATGGCCATACACGACCAAAAACATAAAATTAAAACATACGTACCTTACATCATCGACGTCTCATCTTGAATCTCTTCTGGGGATTGGAACAAATGGGGGTACATAGATTTCATCTTCTCCTCCGCTTCCCAAGTCATTTCTTCCCGATTATTGTTCTAGCCATAGAACTTTGACTGAAGCAACCTCTTTATTCCGAAGCCTTCGTACTTGTCTATCCAAAATGGCAATGGGCATTTCCTCGTATGTTAGCTTCTCTTTTAATTGCACATCATCAACCGGAACTATTCTTGTAGGATCTCCAATACACTTGCGGAGCATTGAAACATGGAATACTGGATGCACGGATTCGAGCTCTGAAGGCAAGTCCAATTCATAGGCTACTCAACTCACCTTGCGAATGATTTGGTAGGGTCCGATATATCTGGGACTTATCTTTCCCTTCTTGCCAAATCTCATCACTCCCTTCATCGGCGATACCTTCAGAAACACCCAATCGCCCACTTGAAATTCCAAATCTCGTCGGCGATTATCTGCATCAGACTTTTGGTGACTTTGAGCTGTTAACAGTCGGTCTAGAATCACTTTAACCTTTTCAACTGCTTGCTGGATCAAGTCGGGGCCTATCAATTGTAATTCTCCAGTTTCAAACCATCCAATTGGAGATCTGCATTTTCTTCCATATAAGGCCTCGTATGGAGCCATTTGAATACTAGAATGGTAGCTGTTATTATAGGCAAATTCAATAAGAGGCAAATGCTCATCCCAACTACCACCAAAGTCCAGCACAGACGCTCGTAGCATATCTTCCAAGGTCTGAATAGTACGCTCGGCTTGTCCGTCGGTCTGCGGATGGAACGCCGTGCTGAGCTTAACTTGAGTACCTAGACCTTCTTGAAAGGACTTCCAGAACTTGGCTGTGAACTGTGCCCCTCTTTCTCTGATAATGGCCAAAGGAATACCGTGAAGTTGTACAATCTCCTTGAGATACAATTTATCATAATCTTCCGCTGAATATGTGGTTCTAACGGGGAGAAAATGAGGTTCAACTCCTTCTGTTTGAAAATATATTGAAGGCTTTTGTGATCCGTATAGATGTCCACGTGCACACCATATAAGTAGTGTCTCCACATTTTCAATGCATGAATGACCGCAGCTAGCTCAAGATCATGAGTGGGATAATTCTGTTCATGTTTTCGCAACTGTCTCGAAGCATATGCAATAACTTTCCCATTCTACATCAATACACATCCTAATCCCACACCGGAGGCGTCACAATATACTACATAGCCATCTGATCCTTCTAGAAGTGTTAGCACTAGCGCTGAGGTCAACCTGTTTTTCAACTCTTGGAAGCTACGCTCACAGGCATCACTCCACTAGAATTTAGCCGACTTCTGGGTTAACTTTGTCAATGGGGCTGAAATAGACGAGAAGCCCTCTATGAATCTTCGATAATAACCTGCCAAACCCAGAAAACTACGAACTTCTGTAGGCGTCGTAGGTCTTGGCCATGTCTTCACAACTTTTATTTTCTGAGTGTCGACTCGGATACCATCATCTGAAATAACATGGCCTAGAAATGCAACATAATTAAGCCAAAACTTGCACTTTGAAAACTTTGCATACAATTCTTGATCTCGAAGAACGCCAAGAACAATCCTTAGATGATATGCATGTTCTGACTCTGTGCGAGAGTACACCAAAATATCATCGATAAATACTATCACGAAGAGGTCCAAGAATGGCCTGAACACATTGTTCATTAAGTTCATAAACACTGCCGGGGCATTCGTCAACCCGAACGACATTACTCGAAACTCATAATGGCCGTACCTCGTTCTGAAGGCTATCTTGGGAATGTCTTCTTCTCTGATTCTCACTTGATGATAACCCGATCTTAGGTCTATCTTAGAAACCACTTAGCACCTTACAATTGATCGAACAAGTCGTCAATTCTGGGGAGGGGATATCTGTTCTTCACCGTCACTTTGTTCAGCTGTCTATAATTAATACACATTCGTAACGAACCGTCTTTCTTCCTTACGAACAAGAACGGTGCTCCCTATGGCGAGGAACTGGGCCTGATGAAACCCTTCTCGAGCAAATCCTTCAATTGTGCCTTTAGCTCCTTCAACTCTGCTGGATCCATTCGATAAGGAGGAATAGAGATAGGCTCGGTGTTTGGTACTACATCAATGGTGAAATCAATCTCCCTTTCTGGAGGAAGGCCTGGTAACTCGTCGGGAAACACATCTGGGAGTTCATTCACTACCGGGACAGACTGGAAAGTTCGCACTTCCGCTTCCGTGTCATGAACCCGAACTTGATGACAAATATAACCTTTGGCTATCATCTTTCTCGCCTTAAGGTAGGAAATAAACCTACCCTTTGGGGAAGCTGTATTACCCTTCCACTCAAGTACGGGCTCTCTCGGAAATTGGAATCGAACTACCTTTGTCCGGCAACAAACATTAGCATAGCACGATGCCAACGAGTCCATAACCATAATTACGTCAAAATCTATCATCTCAAGTTCAATCAAATCAGCCCTTGTCTGACGATCACATATAATGACTACACAGTTCTTATATACTTTCCTCGCTATTACAGGATCACCAACCGGAGTGAATACCTCGAAAGGTTTAATTGTCTCAGGTCACACCCCAACACAATCAGCGATATACGGAGTAATATATGAGAAGGTAGAACTCGAATCAATCAGAGCATATACATCACGGGAAAATATAGTCAGGGTACCTATGACGATGTCTGGGGAAGACTCAAGATCCTGTCGCCCAACTAAGGCATATACACGGGGCTGAACAACACCTGAAGTGAATGCTCCCCCTCTACCTCTGCCTCTGCCTGCTGTAGTCTGAGGAGTCTGTGCTGTCGGGCGAGCTGACGAAGAACCCGCTGCTGAACCTGTGGGCTGAGTCCCTGCTCTATCTCTCACGGAGGGGCAATCTCTCATCACATGACCAACCTGCCCGCAAGCATAACAAGCATCCGAACCCTGACGACACTGTCCGGAATGCAATTTGCCACACTGCTACACCGCGGTACTGGAGGTCTTCTCTGGCTGAAATCTCCTCTGAACAGAGAATCGGAGGCCCTTGAACTCTGCCCCTGACCTGACTGAAAAGAACGGTCAAATCTCCTATCCGAGAATCTGGGAGGTGCACTGGTCACTGTCTGACCTGAGTGCCTAGAATGCGTCTGTTTCGGTCCCCCTCGGTACTCACTGCTCTCCCCCATAGATCTAGCCCTCTTACCTTGTCTTCTGTCACCATCGCGATCACTTCTCTGCTATCGTTGTCGTTCCTCGAGGTTCTGAGCATGGGCCTGTATCCGGGAAATATCCATCCCGTCTTGCAAAGAGGCTGTCAGACAATCTCTGAACAAGTGTGGTCCTAAACCACTCACAAATCTATAGACTCGGTCTCCCATGTCAGCCACCATAGTCGGAGCATACCGGGCCAATGAGTTGAATTGCATACTATACTATCGGGCACTCATGCTTCCCTGTTTCAAATTCAAGAACCTGTCTGCTCTAGCTCGGCGGACTTCAGGTGGCAAGTAATGACGAATAAAGGCATCCACAAATTCTTGCCAAACGGGAGGTGGTGCGTTCTCTCCCCTTGATATCACCCAATTTTTATACCATAGTACCGCCACGTCGCAAAGTCTATATGAGGCCAACTCCACGGATTCGACCTCAGAAGCATGCATAAATTTCAGCGTCCGCAACATCTCATCGATAAAACCTTGTGGGTCCTCATCCGGCTTCGACCCGAAAAATTCTGGAGGGTTTAGAGTAAGGAAATCACGGGCTCTTGTACTAGCCGAACGATCACTTGGGCCCGCATTCTGTCGTTGTGCCTGAGCGGCAACCAACTGTGCCAATAAATGTATGGCCTCGGACACTTGTTGACCCGAAGCACCCGGTGGAGGAATCGGAGGTGAGGCTCCTCCCTGCTCTTCTACATTGGGCGCGGCCTCACTTTGCGATTAACTTTTCTCTACCTCCGCCGGAGGCTCCCTTTCTGCCCGCTTCTTCGTCGTAGCTTTGCCTTTCTGGGCAGCTGTAGCTTTTCCTTTCGGCGGCATTTTTCTGAAACTATAACACACTTTTAGGAAGAACATAATCCTAGGCATGGCTCTATCGCACGATCTCATGAGAAGAAAGATGGTCATTTCCTAAATGCCCTGTAGCCTCTTGTTTATTAGCGTGGCGCGCAACACACCATAAACAAGACTCTACTAGACACGGCTCGTAGAAACTTCCTAGGGCGAACTGCTCTGATACCACTTCTGTCACGACTCGACTAGGGGCCGCGACGGGTACCCGGAGCTAGTTACCGAGCACCGCTCACTCTACTACTTATCTTACTCACTCAATAGTCTATTACCAACTTAGTATACAAATAGCATGAGAAATCATATTCTAAATAAAATATAAATACTTATATACATTGCCTCTTGGCCTTCAAAATAAAATATACAATAATAACATTTTTGTGAGACCATCTAACCCACACTGCGTATCTACGAGCCTCTACTAATATAATGAATACATAGACGGAACAAGACTCCCTCATGCCCAAAATATGCATATATGAATGTACGTCAAAAGAATATCCATAAGCACCTCCGAACAATAGAGTGCTATCTATCAGCTGACAACTACTGAGGACCTGGGCCAAGCTCTCCTCCCTGTCTACCTGTGGGCATGAACACAGCGTCCGAAGAGAGGACGTCAGTACGAATATTGTACCGAGTATGAGAGGCATACACAATGAAAGGAGACATCAATAATATGTGGATAATATCAACATAAGACATCTGGATCTGACTGATAATCATAAATGAAGTAATGCATGCTATCTTACTCATACTCATCATCATAACATGTATGCATCATATGCAAGCTGCCCGTCCATGTCGGAACAGTGTGATAATCAATAATATTAGCCCGCGTCCAGGCCTCCCGCGTCCGGGGTACCATCTCATGCCGCCCACTAGTGGTGTCTGCCCATGCCCGAAGGTCATGGTGTATCCGTATAGCTGCCTGCCTTGGTGGTGACTGCCCGGCCAACTAGGCACGGTGTGAAATGCTCATGACATGCTTAACGTAAATACTCATAGTAATATGCTTATCATAAAATACTTATCTTATCATAATGCGTATATAAGACTCATGATCAACTTTACTCTATCGGGGTGACGTAAGGTCGTGATCCCCCGGTTACATTATGGAACCATTATGGACATTCTGCCTCACCTTGAAAGGACTAGTACATAAGGTGAGTGTAGGCAAGGAATAACATCACCATCATTCTAGTGTCATCATATCGTATAACTTATCTCATATAGACATTCATAGGTATAAGCTTTTAACTTCTTAGAATGTAAGAACTCATGAAAGGAATAGGGATTCAAGCTAAAAGATTCATGCCATTAGAAAGAAGGACTAGCCTCACCTACCTTGGTCGTTTAGCTAAGATATCGCTCATTTGTTCTCCGTCGATATCACGTCGTTACCTTCATAAGAGAATTCGTATCAACATTAGTAAACTAACTATAAGAACGCATCGCTAATTCTAGGAAAAGTTGGGAAGCGTCTCCTTTGCTCATACTACTTTTCTCTCGTTCTATATCAAATCCCAATATTCATAATATTATTCGCAATATCATAATCGACAATCGTCATTTACGTGCGTTTAGCAAAATCCACCATTTTCCTCCAATTCCCCCCCATATTTAACCTTATGACTCGTCTATGCGTTTTCATGCATTTAATGCCTGTTTCATGATATAAACATCATTTATAACGTATTTGTACTCACAACACTTCAATATTCATAGTTCAATTCCACTATCATTCATTTATGTCACTATATACTCAATAATGACCCATTTCTATGTTCTTCTACATTTCAAGTGTCTAAGCTTTCCAATACTTCAAACAACATGGAATAATCATGAAACTTTCCTTGGATGATGGTTGAACAAGTCTCGAGTTGCAATTCTTTACTTAGACCAAAACCCTAGTTCCACCTTCTTGGGAATTTCTTGACTTAGAAGATCCTTTGATGTGTTCTTACACTTATTTTTATGAATTTAGTGTTGACAATCTTAGGTTTCCTTGGATTTTCTTGATATTCTTAGAGTTGAAGTGTTGAAGAACACTCTAGAGTTTTCTTGAAGTGTTTGGATGAAAAATGACGTGAAATAGGCTTAAGTCCCTCTTAATAATCCCAAAATCTAATCTTTAATGAATTCTTGTCGGGATGAACAGTGGTCGTAAACCACCATATACGGACCGTATTTTGATTTACGGCCCATCCTCCATGGCCGTATTTAATCATTTCAAAAAAATAGAAAGTTTTGACTGAGGAACATGGCAGTTTACGACCTGGTTTACGGACCGTAAACCAGTTTACGGGCCGTAAACTGGGTCGTATTTAACCATATTCAACACTTTGACAGAAACTTAGAATTTTTGGTAAGCTCAAAGACGATTGCACTATACGGTCGGTAAATCACTTTACGGGCCGTATAGTGCCATATACGACCACTGGACTGAAGATTTTCCGTGACTTTCTTATTTCCAAAAATTCTTAATTAGCCATTCCCGACTTAATAAAACATCATTCACTCAAGCCCTTCATAGTTCTACTCATCACACAAGTATGGAAAAATTTCCGAGGTGTAACACTGGCATCCCATCATATCATATCAGCCTCTCTGCAGCCATCATCATATACATTGTTGCGGTACGTGCAGCCCGATCCTTATATTATCGTCCTGGTGCATTAGCTGATCAGGTGGTAATGCGTTTATAATGCCTATTCCTCTTCTCATACCCCGCATATATCTAATACTCACGTATATAATACCTTCTGGTCACGGATCAATGTACATAGATATATAATGAATGTAACGCATGAATAAACTGTAACATAGAACTAGACCCATGAACGGAAGGAACACTCATAAACGGGGTACATGAACATCAAAGACTGAAGTACACCTGATGCTTCTAAGAGTAGAGTAATATGTATGCTTGCTTACTCGCTTGTTGGCTCATATCATAGGATCATGCCAAAAGAAAGAAAGGGTAGCCTTAACATACCTTGAAGTATATCCAATCGTCCAACTTCTACCTCTTGAACTTGTAAATCTACAATTAAGATAACATAGGCTTTAATTAGACTATTTACCTCACTTACTAACCATCTTTAGATACATATAGAGCTTAAGGATTTGTAGACAAAAATTTCCTTGTATGCTTACAACTCTTCAACTTCACATTCGGTCCAACATCAACCACAACAACAAAGACAACACTCATATATAAAAATATACTTAAATCCATTTCCAACATCTCTTAAAATAACCCCAAATCACGATTTTACCCTTCATCAACTTACCACTTCCATAAGTACCCTCTCTTTACTTAAAATCACTAAAACTCTTGATAATTAACTCAAATACAAGGGTAGAAATCATTTACATACCTTGAGGGGTGTAAGATTCCAAGAATCACTTCAACTCCAACTTCCTAAGCTTCACAACCTTGAAGAAACCCTAGAAACAACTTTCTTCTTCAAAAGCTCGGGTTTACGGGGCTCGGATCTTACCAAATCACCACTATAATGATATAAAATGTTGGGAGTAAATATACTAGGGTTTTTCTCTGACTTGGAAGAAATAAAATAATAAATAGGGCTGTGGACCACATATTTATACTCGGAAAATAAAAAATTTCCAGCGGTACAGTTCGACGAGAGGGTCGACGTGTCGACGGTCCGTCGACCTGCGCCTGCAGATTCAAGATTGTAGAAACATAATGACGTCACACAACATCGGTCCGTGACCATGTCGACGACCCGTTGAAAATGACTGGTGTCTACAGATTTCACAGATTCAGCTCAGATCGCGTCGATTCGATTCGTTCAACTCCCAATCCTGTAAATTGCCAGGAATACGTGCTGGTACATTTATACACAGGGTAATACACTTTCTATCTCCGAAACCCGATCTCGGGTCTGTATTTCAAAGGCATACCCAACTAGGAAACCATAGGTTCTAATATGATGAGAACGAGAGGCGTAACATTCTCTCCCCCCTTAGGAACATTCGTCCTCGAATGTTCAAACAATCAGGGGCTATAAAAATTTTGGTAGAGTTTCCTTGTAAGTATAAAACCCAACCTGCACACAACAACCCAAAATACTGCCACACAGGGCCACATATTGTAACATACAATACCATGGCCTCACACGACCACTCACGATAACTGAAAATGAAATAATACCTGGGGGAGGTGATGATGCCTCAGACTGAACCTCCTATACTGGTGGAAACAAATGCGGGTACTTAATCTTCATTGTTTCTTCCATTTCCCAAGTCACTTCCTCAACATTCTTATTCCTCCACAAAGCTTTAACGGAAGCTACATCCTTGGTTCGCAACTGACGAACCTGTCTGTCCAATATTGCCACTGGAAGCTCTTCGTATGATAACTTCTCGGTCACCTGGATATTATCTACTAGTACAAACCTTGAAGGATCTCCGATGCATTTACGAAGCATAGACACATGAAATACCGGATGTACAGACTCTAACTCAGAAGGCAATTCTAGCTCATATGCCACCTTACCCACAGTACGAATGATCTTATATGGCCCAATATATCGGGTGCTGAACTTAACCTTCTTGCCAAACGTCATCACTCCCTTCATAGGCGAAACTTTCAGGAAAACCCAATTTCCTATCTCAAATTCTAACTTGCGTCACCGATTATCTGCATAGGATTTCTGTCAACTCTGAGCTGTTAGCAACCTTTCCTGAATGACTGTCACCTTTTCAACTACATGCTATATCAAATCTTGGCCAACTAGCTGATTTTCTCCGACATCAAACTATCCTATAGGCGACCTACATTTTCGCCCGTATAAAGCTTCATAAGGAGTCATCTGGATACTAGAATGATAACTGTTATTGTAGGCAAACTCGATAAGAGGAAAATGGTCATCCTAACTGCCTTGTGAAAACTCGATAAGAGGAAATTTGTACACAAGCTCTAAGAATATCCTCAAGGGTTTGTATAGTACGCTTCTCCTGTCCATCTGTCTAAGACTCACCTGAGTCCCCAATCCATTCTGAAAACACTTCCAGAAATTAGCTGTGAACTGTGTTCCCCTATCTGAGATAATGGCTGTAGGAACACCGTGAAGTCGTACAATATCTTTGAGATAAAGCTTCGCATAATCTTCGACTGTATAAGTAGTTCTGACAGACAGGAAATGGGCTGACTTCAAAAGCCTATCAACTATGACCCATATCGAATCATTCGTCCGCTGAGTACGGGGCAACCCTGCAATCAAATCCATGTTAATTACCTCCCACTTCTATGTCGGAATCTCCATAGCCTGTAATAGACCTCCGGGCTTTTGGTGTAAGATTTTGACCTGCTGACAATTTGGACACTGAGCAACAAATTCTGCTATATCTCGTTTCATACCATCTCACCAATAAACTTTCTTGAGATCACGGTACATCTTTGTTGAGCCTGGATGAATAGAATAGCGAGAGTAATATGCCTCCCCCATAACGTGCTGACGAAGTTATGTAATGTTAGGAACACATAATTTACCTCGAGACCTGAGTACTCCATCACCTGTAATTACAAAGGGTGTCTTTTCTTTCTTAGGTGTTGTATCTCGATAATGATCTAGGACAGGGTCTTCGTACTGACGCTCCTTAATCTCTGCTACAAAAGACGACACCACTGTGTTCTGAACTGTGACTCATACATCGCCTAAGTCTATCAATCGGACTCCAAGGCTAGCTAATTAATGAACTTCACGGACCATTTTTCTTCTCTCTGGCGGCACATGTGACAAGCTACCCGTATATTTACGACTGAGGGCATCGGCTACTACGTTAGCTTTCCCAAGGATGGTACAAAATATCCACATCATCGTCTTTCAGCAACTCTATCCATCACCTCTGACGCAAGTTCAAGTCCTTCTGCTTAAAGACGTACTGGAGACTCTTATGATCAATATAGATATTCACATGGACACCGTATAAGTAGTGCCTCCATATTTTCAAAGCGTGAATCACTGCCGCTTGCTCAAGATCATGGGTTGGGTAATTCTTCTCGTGCTTCTTTAGTTGTCTAGAAGCATAAGCGACAACCTTACCATGCTGCATTAACACACAGCCCAATCCAATGCCTGAAGCATCACAATATACCAAATAGCCATCTGCTCCTTCTAGAAGAGTCAAAAGAGGTTCCGAAGTCAACTTATTCTTCAACGTCTGAAAGCTCTGCTCAGAAGCATCTGTCCATTGGAACTTAGCTGATTTCAAAGTCAACTTAGTCAATGGGGCTTAAAGAGAGGAAAATCCTTTTATAAACCTTCTATAATAACCTGCCAAGCCCAAGAAACTAAGTATCTCTATTGGTGTCGTGGGCCTTGGATAATTCTTTACAGTCTCAATCTTTTGAGTGTCTACTCTAATGCCTTCATCTGAAATAATGTGACCCAGAAAAGCCACAGAGTTCAACCAGAACTCACACTTGGAAAACTTGGCATATAGCTCTTTTTTTAAGAACTCCAATCACTGCTCGTAGATGTTCTGCATGGTCATCCTCTGAAGGTGAATAAACAAGAATATCATCTATGAATACAATCACCAACCGATCTAGGAAGGGTCTGAATACATGATTCATCAAATCCATGAATACGGCTGGGGCATTAGTTAGCCCGAACACATGACACAAAATTCATAATGCCCATATCTAGTCCTGAATGCAGTCTTCGGAATGCCCTCTTTCTTCACCCTAACCTGGTGGTATCCTAATCTCAAGTCTATCTTCGAGAAACATTTAGCGCCTTGCAACTGGCCAAATAAATCATCGATCCTCGGGAGCGGATAATTATTCTTTACAGTCACTTTATTCAATTTCCTATAATCAATACACATTCGCAAAGAGCCATCCTTCTTTCTTACAAATAATACCGGTGCTCCCCACGGTGACATGCTGGGCCTAATAAAACCCTTCTCAAGCAAATCTTTCAACTGCTCCTTCCATTCTTTCAACTCCGCAGGTGCTATCCTATAAGGAGGAATAGATATCGGCTGAGTATCTGGCAATAGATCAATAGTAAAATCGATCTCTCTCTGGGGGAATACTTGGAAGCTTATCAGGAAACACTTCTGGAAACTCATTAAACACATGAGCAGACTGAAGGTTCGGTGACTCTGCTTCCACATCTTGAACCCAAACAAGGTGATAGATGTACCCTTTTCTGATCATCTTCCTTGCTTTAAGGTAGGAAATAAGACTACCTCTCGGCGAAGCAGCATTGCCCTTCCACTCTAGGACTGGCTCGCCTAGGAACTGAAGTCGAACTATCTTTTGCTCTGAAATCAACATTGGCATAACAGGAAGCCAACCAATCCGTACCCATAATAACATCGAAATCAATCATATCTAACTCAATCAGATCTAACTCAATCAGATCTGCTATGGTATGGCAATTACAAACTATAACAACACAGTCTCAATATATTCGCCTAGCTATAACTGGATCACCAACTAGTGTAGATACCTCAAACGATTTAATCAACACGGGCTCTATCCTAAACTTGCCAACAACAAAGGGCGTAACATATGATAAAGTGGAACTTGGGTCGATCAGTACATACACATCATAGGAGGAGATTGATAATATACATGCAACAACATCAGGAGACATCTCACGATCCTGCCTATCGGCTAGTGCATATAAGCAGTGCTGAGGACCGATTGAGCGGGATGCTCCACTCCTCCCTCTACCTCGTCCTGTTGTTGTCAAGAAAGCTTTCCCTGAAGGGCGTACTATAGAAGAAGAACCAGCCATATGGGATGGATATCGGGGATACTGCTGTCTCTGTCCTCCCATGGACTCATCCCCGATATCTAAAGATCTAGCCCTCTTACCACGGCCCCGGTCACAAACACGTTCTGTCCTCCGCTGACGCTTGTGGTCCTTTAAATTCTGTGCATACGCCTATATACGGGAGATATCCATGCCCGGCTGTAACGCAGTAGTCGTGCAAGCATCTATCAAATGTGGCCCTAGACCAGCCCCAAAATGATGAACTCTATCCTCCATCTCAGCCACCATGGATGGGGCATATCTAGCCATAGAATCAAAATACACGCAATACTCCTGGACACTCATGTTGCCCTGCTCAATACACAGAAAGCTATTTGCTCGGGCTCGTCGGACCTCTGGTGGTAAATAATGATGAATAAAATCATCTGAAAACTCTTGCCAAACCACTGGAGTGGCATTCTCTCCCCTAGATAACTCCTAAGTCTGATACCACTGTACTGCAATATCACGAAGTCTATACGAAGCCAACTCCATAGACTCTACCTCATCCGTATGCATAGCCCTCAAGGTTCCTCTTCAAAATATCAATGAAATCTTGGAGGTCCATGTTTTGCTTTATCACCGAAAACTCTGGAGGACCTAACGAAAGAAAGGTCTTAACCCTTGAACTACCAGCCCTGTCTGCCTGGTCAACACCAACTCCCTGCCGCTGAGCCTGGGCGGCTATTAATCTGGTCAATAATTGTACAACATCCCGCACATCCTGGCCCGGTGCATCCGGCTGACGAACTGGGGCAGGTGCTGGAGGCGGGGTATGTGATGTCTCAGATGGCCCCTCACTCTGAATCTCATCGTGAGCCCTCGTAGCTTGCCGAGTATGGCTAGTGGCCTCACCAACAGCTCTCTTGCCCTTCTAGGAAGCTGTAGCTTTCTTGCGGGGCATCGCTGAAATCAAAACAATTCATCAGAAAGCGAACGCTTAACATATGGCTCTATCACACAATCTAAGAGAGAAAGAATGACATCATCCTAAATGTCCTGTAGCCTCCTATTTATAAGTGTGGTGCACAACACACCCATAAATAAGACTCCACTAGACACGGTTTGTAGACAACCCTAGGACGGAACTACTCTGATACCACTTCTGAATCAACGCGATCTGAGCTGAATCTGAGAAATCTGCAAACACCAGTCATTATCGACGGGTCATCGACATGGTCAACGGACCGTCGTTGTGTGGCGTCATTATTTTTTCGCAGCCTTAAATCTGCAGACGCAGGTCGACGGACCATCGACACGTCAATGGGTCGTCGACCCGCTCGTCGAACCGTATCGCTGGGACTTTTTATTTTTCGAGTATAAATATGTGGTCCACGATCCTATTTCTTATTTTCTTTCTTCCACGTCAGAGCAAAACCCTAGTATATTTACTCCCAACATTTTCTATCATTATAGTGGTCATTTGGTAAGATCCGAGCCCCGTAAACCCGATCTTGTGAAGAAAACAGTTGTTTCTAGGGTTTCTTCAAGGTTGTGAAGCTTAGGAAGTTGGATTTGAAGTGATTCTTGGTATCTTAGACCCCTCAAGGTATGTAAATGATTTCTACCCTTGTATTTGAGTTAATTATCAAG
The DNA here is from genome assembly GCF_019175385.1 of Lycium barbarum. Lineage (NCBI taxonomy): Eukaryota > Viridiplantae > Streptophyta > Magnoliopsida > Solanales > Solanaceae > Lycium > Lycium barbarum. The sequence continues at coordinate 67,945,763 of NC_083344.1, forward strand.
ATTTTTAGTGATTTTAAGTAAAGAGAGGGTACTTATGGAAGTGGTATGTTGATGAAGGATAAGATCGTGATTTGGGGTTATTTTATGAGATGATTGGAAATGGATTTAAGTATATTTTGATATATGAGTGTTGTCTTTGTTGTTGTGGTTGATGTTGGACCGAATGTGAAGTTGAAGAGTTGTAAGCTTACAAAGAAATTTTTGTCTACAAATCCTTAAGCTCTATATGTATCTAAAGATGGTTAGTAAGTGAGGTAAATAGTCTAATTAAAGCCTATGTTATCTTAATTGTATATTTACAAGTTCAAGAGGTAGAAGTTGGATGATTGGATATACTTCAAGGTATGTTAAGGCTACCCTTTCTTTTTTATGGCATGATCATATGGTGTGAGCTAACAAGCGAGTAAGCAAGCGTCCATATTACTCTACTCTTAGAAGCATTAGGAGTACTTCAGTCTTTGATGTTCATGTACCCCGTTTATGAGTGTTCCTTATGTTCATGGGTCCAGTTCTATGTTATAGTTTATTCATGCATTACATTCATTATATATCTATGTACATTGACCCATGACCAGAAGACGTTATATACGCGAATATTAGATATATGTGGGGCATGAGAAAAGGAATAGGCGTTATAAACGTATTACCACCTGATCAGCTGATGCACCATGATGATGATATAAGTATCAGGCTGCACGTACCGCAGTAATGTATATGATGATGGCCGCAGAGAGGGCGATATGATATGATGGGATGCCATAGAGGCTTGACAGGCGTTATATACGCACATATACATATATACGTATGACCTACATTGATAGGCATGAGCATGCACATTATGCGCCCACAGAGGCATTGTCAGTTTTACAGATTTATGTAGATATATACAGATACTAGTTCATACAAGTACATGCAGATAGTCATTTAAGCTTATGAGTTCAAATCTTATTAAAGATTCTTATATATACATGTTGTTCTTATGCCTTTCATACTCAGTACATTATTCGTACTAACTCCTCGTTGCTCGGGGGGCTGCGTTCATGTCCGCAAGTTCAGTTAGACCGATAGGTGGTCCAACTTAGTAGGACTTCTATCCAACAGTGGTCAATGCGCTCCATTGATCCAGAGTTGCAGTCTGTTTTGGTATGCTAGCCTTTTGAGATGTACATGCTTATGGGTACGATTGGGCCTTGTCCCGTCCTTTCTACACCTTTTATTCTAGTAGAGGTCTGTAGACAGTTATATGTATTAGTCAGACGATGTAGCCTTGTCGGCTTCTATTCTTTTGTGTACAGTATATGTAGCAGCCTAGCCGGCTTGCACTATTATTTCAGTATGTTTATGTATATACAGGTTGTACAGAGTTCATGATGTCACTTATTTATGAGGCAATATGAAATCAGTTTAAGTCACTTGTGGGCCCTTGATGTTCAGTAAGATTCAGCTATGAGTATAGGGATGTTTGGCCACTAGAAGTCAGACACTCATCACGACTCATAAGTTTGGGTCGTGACAATACCATAGTCCATCATAACGGATAATTTAGAAAATCTGAGCAGTCACATGATGAAGGACATCTACGAATAGTTTCGAATAACCCATCGGAATTCAATTGTGTATCAACCACAAATGAATGGAGTTGTGGAGAGGGCGAACAAGAATATCAAAAGGATATTAAGATAAATGACAGACAACTACAAGTGTTAACATGAACAGTTGTCTTATGCATTACTGGGATACCGAACGATCCCTCGAACTTCAAGTGAAGCAACCCCATATTTGCTTGTCTATGGCACTGAAGCAGTCATACCTGTTGAAGTAGAAATACCATCACTGAGGGTAATTTGTAACACCCAGAACCTTTAAACTAAGCTACGTTTATGATTTGAGACTTAGAAACCCATACGGGAAATGTTGGAATTGGAAATTTTCTTGGAACGGTAAATGTACATAATACGTCAATTGTACGGGCTGTCCTTTTACGTTGTACAATGCAAGGGAAAATCATAAGTCGCAGGAATTTGACAATTTCAGGTACAGCTAGATGTATGGGACGCACATCAAAGTACAGGACCTACTTTTGTCCCAAACCTTTCATGCCAAAAATCTAGGTTTTTGGAAATTGGCAAACGAGGTATTCCCACAATGTACGAGACATACAATATTATATGGGCCGTACATTCTGCCCGTACTTTTCCTGCTTCAGTCAAAAGTATAATTCGTACTTCCATTTTTATTTCCACTTTTCACATTCCCAAGCCCTAGCACGAAGTTCTTCTCTTCCCACCATCACCATTAGAATACATCAAGGTAAGCCTATTCTAAACATCTCAAGTGAATTCTAACATATATTCATGAATATTAAATAAGAGTTCATCATTGCTAATCTAAAGGATTCAAGACTAAAGCTTTTTGATTTCTCCTTCAAGTTCAGACCTTTTTACAAGTTTTTGAGTGTTATAGGTATGTAGGGTTTCTATCTACGTGTGGGAATATCATTGTTCTTTCCCACACCACTTTCTTACATGATTATACAAAGTTCACCCAAAATTAGGGTTCTAGACATATTTATGATAACCCTAAGCTCGTGTACCATGATATAACGTGTTTGTATTGATAATTCGTTATTGTATTCTTGATATTCCATTTTGGTTATTGAGAATCTGTCTGTAAACCATGAAAACTCATACTTTATATTCCATGGGTTCTTACATGCAAGATATCAACTATTATGCTTATTTTGATGAAAATCCTACACGTCTCCATGTTTTCATACAAGTTATATTATGTATCTATGTTCATGTTAAACTATAATTACAAATCAGGTTATAAGTTATGTTTATGAAATTCATGGGCATCTAAGCCAACTATATCCATGTTCGTGTTTTGGGAGTAGTACAGATTACCAAGAAGGCTCAGACAGCTTGAAACTACATTTACCAGTGTAGGATAAGGATCACTCCGCCCAATTAAGACGATACCTTCATGTTTACCCATTGCAGGTTATTGGATCCATTCATGTTCATGTTCATGTTCATGTCTTGTACCCCAGCGAAGTATAGAATGGCTTAGCTGGTCGGGCAGAGATCATATGCCACGTACTTTCGTGGTGGTTACATGTCGATTATACTAAGGCTATCCCACTTAAAATGTTTTACTCGTGTTATATATATACACTCATGTCAGATATGCTCATGTTCACGCTCAGCTTACAGTTTCAGTTTCAGTTCTATTATTTCATGTGCTATGCTTTATTTCATTCAGTTGCTTTACATACCAGTACAATTCAAGTGTACTGACGTCCCCTTTATTTGCCCGGGGCCGACATTTCAAGATGCAGATTTACAGGACAACAAATCAGCACGTTGGGACTCACTCGTATCAACTTTTGGGTGAGCCCCATTCTATTGGGGATGTTATCTCTATTTATGTTTATTTCAGTCATGTAATAAAGGTATAGCGGGGGCCTTATCTTGGTAAACAATTTAGCAGCCAGACTCATGTCAGAGATTTCATAGATTAGTCAGTTATGTTATGTCAGATGTTTAGAGTCGTATAGCCAGCATTGGCATAGTATTTATTATTATATGTTCAGACTATTTTTGAATCATATCTAAAAAGTATTTTCAGTATTACTATGAGGGTTCATGTTTTATTCAGACGAACCATGTTTGATATTATATTCCGCAGCTCATGCCCTATGTTGATTCAGCAAGCTATGTGGTTAGATCGGTCACATACAGTAAGGCACCGAGTGCCGTGTCACACCTAGGCCATTGTTCGGGGCGTGAGATCATTCAAGAAGCAGAGTTGGACAACGCAGAGTGGGTCCTAAACCGATACAAATAACTAACTCTATTCGGTGAGAAAAGGATGGTGGCTATATGCCACGGTCAGTTATACCAACAAAGAATGGCACACTCGACTTTTCCAAATAGGGAAAATGGTGCTCAAGCGAGTGTTTCCACACCAAGACAAGTATAAAGGAAGATTTGCACCCAACTGGAAAGGTCCATATATGGTTCGCAAGGTGCTTTTCGGAGGAGCAGTGGTACTAGCAGAAATGTATAGCCAAGAACGGCCCAAACCAATCAACTCGGATGCCATCAAGCGGTACTACGCGTAAGATGCTTAGTTGTATTAGTTAATTATTTGCTTGTAATAGTTATCTCTTTGATTGTAATCATTTTGTAATAGATAGAAAACCCAAATGATTTCCTTGTAATATGAACTACACAATTACCTGACTTCCCCACAGTGGGATACGTAGGCAGTCCATTTGGTATCCGATCGCATTATTAGTAAAAACTAAAACTAAATAACATTATTTAGAACTACATTCGACCTGATTCCTGCTGCGACAAAATACGTAGGCGCTCTTTGAGCTCGATCGTACCAAACAAAAAACACAAGAAACCCCTAGGAAGCCATAGAGATGAGATTTCGGGAAAAGCTTGGAATTAGCACAAGAGCTTACCACACTGGGGCATAATTTTTTAGAGGATCTCAAATATTCCTTCAAACAAATTCTGCCCGAGAGTTAGCCGATCCAAAGCCTCAAAGCGGAACAGAAACTTCCCTCAATAGTTGTTACACCCCAGAAAATTTTGTGTTACTAAGGCTGTAGACGGCTTAACGTGAGCTCAAGGAGGAGCAAATATTACAAGTATAAAGGATGAAATTTTATTGTATTAGCATGAGAATACCATGAGTCTGATATTTGGAATTCGTACAGTATGATTGGAATGATACGTTAAAAGATATAGCCCTCGTAACGGTAAGCTGAGGTGGGGCCCACATGATGGGGTTTTCATAAAGGACATATGAAAATTTATATGGACAATATATGTGAAGTTAAACACAACTCAAGAAGGACCCTTGAGCCAAATCCAAGTGGAAGCTCTCCAAGAAGATGTTTTTAAGTTACGTTTTCGGGTGATCTGACTTCGGGAGGCCATAACCCGATCATTATTTGGGAATTTGGGAAAACTCCAAAAATTAAAGTTGCGGATAAATGAATTATCGTTCCAACCATAGGTCGTGGGCCTTCACACGACATAGGGATAAAAAGTTATGGATGTTTTAAGACAGAAAGGTTAAGCTGGGCAGTGGGCTCGGTCCAACCCGACTCCAAGTCAGGTCAGGCCCACTTCCTTGCTGTTTAAGGAATTTTTTAACCCTTATCATCCTCATTTCATACCACAAATTCCATGACATGGTAGAGAGAGAGTGAGGGGAGTTTAGAGAGATAAAGCAAGGGTTCGATCAAGTTCGAGGCCCCGAATCGCGAGGCTCATGAAGGATAAAGTGTAGTACGAGTTGTCGTCATCATTTTAAGCTAAAAGTTGAACTTGGGGGATGTTTATTTCGTGGTGTCTTCTCATATAAGGTATGTTTAAGATTTTAATGATGTTCTTACCATAATCATTGATAGATTTGACAAGTTAGAATAGAGAAAATGACGTTGAAAGTCGGTTATAATTTTTGGATATCAAATGACTTGGGGGCTATTTTGGTATGATTAAATGGATAGAATTAGTTGGATATTGATATAAAATAATTTTTGATATTGTTGTTGATGTTGTTGATAAGTTGTTGTTCTTGAATTTGGGAGAATAAAATGTATGAAGATATCATATACAAAGCGTATATTGGGCTGTTTTGGTGTATATCCTTGGGAGTTGATGCTTTGAGTTTAAAGATTCTTATATGGTATGGTTCTTGTTGTTGTTGATAATTTAGCTGAATTGGATTTTTTGGGGTTGTCCAGTTTATAAAGGAAACGCTGTCGAAATTCCGTTAGAAATAGATATAAGTTTAAGGGATTGATTATAAGGATATATATTGGATTGATTGTTGGAAAATTGATATTGTTGATAGATTAGAATGACCCCAAGATGGACTGTGGTTAGCTGGAAAGTGGCAAGGTATGTTAAGGCCATCCCCTTCTTTCATTTTGGCATGATCCTTATCATAAGAACGAACACAGTGAGCAAGCGAGTTTCAAAGACTCTATTCTTAGATAGTGTAAGGATATTTGTATCCTTGGCCTCCTATGTTTTATGTCCATAAGTCCCAGAGACTTTTCATACTAGCTTTTTATGTCACCAGAGGAGTTCAGAGTATCCTTTTCCGAGTTTTACATGAATTTATATATATTATATTATATATGGATCGGGCCATACGTTCTTCGGTGTCACGACCCAACCGGAGGGCCGCGACGGGCACCCGGTGCTAGCCCACCCGGGCACCTCTAAACATACCTTTACATTTACATCTAGGTGAGCCACATATAAAATCATACATTTCTATTCATCAATCATACTAATCCCATTGGACAACAATACCTTTATATCAACATTGGCAACTATGCCCATATCAATGTGCATAAGCCGACGAGGCTAACAAAATGTCGTCCAAAATATGAGCCGACAAGGCCAAACACATCTAACCATATACACATGTCTACGAGCCTCTAAGGAGAGTATGTCATATCATATAGGAGGGGCAGGACCCCGCTATGCCCATAAATATGTACACAAAAGAATAAGTACCAAAAGCTATAACTCCGAATGAGATGGAGCTCCGCTATGTAGTCCCTGAGAAATATTGCTGGACCAAGTCTGGCCCTATCAATTTAGCCTCTCCTGCTTCAAACCACCCAATTGGGGATCTACACTTTCGCCCATATAGATCTTCATACGGTGCCATTTGAATGCTAGAATGATAACTATTGTTGTAAGAAAATTCAATGAGTGGCAAGTTATCATCCCAATTTCCTCCAAAATCTATCATACATGCCCGCAACATATCTTCAAGTGTCTGAATGGTACGCTCATCTTGTCCATCAGTTTGCGGGTGAAATGTCGTGCTAAGGCTCACTTGGGTCCCTAAACCCTCTTGAAAGGATTTCCAAAAATTGGCTGTAAACTGGGTTCCTCTGTCTGAGATAATAGATACTGGAACACCATGAAGTCGCACTATCTCTTTAACATAGAGCTTTGCATAATCTTCTGCCACATACGTCGTTCTGACTGGTAAGAAATGAGTTGACTTAGTGAGTCTATCAACAATCACCCATATGGAATCATACTTACGTCGAGAACGAGGTAGCCTGTAATGAAGTCCATGTTAATCACTTCCCATGTCCAAGTTGGAATTTCTATAGCTTGCAACGATCCGCCCGGCTTTTGGTGCTCGATTTTTACTTGTTGACAGTTGGGACATTAAGCTAAAAGTTCTGCTATATCCTTCTTCATCCCATTCCACCAGTATATAGACTTAAGATCATGATACATTTTCGTTGCTACGAGGTGGATAGAATAACGAGAACAATGAGTTTCTCTCAATATTTTGTGGCGTAGACCTGCCACATCGGGGACACATAATCTGCCCTAGCATCGAAGAACTCCGTCTCCTAAAGCTCAAATGATGACTCCTCCTTCTGAGGGAGTGTATCTCTGTAATGCATTAGCATGGAATCTTCGTATTGCCGCTCTCTCACTTCCGCTACTAGCGACGAGACTGCTGAATTCTGAATAGTAGTTCCCCTGATACCTGAGTCTACTACTCGAACTTCTAGGCTAGCTAACTGCTGGAGCTCACGAGCCATTTCTCTTTTCTCTGGTCGAGCATCACACAAACTTCCCATAGATCTACGGCTAAGAGCATCAACCACAACATTCGCTTTTTCGTGGTGATACAAGATATCAACATCGTAGTCCTTTAGCAGTTCCAACCATCGTCGTTGCCGCAAATTCAACTCTTTCTGCTTGAAGATATACTGAAGACTCTTATGATCTGTATAAATATCCACATGAACCCCATATAAATAATGTCCCCATATCTTTAATGCATGAACCACTACAGCCAATTCTAGATCATGGGTTGGATAATTCTTCTCATGTTTTCGCAATTGCGTTGAAGCATACGCAATCACCTTACCATGTTGCATCAACACACAGCCTAGCCCAATGCCTAAGCATCGCAATAAACAACATATCCTTCCAATCCCTCTGGAAGTGTCAGGACTGGGGCGGAAGTCAATCTGTCTTTCAACTTTTGAAAACTACATTCACAAGCATCTGTCCATTGAAACTTTGCTGATTTCTGGGTCAACTTTGTGAGTGGTGCAAAAATAGAAGAAAAACCTTCAACAAATCTCCTATAATAACCTGCTAAGCCCAGAAAGCTACGAACCTCCGTTGGAGCCGTGGGCCTTGACCAAGTCTACACGGCCTCAATCTTTCAGCTATCCACTCGAATACCATCAGCTGCAACAATGTGCCCCCAAAACATCATTGAGTTCAACCAAAACTCACACTTAGAAAATTTTGCAAAAAACAATCGAGTTTGAAGAACTTTAAGGACAGTACGCAAATGTTCCGCATGTTCTGCCTCGGATCTAGAGTACACCAAGATATCGTCGATGAATACAATCACAAACAGATCTAGGAAGGGACTGAACACATTGTTCATCAAATCCATAAATACTGTGTCACAACCCAGCTAGGGGCCGCGACGGGTACCCGGGGCTAGCCACCGAGCACCATTCGTTCTGTTACTCATCTTACTCATTCAATGCTCTTTTATCGATTTATACTTAGGACATAAGAAAAATCATCTTTACATTTTGAGAACACAAAAATTCTTTTATATGCATAAGCCTCTCAGCCATGAAAATAATATATACATGTACATGAGAACATCTCGTGAGACCATCTAGCCCACACTGCGAATCTACGAGCCTCTACTGGAGTACTGAACATGGGGACGGGACAAAACCCTGTCATGCCCAAAAATACATATACATGACTATACACGCAAAAGAATAATCAAGCACCTCCGGGACAAGGGAGGGCTTCCAATCAGCTGACAGCTACTACGGGTCTGGATCGAGCTCTCCTGCCTGTCTACCTGTGGGCATGAACACAACGTCCAAAGAAAACGGACGTCAGTACGAACATTGTACTGTGTATGAGAGGCATGAACAATGAAATAAGTTAATGATATAGAGAAGATACTCATATGGAACATCAGAATCTAACTACCAAGTATAAGAAAACAAATCATGTTGTCTTACACATGCTCATCATCATATCATATCATATATGGATCATGTATAAACTGCCCGTCCATATCGGATCGGTGTGATAATCATAACATGAACCCGCGTCCAGGCCTCCCTCGTCCGGGGTAACATCTCATGCCTCCCACTAGTGGTGTCTGCCCATGCCATTTGGCCATGGTGTATCGCCTAGCTGCCCGCCTTGGCGGTGACTGCCCGCCAAATAGGCGCGGTGTAATAGTAGTATCATCACATGCTCATCACAATATGCCTATCTTATCATAATACATACTCTATCGGGGTGACGTAAGGTCGTGATCCCCCGATTGCATTATGGAACAATCATGGACATTCTGCCTCACCTTGAAGGAATTAGCATATAAGGTGAGTGTCAGCGATAAATAACATCATTAGACTTTCTATACTTTAACTCAATACCTTGTGTAGCTAATTATAGAAATAGGCTCATGGATAAGAAACAAGTTACGCTACAGGATTCATGCCATTAGAAAAAAGGGACTAGCCTCACATACCTTTGACGTTTAACTAAACTATCGCTCGCTTGTTCTCCTTCGATATCGCATTTCTACCTTCAAAAGAGGATTCGCATTTACGTTAGTTAATCGACTATAAGAACGCACTACTATTTCTAGAGACAATTGGGCAGCACTTCCTTTGTTTACACTACTTTTCCCATATTTCATGTCCACTTCCAACACCCACAATAACAATTACAGTATAGCAATCCACAAACATCATTCATATACAATGACCACGATCCACCATTTCTCTTCATTTTTCCCACATTTATGGTTTTGGGTTCACTATTGTATTTTCTCCTATATCACACTTATCTCATGGTTTACGTGTCATTTATAACGTATTTATAGTCACAATACACTAACATTCATGATTCAATAAAACTACCATTCACTCATGGCACTATTCACTCATTTATGACCCATTTGCTATGCTTTTCTACAATTCGGGTGTCTTAACCTTCCAATACCTTAAACAACATGAAATGGTAATAAAACGTACCTTAGATGATGGTTGAACAAGCTTTGAATGGATTTACTCCTCAAGCACCAAAATCCTACTTCACTCTTTTTTGGAACTTCTTGGTTTGGATGAACTTCACTTGAGTTTCACACACTTTGTTTCATGGATTTAATGTTGTTGATCATTGATTTCCTTGTTATTCTTATGGTTGAAGTGTTTGAAGAATTTTCTAGAGAGTTCTTGAGTGGTGTAGATGAGAAAATGAAATGAAATGAATGAAAAGGGTCCCTTATAGTAATCACAAAATCTGATTTTTTTATGAACAGTTGTCGGGATGCACAGTGGTCGTAAACCGCACTTTACGAGTCGTATTCTGGTTTACGGTCCATCCTTTGCGACCGTATTTAAGCATATCAAAACCAAAAAGGCATGCTGGAGATCATGGCAGTTTACGACTCAGTTTACGGTCCGTAAATCACTTTACGGGCCATATTCCACTTTACGACCAACTGGATAAAAGTGCCAACCTGCAACCTTTCATTGTACGTTCGCGGGGAAATTTCCGAGGTGTAACACTCTTCCCCTATTTTTGGAACATTCGTCCTCGAATGTTAAACACTCAGGATTCTGGCACTACCAACCTGTCACAACAACCCACAATATCATCGCCTCACAGGGCTACATCACAATATCAACATATCTATAGCCACACGCGACCAAAAGTATAAAAATAAATCGTACATACCTTATGTTGTTGACGTTTCATCTTGAATATCTCCCGGGGTTTGGAATAAGTGCGGGTATTTAGATTTTATCTTCTCTTCCGCTTCCCAGGTCATTTCTTCCCGATTGCTGTTCCGCCATAAGACTTTAACTGAAGCTACCTCTTTATTTCGAAGTCTCCGCAACTGTCTATCTAAAATAGCAATAGGCACCTCTTCATAGGTAAGTCGTTCTGTCACTTGCACATCATCTATCGGGACAATCTTGGTGGGGTCCCCAATACACTTGCGGAGCATCGAAACGTAGAAGACTGGATGGACTGATTCAAGCTCCGAAGGCAAATCCAATTCATAGGCTACCTGACCCACCTTGCAGATGATTTTGTAGGGTTCAATGTATCTGGGACATAGCTTCCATTTATTACCAAATCTCATCACCCCTTTCATTGGCGACACTTTCAAGAACACTCAATCACCAGCTTGAAATTCCAAGTCTCGTCGGCAGTTGTCCGCATAGGACTTTTGGCGACTTTGGGCTGTCAACAACCGATCTTGGATCACCTTGACTTTTCCTATTGCTTGTTGGATCAATTCGGGGCCTACTAGCTGTACTTCTCCTATTTCGAACCATCCAATTGGAGATCTACATTTCCTTCCGTATAAAGTTTCATATGGAGCTATTTGAATACTGGAATGATAGTTGTTGTTATATGCAAATTCAATTAGCGGCAAATGATCGTCCCAACTTCCACTAAAATCCAGCACACATGCTCGTAACATATCTTCCAAGGTTTGAATGGTACGCTCGGCTTGCCCATCCGTCTGCGGATGAAACGCCGTGCTAAGCTCCACTTGAGTGCCTAGACCTTCTTGAAAGGATTTCCAAAACTTGGTTGTAAATTGTGCTCCTCTGTCTGTGATGATGGATAATGGAACACCATGAAGTCGCACAATCTCCTTGAGATACAGCCTTGCATAATCTTCCGCTGAGTATATAGTCCTAACTGGGAGAAAATGGGCTGCCTTCGTCAATCTGTCCACGATCACCCATATGGAATCATACTTGCCACGGGAACGAGGTAATCCCACTATAAAATCCATGTTTATCACTTCCCATTTCCAAGTAGGGATTTCTATTGCCTGTAACAAGCCCCCTGGCTTCTGATGTTCAACTTTTACTTGTTGGCAATTTGGACATTGTGCCACAAAATCGGCTATGTCTCTCTTCATGCCATCCCACCAATACATCGTCTTGAGATCATGATACATTTTGGTTGCACCTGGGTGTATAGAATACCGAGAACAATGTGCTTCTTCTAGAATTTGTCGGCGCAATTCTGCTACATTCAGCACACATAACCTGCCTCAGTGTCAAAGAATTCCATCCATAGAGACTTCAAATGGAGAATTTTCCTTTCCATGAGACGTGTCTCTGTAATGACACAATTGAGGATCTCCATATTGCCGTTCTTTCACTTCCATGTCCAAGGACGAAATTGTGGAATCATTTATACTAATCCCGGCATCGCCCAAATCAATTATACGCACTCCCAAATTTGCTAATCGGTGAAGTTCTTGAACCACCTCTTTCCTTTTCGGAGGGATTTCACATAAGCTGCCCATTGATCGGCGGCTAAGTGCGTCGGCTACTACAGTCGCCTTCCCGGGGTGGTATAAAATGTTAACATCATAATCTTTTAATAATTCTAACCACCGCCTCTGCCGTAAATTCAGCTCCTTCTGTTTAAAAATGTACTGAAGACTCTTATGATCTGTATAGATATCAACGTGCACCCCGTATAAATAATGCCTTCATATTTTTAGGGCATGAATAACCGCAGCTAGTTCGATATCATGAGTTGGATAATTCCTTTCATGTTTCCGCAATTGCCTCGACGCATATGCAATAACTTTCCCGTGCTGTATCAATACGCATCCTAGTCCAACACCGGAAGCATCACAATATACCACGTAGCCATCTGACCCTTCTGGAAGTGTTATGATCGGAGCTGAGGTCAACCTGTCTTTCAACTCTTGGAAACTGCGCTCACAAGCATCATCCCACTGAAATTTTTCTGACTTCTGGGTTAGCTTCGTCAATAGGGCCGAAATAGACGAGAAGCCCTCTACGAATCTTCTATAGTATCCTGCTAAACCCAGAAAACTACGAATTTCTGTAGGCGTTGTAGGCCTTGGCCAAGTCTTCACCGCTTCAATTTTATGAGTGTCAACTCGAATGCCATCATTGGAAATAACATGGCCCAGAAATGTTACAGCATTTAGCCAAAACTCGCACTTTGAAAATTTTGCATACAATTCTCGGGCTCAAAGAATGCTAAGTACAATTCTCAAATGATCTGCATGTTCTGATTCTGTGCGAGAATATACTAGAATGTCATCAATAAATACTATGACAAACAAATCCAAGAGTGGCCTGAATACATTATTCATCAGATTCATAAACACGGCCGGAGCGTTAGTTAGCCCAAACAACATCACTCGGAATTCATAGTGGCCATATCTCGTTCTGAAGGCTGTTTTGGGAATATCCGCTTCTCTAACCCTCACATGATGATAACCCAACCTCAAGTCTATTTTAGAAAACCACTTGTCACCTTGCAATTGGTCGAATAAGTCGTCTATCCTTGGAAGAGGATATTTGTTCTTTATCGTCACTTTGTTCAATTGCCTATAGTCGATACACATTCGTAAGGATCCATCCTTCTTTCTCACGAACAAGACTGGTGCTCCCCACGGCGATGAGCTGGATCTGATAAATCCCTTGTCAAGCAGATCTTTCAGCTGTGCTTTTAGCTCTTTCAATTCCGCCGGGGCCATTCGATAAAGAGGAATAGAAATGGGCTTGGTGTCCGGCAACACATCTATGGCGAAGTCAATCTCTCTTTCTGGTGGAAGACCTGGAAGTTCGTCCGGAAACACATCTGGGAATTCATTCACTACCGGAACTGACTGGAAAGTTGGCGGCTTTGCCTCTGTGTCATGAACCTGAACTAAGTGATAAATATAGCCCTTGGCTATCATCTTCCTTGCCTTAAGGTAGGAAATAAACCTACCTTTCGGTGATGCTGCATTTCCCTTCCATTCAAGCACGGGCTCTCCCTGAAATTGGAATCGAAACACTTTTGTGCGGCAATCAACATTAGCATAGCACGACTCCAACCAATCCATACCTATGATTACATTGAAATCTACCATTTTCAGCTCAATCAAATTAGCTTTGGTCTAACGATCACATATCACGATGACACAATTTTTCATACACTTGCCTCTCTATCACGAGATCACCAACCGGAGTGAGTACCTCAAAGGGTTTAATTAACTCGGGTTTCACCCCAATACAACCAGCAACATATGGTGTAATATAAGAGAACGTAGAACCTGGATCTATAAATGCATACACATCACGAGAGAATATAGACAATATACCTATAACTACATCCGGAGAGGACTCGAGATCCTGTCGTCCGGCTAAAGCATATACGCGGGGCTGGGTGGCACCTGAAGTAGAGGCTGCCCCTCGGCCTCTACCTCGGCTTGCTTTCATCAGGGGGGTCTGCCCTACCGGGCGTGCTGATGAAGAGCCAGCTGCGGAACCTGTAGGCTGAACTCCAACTCTGCCACTCATTGATGGGCAATCCCTCATCATATGCCCCACCTGACCAAGGTATAACAGACATCTGAACCCTGACGACACTGCCCGGATTTTAATCTGCCGCTTTGGTTGCATCGCGGCACTGGGGTCTCCCCTGACTATAATATTCCCTGAACTGGGAACCTGAAGCCCTCGAACTCTGGCCCTGACCTGAACGGAAGGAGCAATCAAATCTCCTAGCTGCAAATCGAGGAGGTGCACTCGTCACTGACTGGCCTGAGTACCCAGAATATGTCTGCCTTGATCCCCCTCTATAATCACTGCCTGTGCCCATAGACCCAGCCCTTTTGCTTTGTCTTCTATTACTGTCGCGATCACCCCTTTGCTGTTGTTGTCACCCCTCCAAATTCTGAGCACGGGCCTGTATTCGGGAAATATCCATCCCGTCTTGCAAGGACGCCGTCAAACAATCTCTAAACAAATGTGGCCCTAGGCCACTTACAAATCTATGCACCCGGTCTCCCATGTCGGCCACCATAGCCGGGGCATACCTTGCCAAGGAATTAAATTTCATGCTATACTCCCGGGCACCCATATTTTCTTGCCTCAGATTTAGAAACCTATCCGCTCTAGCTCGGCGGACCTCGGGTGGCAAATAGTGACGAATAAAAGCATCTACAAACTCTTGCCAAACCGGAGGAGGCGCGTTCTCTCCTCCTGATAACACCTAATTGTTGTACCATAACACCGCCACATCCCGGAGTCTATAAGATGCCAACTCCACGGATTCGGTCTCAGAGGCATGGACAATCTTCAATGTCCTTAACATCTCATCTACGAAACTTTGCGGATCTTCATCCGGCTTTGACCCGAAGAATTCTGGAGGATTTAAACTCATAAAATCACGGGCCTTTGTACTCGCTGCCCGATCTCTTGAACCCACGTTCTGCCATTGTGCCTATGAGGCCACCAATTGTGTCAATAGCTGAATGGCCTCGGTCATTTGTTGACCCGAAGCAACCGGTGGAGGAATTGGAGCTAGAGCTCCTCCTTGCCCTTCCACATTAGGCGGGGTAGAAGAGGTATTAGATAAGGCCTCATTATGTGATTCGCCTTCTTCGATATTCATCGGAGGCTCTCTTTCTACCCGCCTCTTTGTCGTAGTCTTGCCCTTCTGGGCGACTGTAGCCTTCCTCTTTGGCGGCATTCTGAAATAATAACACACTATTAGGGAGGATAAAATCTTATACATGGCTCTATCGCACGATCTCATAGAAGAAGAATGGTCATTTTTCCTAAATGCCCTGTAGCCTCCTGTTTATTGATGTGGCGCGTAACACACCATAAACAAGACTCTACTAGGCACGGCTCGTAGACACTTCCAATGACTGAACCGCTCTGATACCACTTTTTTCACGACCCAGCTAGGGGCCGCGATGGGTACCCGGGGCTAGCCACCGAGCACCATTCGTTCTGCTACTCATCTTACTCATTCAATGCTCTTTTATCGATTTATACTTAGGACATAAGAAAAATCATCTTTTCATTTTGAGAACACAAAAATTCTTTTATATGCATAAGCCTCTCGGCCATCAAAATAATATATGCATGTACATGAGATCATCTCGTGAGACCATCTGGCCTACACTGCGCATCTACGAGCCTCTACTGGAGTACTGAACATAGGAACGGGACAAAACCCCATCATGCCCAAAAATACATATACATGACTATATACACAAAAGAATAATCAAGCACCTCCGGGACAAGGGAGTGCTTCCAATCAGCTGACAGCTACTACGGGTCTGGATCGAGCTCTCCAGCCTGTCTACCTGTGGGCATGAACACAGCGTCCAAAGAAAACGGACGTCAGTACGAACATTGTACTGAGTATGAGAGGCATGAACAATGAAATAAGTTAATGATATAAAGAAGATACTCATATGGAACATCGGAATCTAACTGCCAAGTATAAGAAAACAAATCATGCTATCTTACTCATGCTCATCATCATATCATGTCATATATGCATCATGTATAAACTTCCCGTCCATATCGGATCGGTGTCATAATCATAACATGAGCCCACGTCCAGGCGTCCCGCTTCCGGGGTAACATCTCATGCCGCCCACTAGTGGTGTCTGCCCATGCCACCTGGCCATGGTGTATCGCACAGCTGCCCGCCTTGGCGGTGACTGCCCGGCCAAATAGGCATGGTGTAATAGTAATATCATCATATGCTCGTCACAATATGCTTATCTTATCATAATGCATACTCTATCGGGGTGACGTAAGTTCGTGATCCCCCGATTGCATTATGGAACAATCATGGACATTCTGCCTCACCTTGAAGGAATTAACATATAAGGTGAGTGTAAGCGATAAATAACATCATTAGACTTTCTATACTTTAACTCATTTCCTTGTGTAGCTAATTATAGACATAGTCTCATGGATAAGAAACAAGTTACGCTATAGGATTCATGCCATTAGAAAGAAGGGACTAGCCTCACATACCTTTGACATTTAACTAAACTATCGCTCGCTTGTTCTCCTTCGATATCGCGTTTCTACCTTCAAAAGAAGATTCCCATTTACGTTAGTTAATCGACTATAAGAACGCACTACTATTTCTAGTGACAATTGGGCAGCACTTCCTTTGTTTACACTACTTTTCCCATATTTCATGTCAACTTCCAACACCCACAACAACAATTACAATATAGCAATCAACAATCATCATTCATATACAATGACCACGATCCGCTATTTCTCTTCATTTTTCCCACATTTATGGTTTTGGGTTCACTATCGTATTTTCTCCTGTATCACACTTATCTCATGGTTTACATGTCATTTATAACGTATATATACTCACAACACACTAACATTCATGATTCAATACAACTACCATTCACTCATGGCACTATTCACTCATTTATGACCCATTTGCTGTGCTTTTCTACAATTCGGGTGTCTTAACCTTCCAATACCTTAAACAACATGAAATGGTAATGAAACTTACCTTAGATGATGGTTGAGCAAGCTTTGAATGGATTTACTCCTCCAGCACCAAAACCCTACTTCACTCTTTTTTGGAACTTCTTGGTTTGGATGAACTTCACTTGAGTTTCACACACTTTGTTTCATGGATTTAATGTTGTTGATCATTGATTTCCTTGTTATTCTTATGGTTGAAGTGTTTGGAGAATTTTCTAGAGAGTTCTTGAGTGGTGTAGATGAGAAAATGAAATGAAATGAATGAAAAGGGTCCCTTATAGTAATCACAAAATCTGATTTTTTTATGAATAGTAGTCGGGATGCACAGTGGTCGTAAACCCCACTTTACGGGCCGTATTCTGGTTTACGGGTCCGTCCTTTGTGACCGTATTTAAGCATATCAAAGCCAGAAAGGCATGCTGGAGATCATGGCAGTTTACGACTCAGTTTATGGTCCGTAAATCACTTTACAGGCCGTATTCCACTTTACGACCAACTGGATCAAAGTGCCAACCTGCAATTTTTCATTGTACATTCGCGAGGAAATTTCCGAGGTGTAACATACTTCCGGTGCATTAGTTAGCCCAAATGACATTACCCGGAACTCAAAATGGCCATATCTTGTTCTGAAGGCTGTCTTTGGGATATCTTTCTCCCTAACTCTCACTTGGTGATACCCGGACCTCAAATCTATCTTTGAAAACCATTTGGCACCTTGAAATTGATCAAATATGTGATCAATCCTCGAGAGAGGATATTTGTTCTTAATCGTCAACTTATTCAATTGCCGATAGTCAATGCACATTCTTAAGGAGCCATCTTTCTTTCGGACGAACAATACGGGTGCTCCCCACGGGGATGAACTAGGCCTAATAAAGCCTTTCTCAAGCAAGTCTTTCAATTGCTCCTTCAACTCTTTCAATTCTGCGGGAGCCATTCTATATGGAGAAATAGATATAGGCTTGGTGTTCGGCAACACATAAATAGCGAAATCAATCTCCCGCTCAGGAGGGAGGCCTGAAGAGTTGGCAATTCAGCTTCTACATCTTTAAACCAAACTAGATGATAAATACATCCTTTCATGATCATTTTCCTTGCTTTTAGATAGGAAATAAACCTACCTTTTGGTGACGCAGTATTCCCTTTCCATTCTAGAACTGGTTTTCCCGGAAATTGGAAGCGAACCATTTTCATCCTACAATCAACAATGGCATAACAAAAGGCCAACCAATCCATGCCAGTAATAATATCAAAGTCCACCATTTTTAACTCGTGCAAGTCAATCACAGTACGACGGTCACAAATCACAACTATACAGTTTCTATATACTCAACTAGCTATTATCGATTCACCAACGGGTGTAGACACCTCAAAAGGTTTGATCGACTCCGGTTCGACTCTAAATCGACCCACAACATACGGAGTAACATACGACAATGTGGAGCCCAGATCAATCAAAGCATATACATCATGAGAAAATACCGATAATATACCTGTGACCACATCAAGAGATGACTCAAGATCTTGGCGTCTAGCCAAACCATAAATGCGGTGCTGAGGACCGCTAGAAGTGGGGGCTCTCCCTCTGCCTCTACCATGGCCGACTGGCACATGTGAACCTGGCCCCATAGGGCGTACAGATGTTGAAGATCCGACTACAGACCCTGAAGGCTGTGTCCTACCTCTACCATGAATCGAGGGGCAATCACGCATAATATGGCCTGGTCGTCCATATGAATAACAACCCTCTGAACCCAATCGGCAATGACCCTAATTCAACTTCCCACACTGGGAACATCGTGGTACGGGTGGCTGATACGCTCAAATTACAACTATTAATGGCAAGCGGACGTTGTCAAATATAATAACCCAAACAAGGTTGGGGTCGAATCCCACATGGAATATGGAGAGAAAAGGGTACTAATTGTATGCGATACTAGTCTTTAAAGGCTTTAATCCTATTCCGAATATTTTGAAAAGAGATTTGGTTTGTATTTGCTATTTTGAAATGTTTGGAATTTGTTTGGATTTGGAGAACCAAAGTTGTATCCCTGCGATGATTAGATGTTATGCTATGGGTGTCAATATGATATATTTCTAATGGGTCGAGGTTATGTATGCACTTAATCTCTAATAAACTTTTTAATATTTTCCAATAGTTAGAAAGTATTTCTTTTCATGATTTCCCAAATGCAGAAAGGTTATAAATAAGGTTGATTAAATATGCCAAATAGAACTCATCTTATCCCTAAGCGAGTTCATTAAATGAGGGTTAGCACCCCGAGTCCTTGTTATATTATTTCAAATCACACCCTAGTTAATCTTTTCAAATAAACTAGGGTTTGTGCATGAACAAGTGTTTGCAGCCACTTAAAGAACAATGAATACGAGAAATAATAAAACATATCAGAACCCATTATATATATATGCAATGTTATACACCCATTACATAGCACCCATCATTTGGGTCCACAACTTTGATTAAAGAAACTACTCACACATTATGGTCTCAAAAGTAGTAAGCAATAAATGAGACATAAAGCTTACAAAGTGTAATAAAGATGATGGAAAATGGAATCTTGGTGTCTTCACTAAGCTTCAAAAGGGGAGTATTCAATGCTCACCCACCAATGAAACTTTTCACGTGGTTACAATAAAATCTGGCTGCTAGAAAAAACCTAAAATGTTCTTTAAATAGGCTCCAAAAACACACAACAGCAACTAACAAAATTGCCCCCGATAGCAAGATCGACGGACCGTCGATCGTTCGACGATCCGTCGATTTCTCTGTCCTTTGTACCTTCAGCCATGTGTTCCATTCGACAGTGCCATCGACCAGTTCGACGCTCCGTCGAGTATTCCGTCTTTCTCTCCTCTTGTTAAGAGATCCTGCTTGACGACACAAATGACAAATCGTCGATCAGTTCGACGCTTCGTCGATGCCTCCGTCCTTTGTCGTCTTCAACTTTGTCATCACTGGAAAATCGAGTTTATCGACGCTTCAAAGGATGGTTCATCGGCTGATCGACGGAACGTCGATTCTTCATTTCTGGCCATTTTTTTTTGTTCTTTACTTTTTGCTTTTGGGCCATTGTTTTCCTAAAACACAACAAAACATATTAACGAGAACCAGACTTACTTGAAAACAACCAAAATTCATAGTAAAAAGGCGTCAAATGTGCCAAAAATCCGCGGCACATCAATACCCCCAACTTAGGATCTTTTCTTGTCCTCAAGCAAGTCAGACAAAACAACCACAAAATAAAATTACAACTATGCTAAAAATAAAGTAAAAGTCACTACAATGGTGCTTGCTCATCGCTACCGGCTTGTGCATTTTTCAAATCAACTCTCTTTTCTCATTCCCAAACAGGGTTCTTTCAAAACAAACTTATTAGAATTAACCATGACGCTTTAATCGATGACATCACATTATTAGAAGCATTTATGCGTGCGAGTAATCACCATTATGCCCTCACTTAGATTAGAGAATGTCCCACACACAATTTTACAATAAGAATCGGAACAAGGATGGATGAGAATAGAAAGCACTCGCGCTCACAAAGAAGTTCATGATTTACAAGTGCAAATACCATATGATTGCCTTTAATTTCAATGCCTAACACTTTTGAATGGTTCAGTTATGATCACTATAGGACTTGTTCTTGGGTTGTAATGTAGGCTCGGGGACGGGTAGGATACTAATTTGGGAATTAGTGACTCATCCTCCTCGACACTACAAATTTTGACCTTTTTTCTCATGCCCAATCTATTCATTCTTCCACTCATGACTAAGATGTGATTTTACTCTTACTAGAATTTACAATCTTTTTATGAGACAATATTATTATTATTATAAACCTATATATCTATATATATATATATATATATATATTTTATAAACTTTTCTCAAATTTTATCCGCTATCACATCCAGTTCTCGACTATGCAACTCACACAAGCCCAGCTTTAGGCTCTTGGCCTTTACTTCACACATATACCACCCCCAGCTTAGGCGATTTTCCTCTTTTCTCTAGTAGTGTCAAGGAGGGAATGGGTGCAAAGATGGAATGAATTCATGAAGTGGGGAAAAGGTTTGTTACAGCTAATCAAGAGAAGAAGTCAAAGGCTCAACGTGGGAACTAGCGATATTCGTATAGAACAGGTTTTGGGATTTTTACGGATGACGTGACTATTTAGAAGGAAATCCTATGATCACTTCACAACCGACTATCCTAAGCAATAAAGCACGACCTACCAGGCAAGTTCTGGATCCACATATGACAACAACGAACACAGGAAGTTCTCACACTCACAATGACATAAGGATTTAAACACTCAATTCATCCACACTCTAATATCTATGATGTCACAAAAAGAACCATACATGTCAATTCATTACAACACGAGATACTCAAGAAACTTTCGGAGGGGTCAATTTCAAATCAATCCATTTTCAAGTTCACAAATATCTTTTTTCATTCAAAATTCATGCCAAAAGTTCAAAATGCAACAACCATGAAAGTCACAATTACTTTAAATAAAATTTAACAAATATATACTACAAGGTACATCAGGTTGCCCCACCCCAGCAAAAAAGGGATGCATTGTCCCCAATGCATCAAAAATCATACCATCACCCCATGGTAGAGGGGCCGACCTGAAATGCTCTAATCTTGTTGTTGCTGCTGAGGTGTCTCCTCCGCAGCAGTGCGATTGGGAGCCCTCCCTACTACTGGCTCAGTGGACTGAAGAGGTGGAGTTGACTGGCTCTATGGCTGCAGGTCCTGAGGAGCTATCGTAATCAGCCTGACTGGTGCCGGGATAGCACTAGTGCTGAAAGATACGCCGGTGAACCTCGTGTCCAGGCGCGACCGCCGAATACCCTTCTGAAGCTCGAGGTCTTCCTCCTCATCCTCATCATCAGCCAATGTGACAGGCCTCTTTCTTTTGCGACTTTCCTTAGGCTCATCCTCAGTCACCAAGTTAACTACTCGGATCAAATCGAAAATGCTGGCGACTGGTGCAGGTGGTGTCGAGTCATCCACAATAACCTGCTCTCTTGTTCGAAGGGCCACAATCTCAGCTCGAAGCTGGTCAAGCTCGGTCTTCAAATCTCCCGAAGTACCAGACTCACTCTTTTTCTCAATAGTGAGTATCGCATCTCTAAACTGTCAAGTCGTGCATTGACCCTAGCATGATGCCTCTCCATAGCCTCCTGAAGAGGCTCCAACTCCGGTGCAATCTCTTTCCCGAAAAACCTACCCAACTGCTGTAATATCCGGGTCACCTGCTGATCAGCACGCTCTGCCTTGATTGCAAACTCTCTGAAGTTGGCTCTGTTGAGGACAAAGAGATCCCCAGAAACTGATGTTGTAGCTGACGGAGGAATAGGAGATGCAAATGGAACAACAGGCCGAGGTGGTGGCTTAGAAGAAGGGGTAGCATCAGCTACAGATAGTGTGGAGGCCTCTGTTGTGGACAGTCCTTCCGTGCCTATATCAATTGTGCCCTGAGGGACTGAATCAATAACATGCTCATCCTGCTCACCCATGAGATCTAGCAATGAAGTACTGGTGGCCTGAGATGTACGGAGGGTCTCATCCCTACTCCGGGTGATATCACACACCTTTGTTGCGGGGAGAGTAGCTACAAATGTATCAATGTGCCTCACCTGGGCCAACCTACATAACTGCGTGACAAGGCACGGGAATATCAAGGTCATCGCCTCCTGTGGTACGTGTCACGACCCACCTAGGGGCAGTGACGGGTACCCGGGGCTAGCCACCGAGCCCCACTCGTGCTGCTACTCATCTACTCGTTTAGTGCTCTTTTATCAATTCATACTCAACAACAGAAAATCATCTTTTATCAGTTTAGAACGTAGAATACGTTTATATGCATAAGCCTCTCGGCCATCAAAAGAATATATACATATTATACATGATAACATCTCGTGAGACCATCTAACCCACACTGGGTATCTACGAGCCTCTACTGGAGTGCTAAACATGAAGACGGGACAAGACCCGTCATGCCCAACATACATATACATATACATGGTTGTACACAAAAGAATCATCATAAGCACCTCCGAACAATGGAGTGCTCTCAATTAGCTGACAGCTACTACGGATCTGGGTCAAGCTCTCCTCCCTGTCTACCTGTGGGCATGAACACAGCGTCCAAAGAAAACGGACGTCAATACGAATACTGTACTGAGTATGAGAGGCATAGACAGTGCAATAAGGCAATGATATTAAAGAAGTATCAATATGGAATAACTGTATCTGACTGTCAAGTGTAAAAGAAATAGTGCATGCTAGCTTACTCATAATCGTCATTATGTTATGTATGCATAAATATATAAGCTGCCCGCCCATATAGGTATGGTGTAATAATGTATAAGCTGCCCGCCCATATCAGATCGGTGTGATAATCATAGCAATAGCCTGCGTCCAGGCCTCCCGCGTCTGGGGTACAATCTCACGCCGCCCACTAGTGGTGCTGCCCATGCCATATAGACACGGTGTAATCATCTGTAAGCCCCCCACCTTAACGGTGCTGCCCGGCCTTATAGGCGCGGTGTAATGTCATCAACATGTACTCATCATAATATGCTTATCGTAACATACTTATCATAATACATGCATAAGGCTTACGAACAACTTTACTTTATCGGGGTGACGTAAGGTCGTGATCCCCCGATTTCATTATGGAGCAATTATTGACATTCTGCCTTACCTTGAAGGAACTAACATATAAGGTTAGTGTGGGCAATAAATAACATCATATCATATTGTTACACCTCGAAAAATTCCCCTTACATGTACTGTGAATAGGACAACGAAGGTCAGGACGTATATGGTGTTTTGATGAGTAAGAAGTAGTATTTGACTACCCTAAACGAGAATTTAAAAGCATAGGAGATAAGGAAAGATTGTAGCTAAGAAAAGCAAACCATATGTAGTGTATCGGGTAAGAATAACGAGCAATGATTTTGTGATGGCATAATAATGTCTTAGAGAAGTGTAATAATGCCCTTTAGGTTTATGTTGAGACGTTAAACAAGTGCCAAGAAGGTTCCATAAGGATCGGAGATCAAACGAGACAACGAGAACGAAAACGGAATCACTGGGCATTATACGGCCCAATCTACGGACCGTATAATTTATACCAGCCGTAGATTAGACCGTATAATTGGCCAAGAAGGCGACCAACCACTGGAACAAATGTACGCCCATACATACGGTCCGTATAAATAGTACAGACCGTATGTTGGTCCGTATAAGTTTGCTCGGCCAGCTTTTAAGTTTAAGTGTAAGGGTCCATTTTTCATTTCATCCACTCTCCACACTTCAAGAACCATCTAGAAAAATCTCCACTCTTCCACTACAAGAGAAATCAAAGGATAAAAAAGATCACCAACACTAAATCTATGGAACCAAGTGTATGAAACCTAATTGGAAGTCATCTCCTTCAAGAAATTCCAAAAGAGGTGAAGAAGGGTTTTAGTGCTAGAGGAGTATTCTCATTCAAGGCTTGTTCAACAACCATCTAAGGTATGTTTCATGACTATACCATGTTGTTCAAGGTATTGTAAGGCTTAGATACTTGAAATGTAGAAGAATATAGAAAATGGGCCATTATTGAGTGAATAGTGTCACAATTGAATGATAGTGGAATGGAATCATGAATGTTGATGCGTTATGGTTATGAATACGTTGTAAACGATGTTTAGACCATGAAATTAGTATTATATAAGAGAAAATGTGATAACGAGCTATAACCATTAAATGTGGAAAAATTGGAGAGAAATGGTGGATTTTACTCAATGTATATAAACAATAATTGTTGGTCTCTATATCGTGGATGTTGTTGTGAATTTTGGGAGTTGATATAGAATATGGGAAAAGTAGTAGAAATAAAGGAAATGCTGCCCAATTTTCCCTAGAAATCACGATGCGTTCTTGTAGTCAATTAACTAACGTTAGTCCGAATTCTCTCGTGAAGGTAACGACGTGATATCGAAGGAGAACAAGTGGATGATAGCTTAGATAAACGAAAAAGTTATGTGGGCTAGTCCCTTTCTTTCTATGGCATGAATCTCATGATATTATTTCTCTTCCTTTCCATAATCCTCCTATATTCTGGAAAGCCAAGAGCCTAAGATCATGAATTGCTATATGAGTCAAAAGATATGATGTGACGTCCTTATAAAGTAAATGATGTCGTTCCGTGTATCCACTAACATTATATACTAATCCTTTCAAGGTGAGGCAGAATGCTCGTGAATGTTCATAATGGAATCAAGGGTTCACGACCTTACGTCACCTCGATAACATACAGTTGTTCTAGAGTCCTCATGCATGTACGACGATAAGCATATTATGATAAGCATGGTATTATAAGTATTTTATGATGAGCATGTCATGATTATATTACACCGTGCCTAGTTGGCCGGGCAGTCACCGCTAAGGCGGGCAGCTATGTTATACACCATGGCCAAATGGCATGGGCAGACACCACTAGTGGGCGGCATGAGATGGTACCCCGGACGCAGGAGGCCTGGACGCGGGCTAATGTTATTGATTATCACACCGCACCTATATGGTCGGGCATTTTACTCGCACATATACATGTTATGCATACATGAGATGATGATGATCATAAAGTAAGTCAGCATGCATTACGATTCACAGCCAGATACAGTTGCTCCATATTTGATACTTCTCTTATTTCTTTGATGTATTGTTATTGTTTATGCCTCTCATACTTAGTACAACATTCGTACTGACGTCTGTTTTCATTGGACGCTGTGTTCATGCCCACAGGTATATAGGGAGGTGAGCTCGATCCAGATTCTTAGTAGCTGTCAGCTGATAAAGAGCACTCCATCGTTCGGAGGTGCTTATGATTACTCTTTTGGTGCATATATATATATATATATATATATATTTTGGGCACGACGGAGTCTTGTCCGGTCTAGATGTATAGTATGTCGGTAGAGGCTCGGAGATACGCAGTGTGGGTAGTATCTTCTCACGTTTTTCATGTTTATGTATATTGTATTTTGATAGCCGAGAGGCACATGTGTATAAAAGTATTTATGTTTTATATGAAATAAGATTTTCCCATGTTTTGATTATAAGAGTAATAAAAGAGCATTAAACGAGCAAGATGAGTGATAGCACGAGCGGTGCTCGGTGGTTGGCCCCGGGTACCCGTCGCGGCCCTAGCTGGGTCGTGACAAAAGTGGTATCAGAGCAGTTTGTCCTAGGAAGTGTCTACCAGCCGTGTCTAGTAGAGTCTTTTTTATGGTGTGTTGCGCGCCACGCTAATAAACAAGAGGCTACAGGGCATTTAGGAAAATGACCATCTTTCTTCTTATTAGATCGTGCGATAGAGCCATACATAAGATTTCATTTTTCCTAAAAGTGTGTTGTGCTTTCAGAATGCCGCCAAAGGGAAAAGCTACAGCTGCCCAGAAGGGCAAAGCTACGACAAAAAGGCGGGTGGAATGAGAGCTCCCGACGAATGTAGGGGAAGGTGAATCACAAAATGAGGCCTCGCCCAATGTAGAAGAGCAAGGAGGAGCCTCAGCTTCGGTCCCTCCACCAGGTGCTTCGGGTCAACAAGTGACCGAGGCCATACATTTATTGACACAATTGGTTGCCGCTCAGGCACAACGACAGAATGCGGGCCCGAGTGATCGTTCAGCTAGTACGAGAGCCCGTGATTTTATGACTCTAAATCCTCCGGAGTTCTTTGGGTCGAAGTCGGACGAAGATCCGCAAAACTTCATTGATGAAATGTTGAGGACCTTAAAGATTATTCATGTTTCCGAGACCAAATCTGTGGAGTTGGACTCTTATAGACTCCGCGATGTGGCGGTATTATGGTATAACAATTGGATGGCATCAAGAGGAGAGAATGCGCCTCCTCCAGTTTGGCAGGAATTTGTGGATGCCTTTATTCGTCATTACTTGCCACCCGAGGTCGGTCGAGCTAGAGCGGACAGGTTCTTCAACCTAAAGCAAGGAAGTATGAGTGCCCGAGAGTATAGTATGCAATTCAATTCGTTGGCTAGATATGGCCCAACTATGGTGGCCGACATGGGAGACCGGGTCCATAGATTTGTGAGTGGTTTGGGCCCACATTTGTTTAGAGATTGTCTGACGGCCTCTTTGCAAGACGGGATGGATATTTCCCGAATACTGGCCCATGCTCAGAATCTTGAGAAACGACAACAGCTGCAAAGAAGTGATCGTGATAGTGACAGAAGACAAGGTAAGAGGGCTAGATCTATGGGAGCGAGCAGTGAATATAGAGGGGGGCCGAGACAGATGCACTCTAGACACTTAGGTCAGTCAGCGACTAGTGCGCCTCCTAGATTCTCAGATAGGAGGTTTGATCGTTATTTTCAGTCAGGACAGGGCCAGAGTTTGAGGGCCTCAGATTCTCAGTTCAGGGGAGATTTTAGCCAGCGGAGACCTCCAGTACCGCGGTGCAGCCAGTGCGGTAGATTGCATTCCGGGCAGTGCCGTCAGGGTTCGGATGCATGTTATGCCTGCGGGCAAGTTTGCCATATGATGAGAGATTGTCCTTCGGCGAGAGGTAGAGTTGGGACTCAGCCTACAGGATCAGCAGCTGGGTCTTCTTCAGTACGCCCGACAGCACAAACTTCTCAGACTACAGCAGGTAGAGGCAGAGGTAGAGGGGGAGCATCTACTTCAGGTGCTGTTCAGCCCCGCTTATATGCTTTAGTTGGGCGACAGGATCTTGAGTCTTCCCCAGATGTTGTCACAGGTACATTGACTATATTTTCCCGTGATGTATATGCTTTGATCGATCCAGGTTCTACTTTCTCTTATGTCACTCCGTATGTTGCTGATTGTATTGGGGTGCAATCCGAGCCAATTAAACCTTTTGAGATATTCACTCCGGTTGGTGATCCGGTAATAGCGAGGAAAGTGTACAAAAATTGTGTCATTGTGATATGTGATCTCTAGACTAAAGCCGACTTGATTGAGCTTGAAATGATTGATTTCGATGTAATTATGGGTATGGATTGGTTGGCCTCATGTTATGCTAATGTTGATTGTCGGACGAAGATGGTTCAATTTCAATTTCTGGGAGAGCCCGTGCTTGAATGGAAGGGTAATACGGCGTCTCCGAAGGGTAGGTTTATTTCCAACCTTAAGGCGATTAGCTAAAGGTTATATTTATCATCGAGTTTGGGTTAATGACACAGAAGCAAGGGTGCCAACTTTCCAGTCTGTTCCGGTAGTGAATGAATTCCCAGATGTATTTCCAGACGAACTTCCAGGTCTTCCTCCGAAAAGAGAAATTGACTTTGCTATTGATGTGTTACCTGACACTGAGTCTATTTCTATTCCTCCTTATCGAATGGTTCCGGCAGAATTGAAATAGTTGAAGGCACAGTTGAAGGACTTGCTTGAAAAGGGGTTTATAAGGCCCAGTTCATCGCCGTGGGGAGCACCGGTCTTGTTCGTAAGAAAGAAGGATGGATCTCTATGGATGAGTATCGATTACAGACAGCTGAACAAGGTAACAATAAAGAACAAGTATCCCCTCCCCAGAATTGACGATTTGTTTGATCAATTACAGGGCGCTAAGTGGTTCTCGAAGATATATTTGAGATCTGGTTATCATCAAGTGAGAATTAGAGAAGGAGATATTCTCAAAACAGCCTTCAGAACGAGGTATGGCCACTATGAGTTCCGAGTGATGTCGTTTGGGTTGACAAATGCCCTGGCAGTGTTCATGAATTTAATGAATAATGTGTTCAGGCCATTCTTGGATCTCTTCGTGATAGTATATATCGATGATATTCTGGTGTATTCTGGCACATAATCAGAACATGCAGATAATTTAAGAATTGTTCTTGGCGTTCTTCGAGCTCGGGAATTATATGCAAAATTTTCAAAGTGCGAGTTCTGGCTAAATTCTGTGGCATTTCTAGGACATGTTAGTTCAGATGTTGGCATCCGAGTCGACACTCAGAAAATAAAAGCTATGAAGACTTGGCCAAGGCCTACAACGCCTACGGAAGTTGGTAGTTTCTTGGGTTTGGCGGGATATTATAGAAGATTTGTAGAGGGCTTCTCGTCTATTTCAGCTCCATTAACGAAGCTAACCCAGAAGTCGGCGAAATTTCAGTGGAACGATGCTTGTGAGCATAGTTTCCAAGAGTTGAAAGACAGATTGACTTTAGCCCCAGTGTTAACACTTCCAGAAGGGCCACTTTGCTATGTTGTATATTGTGACGCTTCCGGTGTGGGACTAGGATGTGTATTGATGCAGCATGGCAAAGTTATTGCATATGCCTCGAGACAATTGCGGAAACATGAAAAGAATTATCCAACTCATGATGTCGAATTGGCTGCGGTTATTCATGCCTTGAAGATATGGAGACATTATCTGTATGGTGTGCACATCGATATTTATACAGATCACAAGAGTCTCCAGCATATTTTCAAATAGAAGGAGTTAAATCTGCGGCAGAGGCGATGGTTAGAATTACTGAAGGATTACGATGTGAATATTCTATATCATGTCGGAAAAGCGAACGTGGTAGCCGATGCGCTTAGCCGTCGATCAATGGGTAGTTTGTGTGAAGTTCCTTCAGAAAAGCATGGAATGGTTCGTGAGCTCCATCGACTAGCAAATCTCGGAGTACGTGCAATTGATTCGAGTAGCACAAGTATTTGCATTAATGACCCCACAGTGTCATCTTTGAGTATAGAAGTGAAGGAACGGCAATATGAAGATTCTCAGTTAAGCCATTACCGAGACCTATCTCGTGAAAAAGAGAAGTCTCCATTTGAAGTTTCCATAGATGGGGTCCTTAGATATCAGGGCAGGCTATGCGTACCGGATGTGGCAAATTTGCGCCAATGAATTTTAGAGGAAGCACACTATTCTCGGTATTCTATTCATCCGGGTGCGACCAAGATGTATCATGACCTCAAATCACTGTATTGGTGGGATGGCATGAAACGGGACATAGCGGAATTTGTAGCTCAATGTCCAAATTGTCAACAAGTAAAGGCCGAACATCAGAAGCCAGGGGGCTTATTACAGGGAATGGAGATTCCTACATGGAAATGGGAAGAAATTAATATGGATTTCATTGTAGGATTACCTCGCTCCGGAGGCAAATACGATTCTATATGGGTAATCGTGGATAGATTAACCAAAGCAGCTCACTTTCTTCCAGTCAAGACCACGTATTCAGCGGAAGATTATGCTAGGTTGTACTTGAAAGAAATTGTGCGACTTCACGGAATTCCATTAGCCATTATTACAGACAGAGGGGCACAGTTTACAGCCAAGTTTTGGAAGTCCTTCCAGGAAGGTCTAGGTACCCAAGTCAAGCTCAGTACGGCGTTTCATCCATAGACGGATGGACAAGCCGAACGTACTATTCAGACCTTGGAGGATATGCTACGAGCGTGTGTCTTGGATTTTGGCGGTAGTTGGGATGAGCATTTACCCCTTATAGAATTCGCATACAACAATAACTACCATTCCGGCATTCAAATGGCTCCATATGAAGCTTTGTATGGAAGGAAATGTAGATCTCCAATTGGATGGTTTGAGACCGGAGAGACACAATTAATAGGCCCTGACTTGATTCAACAAGCAGTCAAAAAATTCAAGGTGATACGAGATCGATTATTGACAGCCCAAAGTCGCCAGAAGTCTTATGCGGATAATCGTCGACGAGACTTGGAATTCCAGGACAATGATTGGGTATTTTTGAAGGTATCGCCAATGAAAGGGGTAATGAGATTTGGTAGAAAGGGAAAGTTGAGCCCAAGGTACATTGGACCCTATCGAGTCGTTAGTAAGGTGGGTCGTGTAGCCTACAGACTGGACTTACCTTCAGAGCTTGATTCCATACATCCAGTTTTTCATATTTCGATGCTCCGCAAGTGCATTGGAGACCCAACAAGAATAGTTCCGGTTGATGATGTCCAAGTGATAGAGAAATTGACACATGAAGAAGTACCGGTTGCCATTTTAGATAGACAGGTGCGAAGACTTCGAAATAAAGAGGTTTCTTCAGTCAAAGTCTTGTGGCGAAACAATAATCGGGAAGAAATGACTTGGGAAGTGGAGGACAATATGCAAGCCAAATATCCGCATTTATTCCAACCCCCAGAGGAGATTCAAGATGCAACGTCGACGCGATGAGGTACGTATGCTTTATTTTATACTGTTGGTCGTGTATGGCTATAGATATGTCGATATTATGATGTAGCCCTATGAGGCGATGATATTATGGGTTGTTGTGACAGGTTGGTAGTGCCCAATTACAGGGGAAACCTTGGCGAAATTTTCGTAGAACCCCGAGTGTTTAACATTCGAGGACGAATGTTCCAAAAAGGGGGGGGGGGAGGATGTTACACCTCGAAAAATTCCCCTTACATGTACTGTGAATAGGACAATGAAGGTCAGGACGTATACGGTGTTTTGATGAGTAAGAAGTAGTATTTGACTACCCTAAACGAGAATTTAAAAGCATGGGAGATAAGGAAAGATAGTTGCTAAGAAAAGCAAACCATATGTAGTGTATCGGGTAAGAATAACGAGCAACAATTTTGTGATGGCATAATGATGTCTTAGAGAAGTGTAGTACCGCCCTTTAGGTTGATGCTGAGATGTTAAACAAGTGCCAAGAAGGTTCCATAAGGATCGGAGATCAAACGAGACAACGAGAACGAAAACGGAATCACTGGGCATTATACGGCCCAATCTACGGACCGTATAATTTATACCAGCCGTAGATTGGACCGTATAATTGGCCAAGAAGGCCACCAGCCACTGGACCAAATGTACGCCCATACATACGGTCCGTATAAATAGTACGGACCGTATGTTGGTCTGTATAAGTTGGCTCGGCCATCTTTTAAGTTTAAGTGTAAGGGTCCATTTTTCATTTCATCCACTCTCCACACTTCAAGAACCATCTAGAAAACTCGCCACTCTTCCACTACAATAGAAATCAAAGGAAAACAAAGATCACCAACACCAAATCTATGGAACCAAGTGTATGAAACCTAATTGGAAGTCATCTCCTTCAAGAAATTCCAAAAGAGGTGAAGAAGGGCTTTAGTGCTAGAGGAGTATTATCATTCAAGGCTTGTTCAACCAACATCTAAGGTATGTTTCATGACTATACCATGTTGTTCAAGGTATTGGAAGGGTTAGATACTTGAAATGTAGAAGAATATAGAAAATGGGCCATTACTGAGTGAATAGTGTCACAATTGAATGATAGTGGAATGAAATCATGAATGTTGATGTGTTATGGTTATGAATACGTTGTAAACGATGTTTAGACCATGAAATGAGTATTATATAAGATAAAACGCGATAACGAGCTATAACCATTAAATGTGGAAAAATTGGAGAGAAATGGTGGATTTTACTCAATGTACACAAACAATGATTGTTGGTCTCTATATCATGGATGTTGTTATGAATGTTGGGAGTTGATATAGAATATGGGAAAAGTAGTAGAAATAAAGGAAATGCTGCCCAATTTTCCCTAGAAATCACGATGCGTTCTTGTAGTCAATTAACTAACGTTAGTCCGAATTCTCTCGTGAAGGTAACAACGTGATATCGAAGGAGAACAAGTGGATGATAGCTTAGCTAAATGACAAAGTTATGTGACGCTAGTCCCTTTCTTTCAGTGGCATGAATCTCATGATATGATTTCTCTTCCTTTCCATGATCATCCTATATTCCGGAAAGCCAAGAGCCTAAGATCATGAATAGCTATATGAGTCAAAAGATATGATGTGACGTCCTTATAAAGTAAATGATGTCGTTTAGTGTATCCACTCACCTTATATACTAATCCTTTCAAGGTGAGGCAGAATGCACGTGAATGTTCATAATGGAATCAAGGGTTGACGACCTTACGTCACCTCGATAACATACAGTTGTTCTAGAGTCCTCATGCATGTACGACGATAAGAATATTATGATAAGCATGGTATTATAAGTATTTTATGATGAGCATGTCATGATTATATTACACCGCGCCTAGTTGGCCGGGCAGTCACCGCTAAGGCGGGCACCTATGTTATACACCATGGCCAAATGGCATGGGCAGACACCACTAGTGGGCGGTATGAGATGGTACCCCGGACGGGGGAGGCTTGGACTCGGGCTAATGTTATTGATTATCACACCGCACCTATATGGTCGGGCAGTTTACTCGCACATATACATGTTATGCATACATGAGATGATGATGAGCATAAAGTAAGTCAGCATGCATTACGATTCACAGCCAGATACAGTTGCTCCATATTTGATACTTCTCTTCTTTCTTGGATGTACTGTTATTGTTTATGCCTCTCATACTCAGTACAACATTCGTACTGACGTCCGTTTTCTTTGGACGTTGTGTTCATGCCCATAGGTAGACACGGAGGTAAGCTCGATCCAGATTCTGATAGAGAGCACTCCATCGTTTGGAGGTGCTTATGATTACTCTTTTGGTGCATATGTATATTTTGGGCACGACGGAGTCTTGTCCCGCATAGATGTATAGTATGTCGGTAGAGGCTCGTAGATGCGCAGTGTGGGTAGTATCTTCTCACGTTTTTCATGTTTATGTATATTGTATTTTGATGGCCGAGAGGCACATGTGTATAAAGGTATTTATGTTTTATATGAAATACAACTTTCCCATGTTTTGATTATAAGAGTAATAAAAGAGCATTAAACGAGCAAGACGAGTGATACCACGAGCGGTGCTCGGTGGTTGGCCCCGGGTACCCGTCGCGGCCCTAGCTGGGTCGTGACACATATCTCTTATCTTATATATCCAATTATGAGTATAGTCTTTTAGCTTTCCGGAATAAAGGAACTCATTAAGAGGAAGGAAAATCATGTTATGAGATTCATGCCATCTTGAAGAAGGGACTAGCCTCACATACCTTGTCGTTTAGCTAAGCTATCGTTCACTTGTTCTCCTTCGATATCACGTTGCTACCTTAACGAGAGAATTCGAATTAACATTAGTTAATCGACTACCTTCGTATCGTTATTTCTAGGGAAAATTGGGCAGCATTTCCTTTGTTTCTACTACTTTACCATGTTTCATTTCAACCCCCAAACATTTACAACAACACTCACAATATCGTATCAACAATCGTCATTTATATACATTGAGCAAAATCCACCATTTTTATCCAATTTCTCCACATTTATGATTATAGCTCGTTATCACGTTTTCTCATATGTAGTACTTATTTCATGGTCTAAACATCATTTACAATGCACTCATAATCATAGCATATCAACATTCATGATTCCATTTAACTACCATTCAATTGGGACACTATTCACCCATATAAGGCCCATTTTCCATGTCTTTCTACAGTTCAAGCATCTTAGCTTTTCAATTCCTTAAACAACATGGTAGAGCCATGAAACTTACCTTAGATGGTGGTGGAGCAAGCCTAGAGTGGAATTCTTCCTCCTTCACCAAAATCCTATTTTTCCTTTCTTGGAATTTCTTGATTTGGATGAACTTCACTTGAGTTTCACACACTTTGTTTCAAGGATTTGGTGTTGTTGATCTTGATCTCCCTTTGATTCTCTTAAATTCTTGTGGATGAAGTGTCTTGGAGTATTCTAGAGAGTTCTTGAACCGTGTAGGTGAGAAATGAAATAAAATGAGCTTAGAGTCCCTTTTTAATAACTCAAAATCTGATTTTTAATGAACAGTAGTTGGGGTGTATAGTGGCCGTAAACCCAGTTTACGGGCCGTATACTGGTTTACGGTCCGTCCGCCACGACCGTATTTAAGCATATCAGAAAAAGAAAGGTTTGCTGTAGGTCATGCTGGTTTACGGTCACAGTTTACGGGCCGTATTTCAATTTACGGTCCGTATTCTGAGTCGTATTTTACCATTTAAAATTTGGCAGAAAGTTGAAATTTTTGGAATGTTGAAGAACGATGGCACTTTACGGTCCGTAAATCACTTACGGGCCATATTCTATTTTACGACCACTGGGCTGAAATGAAATTCTTCAACTTTCTTATTTCCAAATTTCATAAATGGTCATTCCCTACTTAGTAAAACATCACACACTCATGCCCTTCGTTGGTCTATTCATTGTAGGCTCACGAAAAGTTTTCGAGGTGTAACATTCTTCCCCTATTTTTGGAACATTCGTCCTCGAATGTTACGTCAGCGGGGATTCTTGGAAAACTTCGCCAGAGCTTCCTTTATAATATAGCACTACCATCCTGTCACAACAACCCAAAATATCATACCACTGCCTCGTAGGGCCACAACATAAAAGCAACATATTTATGGCCACACGCGACCAAAGATATAGAAGTAAGCATACATACCTTATAATCTCGGCGCATCACCATGAACCTCTTCTGGATATTGGAATAGATGCGGATATTGGGCTTTCATCTTCTCTTCTGCTTCCCAAGTCATTTCTTCCCTGTTGTTGTTTCGCCGTAAAACTTTGACTGAAACGACCTCTTTATTTCGAAGTCTTCGCACCTGTCTATCTAAAATGGCAACGGGTACTTCTTCATATGCCAGTTGTTCTGTCACTTGGACATCATCAACCGTAACTATTCTTGTTGGGTCTCCAATACACTTGCGGAGCATTGAAACATGAAAAACTGGGTGTACGGACTCAAGTTCTGAAGGAAAGTCCAATTCATAGGCTACATGACCCACTTTACGGACAATTTTATAAGGTCCAATGTACCTTGGACTTAACTTCCCCTTCTTGCCAAATCTCATCATCCCTCTCATTAGCGATACTTTCAGAAATACCTAGTCATTCACCTGAATTTCCAAGTCTCGTCGGCGGTTGTCTGCATGCGACTTTTGGCAACTTTGGGCTGTCAACAATCGATCCCAGATGATCTTGACTTTTTCGACTGCTTGTTGAATCAACTCGGGGCCTATTAATCGTGCTTCTCCTGTTTCAAACCATCCAATTGGGGATCTACATTTCCTTCCATATAAAGCTTCATAAGGGGCCATCTGAATACCGAATGGTAGCTATTGTTGTATGCGAATTCAATAAGGGGTAAATGATCATCCCAACTACCACCAAAGTCCAGCACACATGCTCGTAGCATATCTTCCAAGGTCTGAATAGTGCGTTCGGCTTGTCCATCAGTCTGTGGATGAAATGCCGTGCTGAACCTGACTTGAGTACGAAGACCTTCTTTTAAGGATTTCCAAAACTTAGCTATAAAATGTGCCCCTCTGTCTGTAATGATGGATAATGGGATTCATGAAGTCGCACAATTTCCTTCAAGTACAACCT